>NC_053450.1:99472736-99821407 GCF_015227805.2 Hirundo rustica
TCTAGCATGGTATTTGCTTTTCTCATGACTACTTTATTCTGGTAGCTTATCTTTGGCTAATCAATACATGCAAATCAATCTCCGCTTCAGTTATTTCCTGTTGAGAATGTTACTGTTTGTAAGTCCCTTTAAACTAATCTCTTAATAAAAAGATTTGCATTTCATAAAATTGAAATTTCAGTGTGCCTTACTCCTCTTCAAAGTCCTTTAATTCTTACACTGCTCTGATCTTTTTCTGTGTTATCCATAATTTCTCACTCGCATGTAATTAGTACTTGCCCATTATTTTGGCAGAACTGTTAGGGAAAATGGTAGGTGACATCAATCTCAAAACAAGCTATTGAATTATTCAGCTGATGTGATTTTCTCCAGTTTGACAGTTTTCCTTCTAGTATATTATTTTCTTATAGAAAGTTTATTAATTATTTGTCCTCAGATCCGTTTTGTGATTCTGGTATTTTTCATTTTTGCTAATAAGACTGCATGCTGTGGAGAAGCAAGTACTTCACCATAGGTTACTTCTTTCACTTTCCTAGAAAGCCTATTCTCCTATACTATACTCCTAGAATTTTAACCTTAGAGAAGCCTCTCAAACCATCACTTCCATTTTACTTCACCAAAATTTGACTTTTAAACCTTGCAGAGATCTGAAACTTGTGGGTTTGTCTTGATACACGTAAAGCTCAAGGGCTTCACAGAATACTTTAATGAAAGTAGCTGTATTTCTAAATCTTAATACATCTTAAAAATTTGTTTTTCTTCTTGGCATCACTCCCACTGGCAGAACTTAAAATTTCTAAAATTGCTGTTGCTTCAGTAAAAATAGTAGTTTTTAAATGTTCCAAATACTGTGTAAAATTGGAAAAAAGGTCTGAAATTCTAACAGCTTGTAAAAGTTGAGCTGCATTTAGATTTTCAATACTGCTGTTTCCTTTTAAAAAAAGGATGTCAGGATGATCAGGATTAGCAAGCAATGACACTGTGTTTAAAAGAAAAAACCACTTTTTCTCCTCCAGAAAATGAGCGACTTGTTCTGCTCAGTACCATTCTGTCTCAGGGTCTTTACCTGATTGTATTCTCTTGCTGCTTGTAGGTCACTAGCTGCAACATTTTCATAAGCCTGTTTGAGTGGTGTTACTCTGTTGACCATTCTTTGACATTTTCTTCCCTATAGTAAAATGTGAATGAAGAGAAATTCACAGTAAGATTTACCAATGAAGCTTCTCCTGAAAGAGCAGTGCTAAATATCATAATGTAATGTTAGCCTTATTAACCTATGGTGGTCATTAATTGGTGCAGTAACAAGATAATATTTTAATTCTGTATTATATTTATCTCTGGATTTTCAACTTTGATTTATGAGGAAAAACAGGCAAAAGAATACCTACTTTTGGTATCTTTATCCACCAGTTTTCATGAATGAAGGTAAGTGTGAGTATGGATGGCATTTTTCTACTGGGTTTTGTCTTCTGGGACTGAGGGGCTAAAGGACTGAGGGGCTGCACTGGGGCTGCTGGAATTGGCTGTCACTGCTTGGGGCAGCCTGAGCCTCTTCTCTCAGTGAGGCAGCAAGTCCTCTGTTCTTGATGTGCTCTTCCTGACCTGTGAATTTACCTAGTCCTTCTCCTGGCCTCATCACCCTGAGGAGGGCTGCAAGTAACAGGAGGAACTTAATTACAGGAACTGTATACTACAGTAATATTGGAGCTTGCAAAGCTGTTTATGTATCTTTAAAGGTCAACAAAGATTTCTTGGTGTACCTAATTTCTAGACTATCATACCTCATGTTTTATTTTATTTAAATTATTTATGAATTTCTGTTCTGTAATTAATTGTTTCTGTCATAGATAACCCTTTGTCAGCAGTTTCTGGCCACTTTTGAACAAGACACCATGTATGTCACTTGCTTGTTGACCCAGTGAGATATCAGGAGAACATTATTATACCTGTCATATCTATACATGCTTTTCCATCAAGCTTGCATGGCTTACTAATTACTTCCAAAAATTAAAACCAGCATTTGGAAAGGAAGACCTGTTCTAAGAACATTTTAACACAGAGACTTTCTGAAGACAGGGATAGTTTTCAGACTCTGTTTCTGTCTTCTGTAAATTAATTTGTGCTTTTAGGCTGAAGTTTAAAATCAGGTGCTCTTGTCAGTAGAAGTACTGGGGTTTGGATGTCACTGATAGCAGCCTTAGAGTGATGGATACTAAAAATCTGGAAAATGTTTTCCATGCATGGAAATGCTGCTCCTTACCTGGCATCTAAAATATTTCAGCAAAATATACCTTTATACATATGTAGTATACAGTCTGTCCTAATAAGCATTCAGAAGTATCTATAACCCATTATTCCCTTTCTCTCTGGCAAATTGTACATAGAAACTCTGGCCTACAGCACAAATAAAATTTGCAATGACTGTGATTGCTCTGACTAGTCAGGGCATTAAATTGCATGGATGTTCGCAGCTGAACTGAGTTATAAGAACAAACCACACTCTTTTGGTTTTAGTTACAATAAATCAAATAATTTAACAGCTTCCTTGTATCATTTTTATATGCTTATTTAACCAACACAAGAGAAATTTTTGTAGCTTGTTGTGTTTAATATTTTTCACCAGCTCCAAATATCAGGAGTTGTGTCTAAGAAAAATTGTTTTCTTATATGCAGAAAGGGGAAGGAGAAAGAACAGGGCATGTGACTTTCTCAGAAGCAGAGAATAAGGCTATAAAAAATCTTATGTGCAGTTAATTGTGGAGAGAATAAACAGCCATGAATATTTAATTCTGGATTTTGCTTAAAGGGCTTCCTGGAAATGCCTGAAAAAACCCCAAACTCTATAATCTATAAATTAGGGTCAATATTAAAGGCAAGCCTGGGTATAGTATGAAATCAGTTTTATGTGTAGATGAGCCAAGATTTGATATCTGCTCTCAGATACTTCCCACACTCAAATAGAAATGTTTGGCTTTTACTTCAGAGTTACGGTTATGGACCCTGAAACTCTGGCCAAGGTATAAAGAAATGAGTAACCACAATTATCTCTCTTCATGTCTCCTTTTTTAACTGCACTATAGGACTGTAGATGTGTTTCAGAATATATATTCTATATATCTGAAAGTCTGGCTCATTTAATACTTATCAAACAGACAGACTTAAAATGCATTTTTTTGGTCATTTCCCATAAATTTCTCTTTTCCTTCCTAATTTTTCTTTCTTCATCAGATGGAAAATTTCATACTATATAGCTCCTAACAGCAGTTCAGTTTTGAACCTCTAAAGTCCCTACTGAACTTGCAATAGCAGTTTAACACATTGTAGGAAATGTTTCTACTCAAGTATTTTGTAGATGCCATTTTTTTTCTGCTTACTTGAGTTGCAGGATCATTTTCAATTTTCTGTGTTTCTGCAGGCAGAGACAATTACTGACTTCTGCTGTCAAGAGAATGATGAGTAATCTCTGTTCCTCCTGAGCTAACAGACCTGCCTTCCCTTGCAGTCAACAGACAGAAAGCAGAGCCAGCTTGACTCTTCCTGCAATATTGGCTGTAGCTCCCTCATGCAAATTGCATAACATCCTGTCTTGTGATGATCCCCAGCTCCCTGCCTTTTTTTGTTTTGGTTGTTTTTTGGTGGTTTTTTTTGTTTTGTTTTGTTTTGTTTGGGGGTTTTTTTTGGTTTTTTTTTTTTGTTTTGTTTTTTTTTTTGTTTTTGTTTTTTTGGTTTTTTTGGGTTTTTTTGTTTTTTTTTTTTTTTTTTTTTTTTTTTTTTTTTTTGTACACTGGAGAGAAAATCCACCACAAAGACTTATTATGACTTAAAAAAAATATGGTCCTGGACAGGCACTTTTTCCTGTTAAAGAATAAGGAAATTATGCATTCTAACACTATTTCAGAATTGAAATAGTTGAGTCTGAAGTTTGTTAAAAAAAAAAAAAAGAACAAAAAAACAGGAGTAAAATCACAATGCAAAACTCTGAGGAGAAAATCATTTATGAAACTTCTGATCAAACCCTATTCTGACTGGGTGATCTCTCTTCCTTCACTGTGAGCTATATTGTTTGTGAGAGTATAACTCATAGTGAATGATTTGAATTATTAGCACCTGAAAAGATAGTTTTGTTGGGTGTAAATTTACCATTAATTCTGTTTACCATTTATACCATTGACTTCAGCATTTCAGGAAAGCTGGAGAATAGCTTTGAAGAGAAGGACTTGTGTGCCGTGGTGGGCCCTTGAGTTGACCATGAGCCCATACTGTGCACATAGAGCAAAGATGGCCATACATATTGTCATTGACATTATATTTCTCAGGGAGAAGAATTTTTGCAGAACAGTGTAGTAGATGAATAAGATGCCTTGACCTGTATATCCAACAATCCTTTTAATCTATATTATCACTGCATAGCAAATTAGTATTTTTTTGCATCTTGTTTCAGCAATACTGTTAAGGCTACAGATCATGCAAAAAAAAAAAAAAAATTCATATATAAGCAATAAATTTCAGTTGATTCAAATATATAGTAGAAGTGTCTTATTGCATTTTTCTCCAAGCCTATTGCATTTTTCTCCATGAAGTTTTGTTTTAGAGCAGTTTGATCTAGCTTTCCTGGCACTTTTTCTGTAAGTACAAAGGAAAGCAGGGCTGTCTTTTGCATTCCGGTCTGGAATCCTTTTGGTTTGTGCTTTTACAACACCTGACTCTAAAAAACTTGCTGTCATAAAACAGATTAAAGAATCATAGTAAATATCAGATGACATGCTATCCTGGATCTTGACCCTCATTTATTTTTAAACAAATTTTGATTTTTAAAACACTGTCAAGTCTATCCATAATATAATTTAGATTCCTTAAATTGTTCACACTTCAGTAAAAAGTATTGGGAACCATTGTTTTTTATAATTGTCTTATTCTGTGACACCTTATAACAAGTTAAATTCAAGGTCAATTTTTCTGTTTATCATATCCAGTTTCTTTTTTAGAAGCTATACCTCATTCCAGCAATTTCCTTGTACATTTGAACATTGCATATGCAGCATGCAGCAGTTTGGAAACTGAGGTGCAACAGCCTAAAAGCCATGGTGAATAAAGTAATCTTCTTAGAATGCCTTATTTGCATTCTCTTCCATTCACTAACATATCTAATGATCCTTTTGACAAGAATTTAATGAGACTGAAATGAAAAATGGCTATGATGTGTGAATAACCTGCGGGCCAATTTAAATGGAATTACTTTTTGCTTAGTTTTGCTTAGGTATTTGGAACATGAAAACATCATAAATTTGTTTTTATAGAGTCTTTACAAAATGAGATATTCATAAGAGATGAATAAGCCTGCTTATTCATATGCAATAACGCATATGAATATTCAATATGCTTCCTTTCTGCTACTTTTTAGGTTCATAAAATGGAAGGAATCCTAATGGATGCATTAAAATTTGCTGCTACAACTTTGCTTTGAATAAAATATAGATAGGCAATTTCACTATGCACTTTCTTGAGGATATTGGCAAAATGTAATTATGAAAAGAAATATATTTAATACATGCTTTTAAACAAAACCTAAGGTAAATAGACAACATTTTAAGTTTACTCTAGGTTAAATTTTGGCCAAATAACTTTTACTTAAAGAAATCAAATCTTAAAGTACCTATCCTCATCAGAGAGTAAATTAGGAAGTGCACCTAGGTCTTTTGAACCCTAAACAGGCTGCTTTATCTTCCTCTGAGATGAATGAAACAAAATTAGACAACCTGATATTATGCTAATGTAGTATGCTAAAACCCCAGATGTATTCATTCTGATTCACACTATATTCATATAGTGTGGAAACTATAGCAGATTAATTTAGAGATGCTTCTGTAGTTTAGTGCATGGCATGTAAGGGTAAGATGTTAGCAAGGAGGGCTTACCATTATGCAGTCAAGTGTAGGGGTTCTTTTGTGAGAACAGGTGTCCCTTCGATGGCAAAAGGCAAGAATCTGCTCTTTGTCCAGGGGGAATTATATCTTTATTTGGTCCAGAGCCAAGTAGCTCCTTCCCCATCCCAATGCCTGTGCAAAGAGACCACTCCCACCTCCTCTCAGGGCTTTAACCCGGGGGGAAGGGCCTAGAGGCAGGGACAAACCACTACCCAATCAGGGACAAGGTGGGAGGGGAACAGAGTTGGGTTACATTCCAGTGTGGGAGGATGGGCACAGCGGAGCAGGGACAAACCACATGATACGTTTCGAGGGAACAGAAGAAACATTACAAAACCCAATATAAAAATGAAATACAATATAAACCAAATTAACACACTACAACAGTCAAGGAAAGTTTTATTTAACTGTGTTGATTAAGTCATTATTTAGGAATAAAATAATGAACTTTATCAGAAGAGTGATGAGAGGAATACTAAGTGAACAAAGTGAAATGTGGAAGATCATTAAGATTACTAGGAATATATGAGCAAAGCCATTATAGATTTCCTGATTAAAAGAATAGTTGTTGCTGTGAAACTTCAGGGATGTTATCTAAATCCTGCATTAGAAATGCATAAAACCCTGGGGTTTATTTCTTTATCTGAAATGTAAGAAGTCCTCCACAAGTCTTAGACAATGTTGAGTATGTTGCCCTTATATTTAAATGCTGGTCAGAAGACTATGGTGTAGAATGAAATAGGAGAAAGTGTGGGAGGGTGAAGGGGAAGTGTTAATGTCATAAAAACATAGAGGGCATTATGGAGGTAATGGAGGAATTGTTTGTAAACATGTCTTCAAATGCATATGGCAGGTTGGAATTTGGTAGTAAGGTTGTAACTGGACGATGCTGATGATATCTGCAACATAAAAAAAGGAATGTGGTGGACTCTGAAGGTCCTTCTCTATTGCAATTACTGTAAGTTGTGATGATGGCTGGACAGCTTATGGCTTAAATTGCCAGGGCAATAATTATTTTGAAATGAAGAAATTATTTTTAAGATATTTTAAAACAAAGTTTATTAATTTTAATGTATGGTGTTTTATAAATTAATTTCCCTTTTTGTGATTTTGCTATTAAATTGAAAGTTTCTGAACTTGGTACATGCAAGCAATCGTTTAATAATTATAATTGCCTGGGTTTTCATAGTAATTGGGATCAATGTAAACCTTGAGTATTTTCAGAACTAGGATGATTTCCCTGTAGAATTTCAGACACTTTTTTGGTTTCTCTGTTCCTGGTGTAAAAGGCAAGGGAAAAACAAGATTGCATTCTAGAGAAAGATGAATGGATGAGTTCAAATCATTCAATTTTCTTTCTTAGTACTCCTTTGTCTCTTTCGCAGATACAAGGTTTTGCTTGGGTTTTTTTTTTTTTTTTTTCTTTAAATGATTGGCATTTCAACACAGTAATATTTCTGCATGCAAAGGAGGATCTGCATCTTTTCCTGTCAATCACCATCTCAACTAAGAGATGACACAAGTCATAAATAGATGCATGTACAGAGGATTTTCAAATGTAATATGGAACATGCAAATGTGTCATTTATGTACAACTCTTTGAAGAAGTAATGATGACTGAATGACAGAGAAATCTTTATACAATTTCAAGTGTTACTTTTTCTCTGGTCTACTGCTGCCATCAGACTTCCTCAGTTGGAAACTAAACAGTAGTGCAAATTCAATCATACCTTCAACTTTTTTCTTTGAACTAGTACACAGACCTATGGGGAAAGGAAACAATGGAAGAGCTCATTTTTAAAAGAAAACTCTGTTTAATGCTGTACCCTAGTTGCACTGAATTACTCATCTTATGAAGACAGGCAGCGGTGAAAGCACTAGTATCACTGTTGAAGTAGTCTCAGGAATAAACTGATACCCTCTGTAGGGGAGTAAATTTGACTCTCTTAAGACAGGACCCTGTGTTGCTAACTGTACACAGCTGCAGAGGCCACACTTCCCCATGGTCCTGCTGGATGCTTCTCAGGGTATCTGAGCTGACCTCTGCCCAGTGTGGAAATTATGGATGCTCTTACCCTATTGAGCAGCTTCACCGCTGCCTTGATGGTCCCCTGGGTGAAAAGATGGTGCCCACATCATGAGCTGCTAATGCCCATTACTCACAGGGCACAAAAGCTGGGTACAGTCTGACACCAGCTTGCGGGGTAGTGCTGTCAAGGCTTACAGGACCTGCAGAGGAATGGGCTTATTCCCCTGTGCTGGTCAGTGGCATGACTGGATGTGCTGACGCCACACAGCTCTGCGCTGGTCCCAGTGGGTGGAGATGCCTGTCAATAACAGACCCTGGTGTGCAGGATGGTTGGCTGTAGTGCATTCCACACCAATTATGATGCTTGGACTTGAGTGGGAATTTTGCATCAGCACCATGAGATCATGTTATAACATGTTGCATGACAGCAGCTTGGGCCAACATTTTATAGATTTTGACCGAGGTGGATGGGCCACCTTCACTTAACCCATAAAGAGGTCAATTATGCCTAAGAAATATGCAGGTGCTCTAGTAGTGCACCTGCATTAGTGATTTAATTGCCAAAGAGCTGCTTTCTGTTCATAACTTGCCTTGCATCTTTTCCTGGAGGCTTCTCTTATGCCTTTGACCTTGTCACTTTGACACTTTATGTTGTTTCCCTCCTGCTGGAAACAAGATTGAAGTTCTACTTTGTGGCCTGTTGCTGTATATTATTTGGTTTCATATTGTATTTCATTTTTATATTGGGTTTTGTAATGGTTTCTTCTGTACCCTCCTGTTCCCCTGGAAAATGGATCATCCCGAGGGTTGTCCCTGCCCCTTTTCCCCACCCATTCCCCCACATTGGAATGTAATCCAACTCTGTTCCACTCCCATCTTATCCCTGATTGGGTAGTGGCTTGTTCCCCACCTTTAGCTCCTCCCCTGGATGTAAGCCAGAGGAACACATGGAAACCCCTACTGGCTCGGGCACTGGGAAGAGGCTCCTGACCCAGGCTGGGGCAAGACCACAGAAGAAAGACTGAATTAAGCCCTGATTTCCCCCCGGATCAAGTGCAGACCTTCCTTTGCCGTCAATGGGAACCTGATCTCTCTCTAAAGGAAAAGGTTCACAGCCACTCCTGGGGTTTTGGGGCCCTGAGGAAAAATCCTTCCAACTGTGGTTTCTCTCTCGAGCTAGCCGAGGCAAGAATGGAGCCAGAGGGCTCCATGAGAGAGAGACAAGCCACAGTGGCCCATTTGTAGCTGTCCACATTCCTGTTGGACACAGAGCCCTCCAGCAGCATATTGAAGCTGTGCTGTTGTGTGCTGCAGTCTGCTGTTGAGGCCACTGGGGCGCTAGGACCAGCAATTTAGCACCATACACCAATATATGCTGGGTGGCACCCAGCTTGAAATCAACTTGGTGGTATTGGGGTCCTCATGGACCCCAACAGACACTGAGCCAATTGTGCCTTTACAGCAAAAAAAGCTAATGGTATCCTGGGCTAATGGTATCCTGTCCCTCAGCAGACTGAGGGACATGATCCTTCCCCTCTCCTCAGCACTGATGAGGCCACACATGGAGGGTATTCTGGGCCCTCAGCACAAGAGAGACATGGACATAGTGGAGAGAGTCCAGTGAAGAGTCACAAAGGTGATGAAGGGATTATCTCTCCTATGAGCAAAGGCTGAAAGAGTTTGTGATTGTTCAGCCTGGAGAAGTGAATGTTTGGTGCTGGTGGGATGGATCTTCTCAGTGTGTATAAAAAAAGAAGAAAAAAGAGGAAGCCATGCTCTCTTCAGTGATTCCCAGTGACAGGACAAAAGGTCATCTGCACAAACTGAAAAACAAGTGGTTCATTCCATCCAAAACATAGCCCCATACATGCTACTAGAAAATTAACTCCATCTTGCTTAAACACCAGCACACCCTTGGAGTATTCCACCCATGGAGTTTCCCTTTTTGGTGATACTAAAAAGTCATCTGGACATGTTCCTGGGCCACCAGGTCTAGGTGGTCCTTTCTGAGCAAAGGGGTTGGACCAGGTGGCCTCCAGAGATCCCTTTCAACCTCAGCCATTCTGTGATTTCACTATCAGCAGAGACATAGTATGAAGGTATATCCTTTTCTCATTGCACCATACTGGTTTATAATGTTTATACACCCTTAGAAGACTTAAGCCTCATTGGTTTGCTAGAGTCTGCTCAATGTTGCTCCAACTATTTCTTCTGATTGTACAATAATTAATGATTAGTAATTATTGACAGAATACAGAAGGTGGATAAATGCAATAAACATGTATAAACTTTATGACAGAAAAATGCTGTCACAATTTCTAGCACAATATGTTTAATGGCATTGGAGAATGAGAATCTAATTCTCTGAGTCACTGTAATAACATGTTGGTCTCATTTTTATGGGCTGGATTATTTGCCCATCAACAAATCCAGTTGTGAGGGATTAATATGATATTAAATAGAGGTAAAATTTTAGCTCTTCTGCAGAAATGAAAAGTCTGGTGTCTCTACTAAGGAACATTTACGAATAAAGATTTATGAAATTTGTTTTCAGGGTGTTTCAGGTCCATGATTCATAATATAGGTTAGAATATTATAAAGTCAAAGAGAGAGAACATTTGGAACACCCTGTCTTCCTTGTTGCTTGCATAGTTATCTATTCACAAAACATATGTGAAAGCTTCTGAAAAAGAAACATATTGAGGAAAAATAGTACAAAGAATTTTAATCAAGGAAAAAAAGTTCAATATTACCTCATTTTAAATGTTTGCCATGCAAGGACAAAAGTAATACCACTATGCAATTTTTATTTGACAATAATCCCAATCCCCAATAGGGCAGACTACTTTGCCTCTAGCATACCTTAATGTGTTATTATCTCATAAAACGTGACAACATTGCATATTCTTATGCAGTATCTAGAGTTCTTCCATGCACAATAATTGTCTAAAAATGCCAAGAAATGTGATGCCACTTTCAAGGCATGACTATTATGCTAGGTTGAATAGATTTCAGGAAATTACAATGCTTTAAGTGCCTTTGTTGAGGTTGTAGAACATGAAATTTATTTTTTAAAAGCTCTAAAATTATTGCTTTTTAGGAATGTTGATACTGTAAGAGAGAAGAAAGTGGTGGGGAGGGCTCTGTCAGCAGCAGTTTTTTCCCCTTAGATCACGCTGCTGCTCTGGGTACAGAAGAATTTCAAGTGAATGTATATATCCATCCATTTTCCCTTTTCGTTCGTAGTAAATTCTGGTTTTCTGCAATGGCATTTGCATGAAATGGATGTTCTAGATCTTTGAGACTGCTTCCACAAGAACTTCAACCCATGATCAGCAAATCTAACCAGAGACAGGTAAGTGTGTTATGACAAAGCCTGACACTGGGTTTTCTCCTGCACCAGAGCAGCGAAGTGAGCATCTTCTGTGGGAATAGCTGGATTGGCAGCACTCTCTGGCCAGGCAGTCAGACCTTCGGTGCAGTTCTTACTGGTCTATATACCACAATCAGCTTAGAAACATGCTGTGAAACTAAATCATAATCAATTTTAAATGTTCCAGTCAAATCCGAACATTTCTGCTGGCTCAAGCAGTGTGTAGGTTTAGCTGCTGGGGAGGAGCACAGAGGGCTCTACAAAGCAGGTCAATATGGGAGATGAGTTGGCCATGACAACTTAGGAGTAGTAAACTCCATGTGTCAAACAATAAAAATGTATTAATTATGCCCCTTAACACAAATTACTTCAAAATAATCTTTAGGAGAGGAGCAAGTATGTGTGCCACATTAGATGGTGCCTGTAAAGTATCTAGTATGTCTTCTAGAAGTCTTATTTATCAGAGTCACAACTTCATGTTTCCTGTCAAAACAGTATAAAATTTGTAGAATCCCACTTACTATCATATGGCAAAGGTCTTATTGTACACTGTCTGATGCAGAGTTAAGAAATTACATTTACTATTATGTGATAAAATGCTATCTAAGAGATGTTAGTTTTACAAGTATTCTTTGCAAGGCTATGTTAAATAAGAAAGCATGATCACTGAAAGAAATTATCAAATTGTGTCATGATTTAGATTTTGGCTATCAGAAAGCATGACTGAACCTCCCTACATCATGAAGCCAAAATCCTAGTGATCTGAAAGTGATTCTGAAAGTTGTGGGTTAAGAATTTAATTGAAGCCTCCCTGTTTTTTGTTGCTGCTCAAATTATTTGAAATTAAGAAGTATAAATATGCTTGCTATTTTATTTTTTCATCTATGAATATCCTGAATATGTGACACTTTTTGATATCATTTGTTCTCATAATGATGCTTTTTTGTTTGTTTGTCTGTTTGGTTTTGTTGGTTTTGGTTTGGTTTGGTTTGGTTTGGTTTTTTTGTTTTTTTTTTTTGTTTTTTTACAAGTCCATACTTTTTATAAAGCCTCTGAAACAGCTTTCCAGCTTCATCCATTCCAAATCTCTATGACAATAAAGTTTTAAAGATAAGCCTTTATGGACCACATTCATGCCATAATTACAGACTGTCCGCAGTGTCACTGTGAAAATGATTTGATGGCAAAAAGTTTGATGAGAAATAATTACCCAATTTTTGTTGTTGCCAAGTGCTTCTTGCTACCTGAGCTATGTCAAAATTATTTTTTGGTTTCTTTTACTATTTTAAGATACTTGCAGAAGATAATTAGGATTATAATTCTGTTGTTAGACAGGAGTTGCAGGAGTTGCTTGGTTTCCGTAGAAGATGGGCCTCTTTGTAAGGACAAATGAGGTGTGGAACTGATGTGAATATGTTAAACTCTAGCCCGCTCTTGTCAAATGCAGAACATGTGCCCTGGAAAGCAAGATGATATAAGGAATCCTGAGGATGGTGCACTGATAAAAGATTATGCTTTATTTTGTATTTTACATTGTGCTGTGTTTTATAATACATAGTTTTCAGAAGAAATGAACTTTTGATTTTGCATTGCTGGAAATAATCATACTGAGCTGGAAACAGAATTCTTTTTCATTTATATCCAGATTTTCATATTCTACTGCCAAAGGAGCTTGTCTGAAATATGTGTGTGCATGCTTTATTTCTTTCATTGTTTTAACAAATAAATATCTTATCCATTATACGAAAAATTAGAAAATAGAAGAATAACCAAGCTGGTATTGAGGAGTTGGTATTTTTAGGTAGGCAATAAAATACAGGATTTGGTTTCATGAAACTGCCTCTCCCATTGCAGGTAAAAAAATCAAGCTGTCGTATTTCTGTAAAAAATTGTCAAGTACTGGCAAGGAAGGTGAAGATACTTTCCTGATGATCGCATCAGATGTGTCAAGTTTGAGGCTCTTGAAAGATGTTAGAGCCTCACAGAGATTTATAACAGAGCATATATCTATTTACTTATACCTTGCAGCTTTGAATTTTGGTGAATACCAGTGGGATTTGGAAGTAATTGCCCTATTCATACATTTTGTTCTTGGGCCAGTACTCATAGTGTTCTATGTACAGGATATTGAAATGACCCTTTAGGATTTGTGGTTTGATTTTTTTACATTTCAGCAAAGAAAATATCTTAATGTTTAATTTATGTATGTCTTTCTTTTACAGCATATATAACTGTCCCAAAAACCAAGCACCTATGAACAACTAAGGATTTTATTGTTTAAGTGAATTTATAGTAGCGTAGGATTAACATGCTTATCTCATACATATTTCCCCTTGCTTAAAGGCTATAGTGAATTGTGAAACAGTAAGCAGCTTTCAATTATTTTCTTCCTATTGAGGGCTGTAATGTTAATTTATGTAACATATGTAACATATGTAACAATTATGTATCTGTAATGTTAATTTATGTAACAATTCCTTCAATCTTGCCTGATTCAGCTTTCAAGACTGATTCTACTTGTCCCATAAAAGTAATAGAAGTGGAAGTTTTCTTTTGTTTCTCCCTTCCAAATGCATTTTTAATTTTTTTCAGTGTCCTCCATAAGCACTGAAGTTGAACTTAATGGGCAGGAGTACTACTAATTAGTGTTGCTCTGCTGGTTTTGAAAGAGAGGGCAAGACATTCTGAGTGTAATACTCATTACGGAGAGTGCTGTGTTTTTAATGACTGTTGGACTTTCAGTGGTAATCTCCCTCGATGGCCACAGCTGTCAGTGGCTAGTTTTGATTATTATTCCTCTGTAAAGAAACTTTTTAAAGAATGTGAAACAATAAGAACTTCTCTCAAAGGGATTTTGCTTTGCATTAAAAAGTGTCCACATTAGGGAAGCCCCCCTCCCTTTATTTATGGTAATTTACCCTAAGGGGGAAACCCTGGAGGAACCCTGACAAGACCTCATCTCAGACTGAGAAATCCTGTGCAGAAGTGTGACATTTTTCAGAAATCTTATGAGAAATAGCACATGTTAAACATAAGATCCTAAGATACAACTAATCACAGTGATACAGGAAGATATATTTATTTTTTCACTGTGCTTTGAGTTAATCTTGTCTTTTAATGCAGACAAAAATAATCAAGAATGAAGCCTGCAGAAGGAAAAAAAGTATACAAAGCTGTCAACTGAACCCTGGGTTTCTTTGGTAGGGCAGGTATATAAACAAATAGATAACTCTTTTGTATAAGGAGTCATCAGGATGTGACATTTATGGGTTATGGTAATTTTGGATAAGGTGCACACTTAGTGATGGAGTATCTTCTCACTGGTCAAACTGTATTTGGGAGAATGACAGTTGCAATTGGAGAATACAACCTCATTTGTAGTTGAGTTTTCTTGATAGTCAGCTGTGAACTGGTAGTGACAGCAAGTCCAAAGTTCTTGTTATTGCCTGCTAAAATGTTCCCTTTAAGCATACAGCAGGTCACATTTCTTTGTTAATTTCTGTTCTCAGAAGTTAACATAAACTCACTTAGAAAAGGTTTTCAAGAAATAAAATAGCACTTAGAGTTGTTTATACATGCTCATGTGGGTTTGAGCTGTGGATTGGCAATATCAATCTTGAAGTTCTTCTGTGTATTGAACTTCAATTAATGGCATGCTGTGTGCTTTGGGGAGTAGAGGGCAATAATCTCAAGATAAATCACTTCTGAAGAACAAGGAAATGAGTGTGTACCATGATGCTTTGAGTTGGTTCTGGCTAATTCTGGGATCTTTTGTTGATGGAGGTCATTCAATCTATGAAATAAAGCAAAAGAATTGTACACTGATGTCTCAGTCTGGTTCACATCAGAATAACTATACAATAACTATACTCTGGTTAGACAGTAAATTCAGTGCTCAGTTAGTAAAATTCTGGATTGTCTTATCCTTTGACAACCACGCATCAACTTTGAAATTCCAGACCTGAGTTCTCATGTGAAAAGATCTTTACACTAAGAATTTTACCTGAGATGCCTTTGTTAAAATATGGATACCTTGTGCTTTTTAAAGCATTTTCTTATCTCCACCTCTCAAGAGTTGGAAGTTCTAATGCAGTTGCATAGCTCTGATCTTTCATTTTAATCCAGAGAAGGTGAAATGGCACAGGATATCTACATAAGTTAGAATTTCCCCCACTCCCTGAAGAGATCAAATCACCTCTGTAGAGGGCAGCCTGGAGAGGACAGCAGAAGAGGATAAGCTAAGGCATCATGTTTGAAGACTATTTATCTTCCCACAGTTTTCAACTACCTGTGGAAGGGAAACATCCCTTTGGCTGTAGCTTGAGATATTTTTGATTGATTTTTCTCCTTTCAATAATAGGGACCACAGGAATCAAAATCTCTGTTCAGTATGGCTTAGAACTCTTTATCCTACATTTTATTTGGTTGTTATGTGCATTGGAAAAAAAGTGTTAAAACTTTTTTCAAACTTTCTTTGAAAATAATTTTCCAATGATCTGTTTAGAAGAATACATACCACAACTACGCTATTTTTTTCTGAAAAAGCTTAATTCAATGTTTCACATGACTCAGTTTTCTGATGAAAATTCTTGGTAATTTAACAGTCTTTGAATCTCTGCTTTATTGCCTGTGCTTTATAAAAGTGAAATAATGACTCTTAGTATTTAAATTGATGATCACATAAGAATTAAGCTTTGAGGCATTTTTTCCCTCTTAAGAAGTTACAACCAATTTTTTTTTTTTTTTTTTTTTTTTTTTTTTTTTTTTTTTTTTTTTTTTTTTTTTTTTTTTTTTTTTTTTTTTTTTTGTGGAATGGTTAACGTTAGTGTACCTTAACAGCAGGTACAATGGAAAATAATTCAACGCTTGACTTCTGGTTTTCATTTGTAAATTCCCAGTGTGACTTTTGGTTCTTGGCAAACATAAAAGATTTTTTACAGGAAATATCTTTCTCATGATTGAACGATGTGTTCCTGGGTCTTGAAGAGGCATAAAAGTTACTTTTTATGTGTGTGTGACTTCTAAACTAATCCAAGCCTGACTATACAGAGCGTTCTCTTCATACTAATTTATTAAAATGAGCACTAAGCAAAGTTTCTTTTCTTGACAGATCGCTCTTTGTGTTTTACTAAGAAACATGACACTTTTGTCAATATTATAGTAAGCATAGTAAACTTTCCCATGCAAAATATTAACAGTATAATTGTAGATGGAAAAAGCAGACAGTTCATGAAGATAAAATGAGGAAATATGCACTTCAGTTGCATAAAATTTTCTTGACTAATAGATTCATCCCAAGTTCTAGTAGTGTTCAGACCTGTTAGAAAGGAAATTCTAGTATTTAGTGTTTCACAAAGCACGTGCATCAGGGTTTATAGACCCCTAGTAGAGTTTTTAGCCCAAAAATGTCTCAGAATTGTGCTGGTACAGAACACTTGGGAAGGCGTCAACTGTGTTCAGCTTCTCCAGTATGGAGAATGACAGGATTTATTTCTTATGTTTGTGAATTCTAAATGCAGTTTTAATTAATAACTGTATTTTTGGTGTGTCTGTAAGGATGCTTACAATGGTAGAAGCAGCCACTGGGTGGCTGGAGATGTACCCTGTGCTTCATGCTACTGCCTGTAGCAGCATCCTGGGTCTTGATGAAAAGCAAGCCCTGTGGAGACATGCCACCCAAAAATAAAGGAAGTAGAACAAGGAGACTAATTTCAAAAATGGCCTCAGACACCTGGGCCAGATAGCACAGTACTGAGCGGGTGTATCATGCTCTGTACCATGCACCAGCCTCTGGGACAATGAAACATTACAGTGGACTGTGAAAAACCAAACTGAAAGCAATAGGTTGTGAGACCTTCAAACAATGGGATATAGTGAAGACCACTGGGTTAGTTAACACTAGAACTCTACCAGCTGAGCTGGCCCTGCCCGGTCAAAACCTCCATATACCACAGAAGGGGATAAAGTCCCCATGCTGAATATGAGAAATGTGTTAGGGAAGACAGTTTGGATTAGGCCTGATGAAGCAAATGCAAACACATCCATGGGATTGTTTTTGTTCAAGGACATGTGAACCTCTGGGTAAAGCTGCAGTATTGGGAAACACAATGTGTTCTTCAAGGGGATTTGATATCTGAGAACAGTCAGTAATAGTAAACTGCACAATGTTGGCTGCTGAATGACACTGCCACAGTATGCCATAACTGCCACAAACAGTGAGAATGGACTGCTTCAGATACACCAGTCATGAACTCCCGATGCAGCTTGCAACCAACAGCACACCAGCCCTTTTGTCCTAGAAGACACCTAGGACAGATGAAATTCACAGTCATGAACTGAATGAACTCAGCAGACATCTTGGAGGGTAAGCCACTGACTATGGAAAAGATGTTCATTGCTTGTCTGTGTTTGTATGTATATACATATATATATGTATACATATATATACACACACACACATATAAATATATATAAATATTTTATATATTTATAAAATATATTTAGCTATAAATATTTATATATTTATATATAAATATATAAATATATAAATATATAAATATATAAATATATAAATATATATATATATTTGAAAGGGATAGGATCTGGGTGTGATATGGATGGTATAGAATAAGGAGTAGATAATATGCTGGTCCTAGCCATAACACTGTTAATTTCTGCAGTAGGCAGAGGAAGCGGGCATGGCCAGGACCTGGAGGTTATTGTACACCACCTCATATCATTGCTGTTTCCAGTAAACTGTTCTTATCTCAGCCTGTGATCTTTACCGTTTTTGTCTCCTTTTTTCCCTTACAGGGGAGAATGGGCAGAGGGAGTGGGAGAGGTCTCCCTTACAGGGGAGAGGGAGAAAGTGAGTGGCATGTGGTTTGGAGTCTCAGTGGGAGCACTAAATTGGGGAGTACCAGTCCTAAACATTGACATACACAAAATAATCTGTGTAGTTTCCACTTTTTAAAATTTCAAATGGATGAATTTAGTACCATATAGCAAGAGAAACCAGTCTCAAAGTGCCGCCTGTGAAAATAATGAAAAAATGTTATGATTGTCTCTTATGAACTGTTGCAGGAACAGTGAATGACAGTACTTTTTATCTCACCTGTCTAATCAGTGAATTTTCAAATAGTTTTCTGTTTTGCTTCTTGAGGCTGAGTACAAGAGTAACTGTGTCAAAAAGGACAGTCTTGACACTATCTGTTTATGATTATAAGGAAATGTTTTTACAAAATAAACCAAAACAGAGAAAGTTTTGTCATTCCTAATGGCACTGTCAGACTGTGACTGGGAGGAAACTGGGAATGTTTTTCCAAAACTGGAAAAGTGTGATGTTTCACTACTGTTCCTGTGGAAACTGGTTTTAGTACAGTGTGTACTTCTTGTTCCTCATTTCTTATGCCTGATGTACAGCAGTTGCTCATAACAGCAGTCTTATGAATAACATCAGAATGCCAGAGAAATTTGAAAACCCATTATTTGTTATCTTCCTCTTTTCTGAACAGTGGTGTAGACATGTCAAGACTACTGCTGGTTGTCTGAACAAGCACACAGGTAGTGTGGTTGCACACTGCTATTTCAAAGAGATGTCAATGGGCAGAAGTCACCTTTGGAGTACTGGTTCTGAAAATACCCACTGTGATGATGGTCAATTACATGTTCATTGTTTATTTATATTGAAGTTTTGTATTGCAAAGACAGCATGGTTATTGCAGAATCGCATGAAGTTGTGAGAACTGAGTGAACAGACCTGACAACCAATCTTCCCCAGGAAAACCTGGGATGGATGGAAGGATGCAGTGTTATGAGAATACTTTGCAGTATACCTTTGGGAAAAGAGAACAAAATGTTGCATTACTAGTTCTGCTGCAATAAACTCAAGCAGTACAGAACCACTAGTTACATCTGGAACTGATGAAACATG
This sequence comes from Hirundo rustica, assembly GCF_015227805.2. Lineage (NCBI taxonomy): Eukaryota > Metazoa > Chordata > Aves > Passeriformes > Hirundinidae > Hirundo > Hirundo rustica. The sequence continues at coordinate 99,491,996 of NC_053450.1, forward strand.
ATGTCCTGTGCTGTTATCTCTCATGTAGTTCAGATGCGTGCTGCTGAAATTGTCCGTTTATTGAAGTCATTGCCAGGAAGATATTAATTTAGAAATGAAGACAATCATATCCTTTTGAGAAGTGGAAGGACTTTATATCAATCCTCTTGTCACCTCAGGATTACGAGAGGTTGCACCCTTAGCACTAGGAAAAAAAAAAAAAAAAAAAAAAAAAAAAAAAAAAAAAAAAAAAACAGATGCTATGTTATGACTTGTAGTTGCTGCTAATGATTTCACTTTGCATGCTAGTGAGGAAATAGTTTCCTGAGTCCAGAAGCACAGAATTGGACCTGCCTAAAGGATGTCTGCAGTTAATCCTCAATTTGAATAAACAGTGAACATTTAATTGACTATTATCACAGTGGGTATCTTGAGAACCAATGCTCCAAAGGTGACTTCTTTCACATCTCTTTGAAACAGCAATGTGCAACCATACTGCCTGTGTGCTACTTCAGACAACCAGCAGTAGTCTTGACAAGAAGAAATTATAAGCTTCTGGAAGATATCTCTATGTAACTGGCTAATTTTGATCCAGAGTCCTAGCAATCTGACCTCTAGTCAAGTGTGATAATAAATACTGTAGCATGCAGAGAATCTCAAATTGCACAAAGATTAGTAGCAGGACAGGAAACCATGGTTATACCAGCATTACACTGAAGATACACGCTGACATCTTTCTCAGTTGTGTGCTTTTTAAATCTCTTATGAGGAAGGTGCCTGGAGGCAAAACAGTTCTACCAAGCTGCATAGCACTGGCTGTGAGGGTTTGGTCTGTAGTATGTTCTGCTGATCTTGGCATTCACTATTTAGACAAAGTGGTAGCATAAAGACTTCCAAAATAGTTTTTTTACAGTTGCACAGTCAGAAAAGTTGTTACCTTTTTTACTTTTTATTCTTCCTGCTGATGTGGGTGGGTGACTGCTAAGACAATAAGACAGGCATGGAGCATTTCTGTTTTGTCTGTTTGCGTGTTTGTTTTGGGTGGGGTGTGAACTGGTTTTGTTTGTTTGTTTGTTTGTTTGTTTTTTAAAGAGGTATTTCAGGAGAGTTTATGAAATGTGATAATTTATCTAGTTGTTATACTTGTAAATTGTATGCAGTTTATACACACTAAAATTTGTGTATAAAATGCATACAAATTTTCTAGGCTATCAATGCAAGATAAAATGTAGTCTGTGATATAAAAATGGAACAAAGAATTGCTGAATAGAACATCTTGTATCCCTGTATCTTTAAATCATTCAGGACGATTTGAATTCAAAGGACTTTGCATCTTCAGGTCACTATGTTTGCATATACATTCATATTCATTCCCTGAATGGGACAACAGTGCTGTTTTCTCTTGTAGTTTGCTTTGTTAAGAATTTTGCAGAACTAGTTATTATCACATGTGGTTCTTGTTTTGTCATCACAGCGGGCTTACCTCTATTAACCAACTGGGACAAACTAACTTACTTGGATTAGTTACAATGAATTGATCTGATGGAAACAAAATGGCCAGAACTGAAATGGAAGAACTTTTAACTATCTTCTACCAATACACTGGAAGGTTTTCTCTGATAATCTACATATGTAAAACCTTTTCTGATCACCAGCCTTGAAGAAATCACCCCAAAAAAGCTGATCCATCCCAGAGATGAAGATGCTTCCAGGAGGGCCAAGCTGAATACTTGCCCAAGCCTCAGTATACTAAGTTCAGCATCTTTTGCATGGGATTGTTGAAATATGAAACAGCCTATGATGAAACTGGGACTTTAGAATTTCTATTTGATAAAAATCAAAGCAGAGCAATGTATATTTTAAACAGTTTTTAATCTGTATTGGTGTTTTGGCATCTTCATTCTTAATTATTCTATTAATGTCAGCAATTTTATGTTTTCAGAAATAAGTTTGTTATTAGGATATTTGTTTGCATCTCATTGCTGTTTAATTCACTGAGTGTTTTGTCTCTCTTGTATAGTTGCATATTCCCTGTATAAGACACATTCTTGGTTATTTAAGTATGTCTCAAGGCAGTAGAAGAACATTTGCATTAAAGTGTACCAGTTAGGATCTCGAAGATAAAAGCCCTACTGAGCCTCTACATAAAGATCCAGTTGTTGTTACCACTCTCACTTTGCTGCTCCCTTGTACATATAATTCTCTTGGAAAATGTTTTGTGATTCTTTTGAATAATCTCTGAGGCAATAAGTAGGGGAGAGTTCACTGCTACACAGCATGCTTTAGACAGCTGGGTAGACTCAAAAATTGGATATTATAACATGCAAAATTAAATGTGGCAGTGCTAATAGTATGATCTGTATGGGAGAACTAAAAAGTCATATTAAAATATTATAAGATACTGAGGCAAAAGTATGTAGAAGAAAACCCTTTTTTCTTTTTGAAGCTATTATCATCATTGCTACTAGGGTTTTGAATTTTTTGAAGGCATATATTTGTTGGAGCCCAGGGCATTCCTTTGGCTGCCCTGGAGGGTCAGAGACCTGGACAGGGGGGTCTGGGACCCTGGCCCAGATCCCAGAGGGACATTGGCTTTGATCTCAGTCCATGGGAAAGGCTTCCTGCACTGCGGTAAGGATTGCAAGCCACAAGAGTGTGAAAGATAGTAGTTTAGCTTATCACAGGGTGAGAAAACAGTAGGTTTGGGTTTTTAGTATGGAAGTGGATGGGAGCAAGATGGAGGATTTGGGGCATTGTCTCCTGCTTCTTCTTTCTTCTTCCCTCACTCCATTTTCTGCAGTGACAGTGGCACAAAGTAGTTTAAAGAGATTGGGTCAAAGTGGGGATGACCTGTTTAGTGTAAGTGATAGGTATTGGCAAATAATGATAAATAAAGAATATGTAGCAATTAGTATAAAAGATAGTGACAGCCCAGTGTGAGGAGGAATCACCAGATGCCCAGGCAGCTGCACAGATCTTTGTTGGGCACTGAGACATTTGTAAGATAAGAAAAAATGAATGAAGCATGCAACCGTGAAAAATCAGAACCTGAAGACTCCATCTCTTTCTTGTGTTTGGCTCAGAGCTTTGCAGAGGGCAAAAAGACTCTAAAATCAACTGAATCTCGGAGAAAAAAAACGAGATATATTTTCCATTTTTTTTTTTTTTCTCTTAAAGAGGTCCTTTACATTCTAAGGAATGTAAGGCTGTTCTAAGGAATAATTTTAAGGAATAATTCTAAGGAATTCTAAGGCTGTTCTGTGGAATAATATCTACTGCACTAAATTTTCTAGTTATACTAGGACTAACTGTAGGTCTTGCTTGTATTTCAAAATTTAATATTTTTGATTGTTGCAACCATATTTTACTGAACTCTTATAAAAAAGAAATAGAATTTTAAAAAGTGAAACACTTAAGAAAAAAAATCTGTATTTTGGGTTCTGAGCAAGCTAAAGAGGCTTGAATAAATATTCAACTTTTTGTTTGTTTTAAAAAAAAGCCTCCTCAGATATGAACCTAGAGAAATGTAAATTTATCTAGATTTTGATTTTAAAAATTCATGAGTACTGGGGAATTTAGCATATTCTTTCTTATTCAGGATTGTTATTTGAGACATGCAAAATGCTCAGGAAGAATTTATATTCATTTGTTGATCATCACAATAATTTTGGTTCTTATTTTGTCCAAATTTAGCTCTTTTTCCAAAGAGAATAAACTTTTTCATCCAAATACAAAAATGAATAAGTTGCAGGCACTTGTTTAGTTGCAAGTACTTCCTAATGACTTGTAGGATTCTGTAATCAGTTCTGCAGGTCTTCAAATATTTTATATGTTGTTTTTTCTTTAATCTGAACCCTGTTAAGATCCAAAGTTTCTGCCTTATGAATAATTTGTTGATTTAGCAAAAGAATTATAATTTCATGCAAGTCTGAAAAGCCAGTAGCTGAAGAGTTTACACATGTAAACTTCAGATCTGTCAAAGCCTATCCTAAAACAACTTCTTGTGGAAAGCATATTGGAAATAAAATATGAAAGAGAATGTTGTCCTTGTCCTGCAGAGGGATAGTATCTGGGTGGGATTGGACAGTTGGATCTGTTAAGTAATAAACTCTCAGATTTGTCATGTATGACTTTTTTTTTCTTCTTCTTCTTTTTTTTTTATTTTTTCTTTTTTTTTTTCCTGAAAGCTTCTTCTGCTTCAGTTTTGTTATGCAATATGTGCAAGGAGCTCAAAATTCTCCAAATACTCATCTCATGGACATCAATACCAAAACCAAATTATTTCAGTGGGATTCCTTACTTACTTTGTTTACCTCCTTCCTTACTTACCTTAAGCCAGACTGTGTAAAGTACAACAATGTCTGTGAATAATAATTTTTGGAACATTTTAGGATTCTAGTACTGCATGGTAGTATGCTTTCGGTATGTGTACGGCAGGGTTACTGTTCAAAGGAACCTCAACATGGTTGAAGACTGGCCTGTGGGAAACTGCATCAAGTCCAAAAATGGCTCAAATAAAATCCTAAACCTGTTATGGAAAAACCCTGTGCAGTGGTACAAGCTGGGGACCATCTGTCTGGAAAGTAGCTCTCAGGGGAAAAAGACACAGGGCTATAGTGGTCAAGTTGAACGTAGGCTAGTAGTGTTGCCTGACAGCAGAAAAAGACAACAGTGGATATGTTACTAATAGCATAGCCAGCAGGTCCAGTGAAGTGATTCTTTCCATCTGTTTGGCACTAGTGAGACCACATCTGGAGTGCTGTGTCTGGTTTCTGACTCCCCATACTAGACAGACAGTGACTTACTGGAGGAAGTCCAGTACAAATGGGGGCAGAAGGACACAATACAAAAGGAGGCACTGAGAGAACTGGATTAGATCAGACTTGAAGGGAGATTTAATTACTGACTTCAACTCTGCTGGGAGGGAATACAATAGACAAATTCTTATTGAAGATGCAGTGACTGGGGAGGGGCAACAGATGCAAGGTGGAACATTGGAAAATATATTTAGATATTAAGAATATGCTTTTCTAACATGAGCATGATCAGTCCCAGGAACAGATTTCCCAGAGTTATTGCAAAATTTCCTTCCTTGGGAATATTCCAACTGACTTGCATAAGATCCTTCTTAACAAATCTAAGTTGGCCTTACTCTAAGTGAGGAACTTGACTAGATCACATTAAATTGTATTGTGATGCTACAGGATATTCAATGAGATTTTTATAAAACTATTTATTTTGCATTGCAGCTCTATTTTGTAAGCTGGTAATTGGAATTAAGAAAACTGTAATATTGATAGAGCACACTTTTCTCTGTATCTGTCATTTGCCAGTGATGTATTTTTCAACCTAAGTGTAAGAATGGGTTAATTTTAAGGTTTTTTGATTGAAAGGTGCCATGCAAGTTGGTATTATATAGACACATATAATTTTTCACAGTTTTAACAATCTCACAGTTTAAGTATAGGCAAATATCAGACATTTTTACTATTTGTGGAAAAATCTGAGTTTTGACTTAGCATCTTTCTATTAGTTGAGAATTAGAATGATAGGAGATGCTATCAACTATGATTATCAGATTTTAAAATACGTCATAGAATCATAGAATGGACATTAGAGATCACCTAGTCCCAACCTTCAAGAAATGAGCAGGGACACATTCCACTCGATTGGGTTGCACAAAGATCCATCCAACCTGGCCTGAAACACATCCGAGAATGGAGCATCCACCACTGAACAAACAGTGCCAGTGTCTCACCACTGTCACAGCAAAGAATTTTTTCCCAGTATCTAATCTAAACATTCTCTCTTTCAGTTTGAAGCCATTCCCCCATTACAGCCTCTTGTAAATGGTCCCTCCCCAGCTCTCCTGGAGGCCCCTTTTGGTACTGAAAGTACTGTAAGGTCTCCTGCCAGCCTTCTCATCTCCAAGCTGAATAACCCCATCTCTGCCAGGTGCTCCAGACCTCTGATCATCTCTGCAGCCCTTTTCTGGACTTGTTGGAACAGGTCCATGGCTTTCCTGTGCCAGAGATTGTTGCAGTGCATTAATTGGGTTATAATGTCTTTCATTTGTTTATTGGGTTTTCTACTGTATCCCCTGTTTCCTTGGATAATGTATCATGTGGTTTGTCCCTGCTCCACCCTGCCCAACCTCCCACACTGGAATCTAACCCAACTCTGTTCCACTCCCACCTTGTCCCTTATTGGCTAGTGGCTTGTCCCTGCCTCTAGCCCTTTCCCCCTGGGTAAAAGCCCTGGGAAGAGGGGTGTGCTCTCTCCTCTACCGGGAACCACAGACCAGATGGAGCTCCAGATTCTGGAGGGGCAGGACCCCAAAATAAAGCCCTGATCCCCCGACGGACAAATAGCAGACTCTCCTTTTGCCATCGATGGATGCATGCTCTCTCTAAATGAGAAGGTTTGCCTCTGGGTAGCTTTAAGGCCCTGGGAAGGAAGATCCCTTCTGAAGTGGTATCTCAAGCTAGCCAAAACGGAGCATGGGCTCCGAGGGAGAGAGAGAGCTGCTACAAGAGATCCCAGAGCTGATGAAGCACTTCAGACAGGGTCTCACAAATGCGGAGTAGAGAGGAAGAATCACCTCCCTTGACCTGCTAGCCATCTTTCTTTTTATGCAGCCCAGAATATAATGGGCTTTCTGGACTGTGAATGCACATTATCTGATCATATTGCTTGTGCATCAACACCCCTAAGTCTGTTCTCAGTCCACTATGCAGTAATATTTCCTTTCAACTAAGATAGTGATATGAAATTACCACAATGCAATTGAAACTTTTAGTTTTCTAGGTGTTTGCAATCACCTTTACTCAAAGTTGCTATTGAATGGCTTTATTTTTCTACTTAAGCACAATTAATATTATCAAAAACTCAGAATCCTATTGAAAGAAAACCCAGCACAAGATGAGGTAATGAAATTGTTCTTGCCAGTTTATAAGTATGCACTTGGAGTCATTAAACATTTCTCAGTCTGTCTTTTGTTCAGTGATTGTTTTCAGTGAACTTTAAATGTCTCAGTTTTGTTTACATTCTGAACAAAGACATCTAGGACCACCTGGTTTAAACAATAGATAGGATATCCTCTGGAAAACATCTGCCTCTAATATCCTCCCTGTTCAAATTAGTTTTCAACAGAAACAATGTTCTTATAGATCACTTTTGTATAATTTACAGTAACTGGTACCCAGCTTAAAAATCAAAATCTTAAAACTAGGATGCTTTGAAATGTGTAGTTGTTAGGAAAGGTTGGTATCTCTATAAAATTTTAATTTGTTAGTTTTCATTCTTACAATGCATGGTGTCATAAATCAATGTTTTCCATGTTGAAATATTACTGTCTGATGCTATATATGTTTAATATCTTCCTCTCCCTAAAATCCTAGTCTGTCAGTTTTTTTCTTCTATTTTGTTTTCAAAATACAAATTTATTTTGTAACTACAATCTCACTAAGAGCAATTTTAAAAAGATTGGTGAATTAATTCCCTAAAATGTTCAAATCTAACTTTTAGAGCTGTCAAAATATATGCTGAGTCAGTCCTTGCTGACAGGTGCAACCCATGAGGAATTTGCTACACCAACTGAAGCTAGGCTACTAAGCTGAACAGTTTTGCTGAGACCAGATCTGAACCTGCTCAGGTTCTGGGCTTCAAACTGTATTTATGCCACACTGCTAGATGGTTCAGACTGCAGGTAGAACAGACACATCTGTGTGCAGTCTAGCCACAGTGCACATGATGCACAACTCCAAAATTGGAAGGGGTATCTGAATTTAAGAAAAGTTGCTGGACATAAATCGTGTGTGAAGAGGCAGTTACAAACGGCTCTGTAGCATCTATTGAGCAGTTATCTAGTTTTCAAGCTAGCTTATTTTTCACCTGTGGAATAAAGAGTTTGATTTAAAGAAAACAGCAGGAGTCTTCCATGAAGTTTTGTTCATAGTAGAGTTAGACTCCTTATTTGTTTATTGTCTGGAGGTTTTCTGATTGAGACTCCAGTTTACTATTTTGAATTTAACAAAAAAAAAAGGAGATTTTTGAGGGGCATAATGGCTGTACAGAGTCTTTCTTACATTTAAAAACAGGACAGAAGCATAATGGTATTCCTGCCATTGAAATGGCAGGAAAATCTGTTCTTAGATAAATCACTGCCAGTTCCTGACATCACACCCCCTTAATGTACCTCAGATATGTGAGCTTATGTACCTGTTGCAGCAAACCTCTAGTTAGGGGTAGAAATGAGCCAAGACAGAGACTCTCATTTAGCAGCATGAGAAGGGTCCCAGTTTATTCTTCTTTACAGTTTAACCATCCTGACTCTGACTACAGCAAGCTCCTACTGTAGGGTCCAGCTGCAGACTCTTGACTGTTGGTTATTTTCTGCTAGAATATGCAAGTGTCTCCTTGCCACCTCTGACTGCAGGCTTTTTACCTGGCTGAATGTCATGGTTGGCACAGTTTAGTTTTTAGTTATGGAGAAATGTGGAATGTATTTCCTGGTCAGGACCTGGGAATTGCTTTAGAAAGGACAGGGGCCTATCAGAAGGTTAGTAGGGGTATTGGCATCTGTTTTGACCACTGAGAATGTCAACTTTGGGAAGTACCCATATAAAAACACCTGATTTCCTGCAAGTCAGCCATTTTCCCTTTGGCCAGAGAGAGAGGTAACATTGTACGGCAGCCAGGGGTTAGCCGGGACGCCTCTGCCCTGGCTGGGCTTACCCAGGCCCAGAGGAGTGGCTCTGGCTGGGCTGTGCCTCCAGGCCCCATCTGCTGCCAGCAAGGGAGGCCAGGCAGGTCTGTCGGCTGGGATACCAGCTATGGGCCTGGCTGGGCCAGGGCTCACCCTGATTTAAACTGAGGGGTGGGCCAAAAAGGCATTTATGATCCAGCCTGTTTCTTTTCATTCTGGACTGCCCAGGTCCTCTGATCTCTGATGTTTCTGTGTGAGTTCCACCCCCCTCACCAGCGCGGCCTTGAAAATCTAACACTATGAGCTGCAGTGAGAGAGAAAAAGACTCTGGGCAGATTTAACATTTTCCTGGCAAAATGAGGCTTCCAAGGCTTAACCCTTCCCTGAGAGAGAAAAGAAAGGGACAGAGTGAACATAGAGAAGATGCAGCATAAAGTCAATGGAGTGAGACTGAAAAGACTATTGAGACAGGGAGTGGAGGAGTTTGTCATTCCATCCTTACTGAGCCATGGAAATGAACTTTATATGTAGATTATCCCTTTAAGTCATGGAAAGATATGCATTTGGGGAGATGATTAGATTTGTGTGTGAATTTGAGCAAGGGTGCTTGTGATGGACTAAGTGATATTAATCCCATAAGATGCTTGAACAGAGATAGAGATGAGAAGCCCTCTGTGCCAGCAAAGAAGTGAGAAGATATCTGTTCCTTGAGATGAAGAATCCTTTGCCTTTGGAGTTATTAATCTTTAAAAGGTGACAGCCCAGCATGCAAGACTCTAAGACCCATGACCCATAAGCATCTTGGGAAACTGTTAATGGGAAGGGTCACAAAAGCAGGTTTCCTTGGGTGTAACAGAAACACACAAGAGAACTGTTCTAAGTTGTCAGTGGGATCCATGACTCTAGGAGAGACTCTTCTCCTAAAGATTGGTGGAAGACTATTTTCAAATGGTGAAACTGACTGAAAATCACAGGTTTCATCTCTTTATGTTGTTTTGCAGGAAAGTTAGCAGTTTGTAGGGGGAGGGAAGAGTGTTTTTGAAGTTTCATTCTGTTTTGTTTTAGGTTTTTTCCAGCTTTTCTTTCTCCTTCTTTTACTGTGTGTTAATAAAACTAGTTATTTTTTAAGCTTGAGCCTGCTTTGTTTTACTCTTAATCTTTTGCCTACAAAAAAGAGAATAAACAGTAAGACTACTACACAAAATTTGGCAACCAGAATTTGGCAAACATCAACTACACTCACTACACTACACTCAACTATGACTGTAGGCTCCAACTCCATCAGACCCAGACTGACCTCATAGCAGCTATTTTACAGCAGCAACTCTCTTCCTTGTTTCATTCTTTGTGTTTCTCTGGCTCACTCCATCTCTTCCTCCAAACCCTCCCCTGACCGACCAGCCAGCCAACCCACCCCTTTTATCACACTTACCTTTAGTAGTCACAGCTGCAACCCATTAAGGGCAAGGCTGTTCCTCTTCTTTGGTGACTTTGTACAACTGTGACTTATTGGGGGTGAGGTCGCCTGCAATCCTTTTACATCTATACATACCTCAGGTATAGAGCATGAAGCATGGTCTATTCATCATATTAGTTTAAACATTTTCTTGTCAATAAATTGTATATACGGGTGGTTACATTTCCCAGAGACAGAATGTTAGGCCGGAAAATACTGGGAAATTCTTTTTGTACCTGGTGTTTTTACAGAATATTCTCATAATGGCATTTTATCAGCTTTGCCTCTTTGAAAAAAGAATGTTTACTCAAATGAATGGCAAAGATTTCTACCCTTTATGTGTAAAGGATAGAAATCTATTAATTTTGAGCTTCAAATTAAATCTTCTGTTTATTTATTTAATAATAGGATTTTTAAAAGAGAAGGTTCTATGCTAAGCCTCAGGTTTTCCATTTGCATATTTTTTCATGATAGTAAGTTTTTTCTTTTGTATTTGAACACCAATTTTCTAATGCTCAGCAGTAACACAACTAAAATATGCACAGTTTCTATTTCAGTTTGAGTTGTTGCTGTAAACTTAAACTCAAGACCCCTGATACAGAACTAACCTGTACTTTAAACTGATGGCAGAAGAAATCATTACTTGCAAGAAAACTTAAATATATTGGTATGTGTGGTGTTGTAATCTGTCAGTTCTGGCTTAAAGAACATATATGTTTATATGCACATTCAGTACATTTTATGGAAGACATGGTTTTCTCAAGCACCATGTATATTGTGGTTAGTACTTCAAGTATTTCACCAGAAAAGCTGGTTTTGACAACCTTGTTGTAATACAGACCTCCAGAATAGAAGCCCATGATGAGATTCTCCAAACACCTGTGTGTCAACATAGGCTATTGCTGAGGCAAACTGTGTGTTGCTGCAGTATATTTTGTTTATGTGCTTGATATCTCATTATGTTAACATTGACTCTTTTCTTTGGTTGGGGAAAAATTATAATGTGAGCTGTATTGTTTATGTGATGTTCCTCAAGTAGTACTTACACATCACATCAAGCAGAGCTTCATGAATTTCCTCACCTCTGCACATGGAAGTGCATTGCCCAGGCTTGTTGCAAGGTAGAAAATGTTATTTGGGAAAATTACACTTCAAATGAGATATTTTAGCATTAAAAAAGTCAAGAAAATAAGGATGAGTCTCTGAGATCAAAAGTAATAACACGTGGCTAGAGAATCATCTTGCCAGCTTGTTCAAGATTCAGAGATGCTTGAAGAAATTTTGGACAATCTCAGCCTAAAACTGATGAGGAAATAATGGGCCCTCTGGCTGTTCACAGTGGTTCTGACCACAAGGTATCCATTGAAATAATTGTAGTTCATTTTCAATTTTTAACAGACAAACTTAATGGGAATTGTGTGAATCTGTGAACTACAAATAGGAACAGAAAAAACTGTTCTCACTGAGAACAGTAAGTGAACCTGATATTATCAAGTAAATTTAATTCAGATTGTTGGTAATGTTTAAAATGTTTGTAACTATAATAAGGCAAATAGATGGTATATTTCATCCAGAAGTCAAAATTTAGCCTGTAAATTGGATTTAATCTTTTACAGATATTAACTGCTTTTCAAATTTGAAACCTTGCCAACTGTCTTAGTTTGGGAAGACAGGGGTCTGCCAGGGAAGACTAGAGCTTCCCTTGGCATGGAGAATGTAAACCCTCTCCCTCCAAATTATTATAATTTTGCAATTAAGGATTTTCAGGCAAAGATTTGGGAATAGGAATAACAGTTCTTTACTAGGTATATTAAAAATACAAATATAGTGAAGCAAACAAACAATTAAAAAAAAAAAAAATCCTAGAAACACTGACAGAGTCAGAATACAACCTGACACACTGTGGACAGTAGTCCAAGTAAGGCCTCCTGGAGTAACAGATGTGGTTCTGTTGGGGTAGGGATGGTCTTGTATAAGGGTACAGTGACGACAACATGAGTCTAGTCTTTCCTCTCAGAATCCAGTGGAAAACAGGCTGTTTTGGTGTTCTGAATTCAGCTTTTATTTTGATAGGAATGCTTGGCTCTTCCCACTGGTTGGGGCATCTCACAGTGGAATGATGTAATTTTACCAGTTAGGTGGTGAGCCTCAATGGCCTATTAGCTGAGAGGATAGGTCCTGCAAGAGATAAGGAATGTTGCTCCACCTGGTTTTAACAGCTGGCCCATTAACAGAAGGCACCCCCCTGCCTCGGGTTATGAGATAAAGAAAAAACACCTCTTCAGCTTGTTTCAACAGATTTGGAATAGAATATATGCTTTTGGTTACATATTGGTTGTATTAGTTATATATTACAACCCAAGACACCAACTTAGAATAATTTGAAGGATGATTTTGTTGTTGTGGTTTGAAAGAAATACAGAAATCGGTGCCCTCTCCTGAGCACTTAGTATCACACCGTGTGATACTGAAATAGTACTGCAAACAGTTGATTAAGAATGTGTTAAATGGATTTACAGCAAATTTTCTATGCCAGATAAGTAGAGACAATTTGTATGCAGATGCATGTAGTTAGGTGGGGCTTGGACTCTTTCTCCAGGCAGCAACTGACAGAATCAGAGGACACTGTCTTAATCTGTGGTCTGCACAGTCCCTGTGCAGACCATTCCAGTACTTTATCACTCTTTGTGTAGAAAACTTTTTTCTAATATCCAACCTATATTTCCCCTGACCAGGGAGGTGGTGGAGTCACCAGCCCAGGATGTGTTCAGAAAAAGACTGGATATGGCACTTGGTGCCATGGTTTACTTGAGGTGTTAGGTTGGACTTGATGATTTTGAAGGTCTCTTCCTGGTGATTCTGTGATTTTAGTTTCAATATTTTCTTGCCAGTAAATTGCATATATGGGTGGTTAAATTTCCCAGAGACAGAAAGTAAGGCCAGAAAATACTGGGAGATGTCTTCTGTACCTGGTGTTTTTACAGAATATTCTCATTGTGGCATTTCATCAACTTTGCCTATTTGAAAAAAGAATGTTTACTCAAATGAACAGCAAAGAATGAAGATTATGTGTAAAGTGTAAAAATCCATCTAGTCCAGATGCACTAGAATTGTCTTCAGGTAGTGAGTAAAACACCACAATACCACGCTGTAGTGAAGAAGAACAGTGGCTCTAGTTAGGGGGCTATAGAATATGAGTAAGAATGTATGTTATTTCTATAGATGTAGGTCTTGCCTACATAAAAATAAAACCATTGAAAATCAAAATAATAGATATTTTCATTTCTGTTACAAAGGAGATGAAACTTAAATGGTGTTTTGCTTGAAAACTAAGAAATGTTGGCAAACAAAAAGTTTACACTATTTTTTTTTCCAGCTGTTAGCCAGATATCTTCTATTATCTGCAATTATTGTTTTGAGGCAGTAGATTAGTGCACAGACCTATGGACTGGATTTAGTTAACTTCGGTCTTAGGCCTTGGAAAATATTTGACATCATATAATATGCTGGAGAATGTTGGTTCTTTTAATCCTCGTGACTTGTTGCCTACTTCAGCTACCATATTTTTCCATTTCAAAAATGATTTTTTCCAAAAGGGAAAAAATGAGCGAATGTCACATTGTTTTAGGAAATTATTTCCAGAAAGCATTTCTTGTAAAGAAATTTGTTTTAAAGTAAACAATATCCATCCCCCAGTTTTATTTTCATGTATATTTTAAGATTAAAAATATTATTCAACCTCATGGATTTTTTTCAACTAAAAGAAATTGGCTTTCATTTTCCATTTCAATAATACAATGTTAAGAGGAATTTCAAAGTCAGAACAAGAAACTTCTTTGAATCTTTAAACTTTCTGTCTTTTGTAAGGTAGAGACTAAACCCCACATTTTCATACTTGTGATGAAAGCATGTTCTTCTTCTTTTCCCTTTTTTTTTCCCCCCTTTTTTTCCTTTTCCCCCTTTTTTCGGTATTCTTAAAGGCATGTTTTATATCAACTCCTTTTTAGTCAGGTCTAGAGTATTCCATTTGTGTTAAGGACTCGATATGACCCACATGTGGCTTTTGAGCTTCATGAAGCTGGTAAGCAGCCAAGCACTCCTCAAAACCATGATAACACTGGGCTGCTGGTGGCTGGGAAAATAGAGTAGATATAACTACTTGAGAGGAAAAGCAAGCCATCAGTGCCTAATTCCCATCATCTTTACTCTTTACTTTGACTCCAAACAGGTTTCCTTGAGCCTTTTCACATGCAATATTTGACTGTTCTGCCTCAAAATTATATTCTAAGACGTTAGTACATCATGTAGACCCTATCCAAGATACAAGATGACAGAAAACTCTCATACTGGAGAGTGGAGTTTGTTCATAAAATCAATGAAAGAAACTTTTCAAATATTTTTCTTTCTTCTTGGGTGAAAGTATGGGCATTCTCAGACTCTCTATTACCTCATTAGATATATTCAGCCACCACACAGCAGACTGTAAACCTACATCTGTGAAAGGAAAGAAAATTTTCCAGTGTTTCAGAAGAACAATATTAAGAATAAACAAATTATTTCAAGAGTCCACATATTTACTGATCTGCTGAGTTCAGGAAAACATACAAATGGTTTCTATACAAAAACATAATACAATTCTTAGTGACATCAGAGGATGTGGGACAATGATTCAACAGCATATTAAGACTTGATAGTCTTGTCAAGAGATGAAAATTCCAGATGATTCTTAAATGGCTACAGCTGTGATCATGATTGTGAACCAAAACGAATGGAACTTTATTCAGAGAGAAAATAATTAGGCAAAGGAATACACAGCCAGATGAAAGGAGGGAAGAAAATCATTGACAAACAAACAAAAAATGCAAAACCCAAACAGCCACAGATGTTCTGAAGCAAAAGTTCAATCAACTGTATAGTGACTTCTGTACCTGGGAGTTCACCACTAAGAGTTTGTGTTTCAGAATAAGTTCTATAACATGAGAGTTGATAGCAATCAGAAGTTAAGTGGATTTTCCTCTTCCGGATTAGTACTGGCTTCTGTGTGTATATCAAGTCATGCAATTTGGAAGCAGCTCTGACTGTGTCTGGCATGTAGCCATATGACACAACTATTTGGGACGTGACTAGTGACTTCCCATAGGTATGCTGTGTGCAAACCTGAGGTTGCAGCACATAATCCTTTGACAGAGTTAAGCAAAACCTAATTTTGTGGACCATATGTGGAAATAAAAAGGTTAATCCTGAAGATTTTTTTTCTTTAAATCTGCTTCTCTGTATCGTAGAGGTTCCAATATGAGTGGTAATATGTTAGTCTCTCATAAATCTTGCTGCTTGAATGCAGGCTACTCTTAATCATTTTCTCTGGTCGCATTCTGCCTGAACAACTTTCATAAGACATGATTTTGAGTGCCAATTGTCCTTATAACATATTTTGAGAAGTTTTCATATTCATTGTAATAGAATCACTGGAGCAGTTCTGTGGCTGCAGGTTTCTTAAGCATTGGGAGAGGATTGTTTGTCAGTAAATTTCCTAGATTTTGCCTTTTTGCCAGATTTTTTTTTTTTTTAATAATGGTGTTTTAAATATTTCTTCGAAGTTTAAAAATGAGACGTTTAAATATCTATTGGGGTACCTCCTATGAATTTTAGTTTGAAATATGCTTGCCTTCCATTTCAGAATTTTTATAGGTGTATGTGAAAGTATTTCTCTTCTCTCTGATTGGTGAATGAGGGACTGTTGGATCCTTTTAATAATCCTTGAGATAATGCTAGGTTGTTCTCATCAGTCAGATGAGGCTGGCATGATAGTACAGAACAAGTGCAAACCAGCCCTTGTAAGAGCTGAACATTTGGACTTCTGTTGTTAAGCCTGCAGAATAGCTGGTTCATTGCACAGCACCTATGGTGATTAACCTCACAGGCAATGGCTTGGACTCTTATCTTCTCTAAGTTCATCCTTCTGCAGGTTCACCTTTCTGCATAGTATTACTCAGTAATTATTACTCACATAACTCACAAAAATTGTCTAGTCCATGAAAACAGCTCACCACCACTGGCAGTATGCATTTTTGCTTTGCACTTCAAGCAGCAAGACCATATTTTTGAGTCAAGATTGATGGCAGTAAAATTCGCCACCCATTCCAAAAACTCCTGGTTGAAAGTCTTTCCTGACTTTGGGAAAAGAAGATGATTTCATAGGTTTAAGCATACTGGTGATAGTGCTTCTCATAAATAGTGTGAGTAAGTAGTATGGTGAGTTGATCTCCAAAAGCCAGTATCTTGCTATGGGAAATTACATTTTATAATTGTTGAGGGTTAAGTCTCCTGTAGAATTCCCCCCCTCTCCCCCCCCCCCCCCCCCCAAGTTGCTAGGAGACTAAATGCTGAGTACTTAACCTGGACAAAAAGAAGCTGATCACTTAGTTTGGGGGAGGGAAAAAAAAAAGCTCAGGGAGAGAGAGCTGAGGGTGGGGGCTGGGGGGTCTCTGGTCTTCCGGGGAGCAGAGATCAGGGGCTGCTGGCTGCTAGAGTCCACAGTTAACAAAAGAGTCTGGTCCTGGGAATTCTACCATCTGTTGGAGTATCCAGGAATTTGGAGTTTCTTCACTGTCCTGCTGGATTTTGGGTGAGCCCGGGTCCCACCGCTGCGGCTTCTCCGGCACTGCCACCTCTGCCTGCCGAGGACACCCCCTGCCTGCGGAGGACAGTCCACCGCGCCCGGCTTCCAGCCATCAGTGCCGGAGCTTCCACTGTTTACCCTCGGGGTTCTTAGTTCTGTTCTATTATTGTTATAATTGCTGTTGGTTTTTTTGTCTGTCCTGTTATATTTACTAGTAAAGGACTGTTATTCCTTTTCCCCATAGCTCTGACTGAAAAGTTGTTTTTTTTTTTAATCTTCCAACTTATAATAACACGGAGAGAAGGATTCAAATTCCTCATTTCCTAGAGAGGCCTGCCTCTCCATAGCAGACACCTGTCTTTTCAAAACCAAGACAGAATTTGGTTCCCAACGTGGGGCATTGAGAGAAAAAGGAATAACAGTTCTTAAGTGCCTACATTGCTTTGTACTGGATATCATGTGGTCTGGGTTAACCTGGTTTGGGTGGCATGTGGTGGTGGCCGTATTTCTCCCATTTGCAGGCCCTTTTCTAAACATGGGCCCTGTAACTAAGGTTACTGTGGCTGTCATCCATTTTGCTATATGGGTTAACGAAGCGAGGAAATCGTGGATTTTTAATTTCCTCTGGAAGGCAGGCACATGGATTCAGGGCTATCATACACTAACCGTGTGTTTCTGGAGTTACTTTAACAATGGTACCTACTGTGAAGAAATTACACCGGGGGAAATTTTTTCACAACCCTTCACCCAGCTCTTTGGGCCTACCCCACCAGTCTTTGAAGGGTTCAAATCTCTGAATGTTAATGACATCATACAGTGGCTGGTGTTGCTGGTATGCCTGTTCTGTTTAGCATTTAGAGATAAGGGGAGACTGACCTGGATAACCACCCTGATACCTACCCTAGAGAATAAGGATACTGCCCCACAGCCTGAGCCCATCCCACAGCCTGACCCTGCCCCACAGCCTGAGCCCGTCCCACAGCCTGACCCTGCCCCACAGCCTGACCCTGCCCCACAGCCTGAGCCCATCCCACAGCCTGACCCTGCCCCACAGCCTGAGCCTGTCCCACAGCCTGACACTGTCCCACAGCCTGCCTCAAGAATAAACCACCCAGATTTGGTGAAGGAGATAGGTGAGATGCTGAGGGAGTACCTTTCCCCTGTAGTAGCCTCATTAGCCCCAGCTGCTGGGAAACCCTCCCCCTGCCCCAACAAAGGAGAGTCTGATGGTGCAGCAGCAGAACCCACAGACGTTACAACCATCCAGGTTCCAGCTGAACCACAGGGGCAGCCACAGCCAGCAGCAGTGGCCCCTGTGGAAACAAAGAAGTATAAGGTGAAATCAGAGCACCCAGGCAACAAGGATAAGAAAGGAGGGCCCTCACAACCCGGGGGGGAGTCAGAGGTTGAGATCATCACTGAGTCCCTGACATATGAAAGTCTCCATAATCTGCAAAAAGATCTTGCACGGCGGGGACGTGAGGCTTATACAGCCTGGTTACTTTGGGTCTGGGACCTTATAGGTACAGGCGTGCAACTAGATAGTAGTGAGGCAAGGAGTTTGGGACCCTTGACCCAGGACTCAGGTGTGAATCAGGTATTCGTAAGGGAGCCAGGGCCCCTTTCCCTTTGGGAGCGGCTTTTAATGAGTGTACGGGAGAGGTTTGTCCACAGAGACAGAATGCAGGAGCACCATCATAGAATGCGCTGGAAGACCCTTGAGGAAGGGATCCAACAGCTGAGAGAAGTGGCAGTATTGGAGGTACTTTTTGGGAGGGGTGGACAGCATGATAATGACCCCGACAAAGTCAGGTGCACAGGGCAAATGCTGTGGAATCTGGCAACTCTAGGACCATCTCAATATGCCACATACATTGCAACAATTCATCCTGATAACAACCGAGAGACAGTGGGTTCTGTAGCCAACAAGCTTAGAAATTATGAGAGTATCATCAGTGGCCCAATGCAGGCTCAGGTCTCTGCCGTGGCTAAGGAACTCAGGGAGAGGATGGAGGAGGTGACAGAGGAAATAAGGGAGGTGAGGGAGGAGATGAGGAGGAACAGTTCCCATGTAGCACCGGTGCGAGTTACAGGCCCCAGAGTCAGAGCTCAACAGCCCCCAGCTAGAGAGAGAGGGTACACCCCACGAGCTGACCTGTGGTACTTTCTGCGTGACCATGGGGAAGACATGGGAAGGTGGGATGGGAAACCCACTTCTGCCCTGGCAGCACGGGTGCGTGAGCTCAAGGAGAGAAACACTAACCGAGGGGGTTCCACTAAGATGAAGGTAGCCTCGACATCGCATGACCAGGCTGCCAGGTATTATAGAAGTGAGGATGATATGTCAGATCCCTGTGAAAGAACCTCTACCATGTATGCCCAGGAGGGGAATAATGACCGGTGCTAGAGGGGCCCTGCTTCTAGCCAGGGAGAGGCACGGGAAAACCGGGTCTATTAGACGGTGTGGACCCGATGGCCTGGCACATCAGAGCCACAGAAATATGAAGCTTTAGTTGATACTGGTTCTCAGTGTACCCTGATACCATCAGAATATGTGGGGACAGAACCTATTTCCATTGCTGGGGTGACGGGGGGATCACAGGAATTGACTCTGTTGGAAGCCGAGGTGAGCCTGACCAGGAAGGAGTGGCAGAAACATCCAATTGTGACTGGCTCAGGGGCCTCGTGTATTTTGGGCATAGACTTCCTCCGGAATGGTTATTACAAAGACTCTAAAGGACTCAGGTGGGCTTTTGGAATAGCAGCTGTGGAGGCAGAGGGCATTAAGAAATTGAATAGCTTGCCTGGACTGTCGGAGAACCCATCTGCAGTAGGACTTCTAAAGGTAGAAGAGCAACAAGTTCCAGTTGCCACCTCGACGGTGCACCGCCGACAGTATCGGACAAATCGAGATGCCGTGATCCCCATCCACAAGATGGTTCGGGAGCTGGAGAGCCAAGGGGTGGTCAGCAAAACCCACTCACCCTTCAACAGCCCCATCTGGCCTGTGCGCAAGTCTGATGGAGAATGGAGATTGTGGACTATCGTGCCTTGAATGAAGTGACTCCACCATTGAGCGCTGCTGTGCCGGACATGCTGGAACTCCAGTACGAGCTGGAATCCAAGGCAGCAAAATGGTATGCCACAATTGACATTGCTAATGCATTTTTCTCCATTCCTCTGGCTGCAGAATGCAGGCCTCAGTTTGCTTTCACCTGGAGGGGCATGCAGTACACCTGAAACCGACTGCCCCAGGGGTGGAAACACAGCCCCACCATCTGCCATGGACTGATCCAGGCTGCACTGGAAAAGGGTGAGGCTCCGGAGCACCTACAGTATATCGATGACATCATTGTGTGGGGGAACCGGCAATGGAAGTGTTTGAGAAAGGAGAGAAGATCATCCAAATTCTGAAAGCCAGTTTTGCCATCAAGCAGAGCAAGGTCAAGGGACCTGCCCGAGAGATCCAGTTCCTGGGAGTAAAGTGGCAAGATGGACGGTGGCAGATTCCCACTGAGGTCATCAATAAGATCACTGCAATGTCCCCACCAACCAGCAAAAAAGAGACACAAGCTTTCCTAGGTGCTATAGGATTCTGGAGGATGCACATTCCTGAGTGATTGTGAGCTCTCTCTACCTGGTCACCCGCAAGAAAAACGATTTCCACTGGGGCCCTGAACAGCAACAAGCCTTTGCCCAGATCAAGCAGGAGATCGCTCATGCAGTAGCCCTTGGCCCAGTGAGGATGGGACCAGATGTGAAGAACGTGCTCTACTCAGCAGCCGGGAACAATGGCCTGTCCTGGAGCCTTTGGCAGAAGGTGCCTGGGGAGACTCGAGGCCGACCACTGGGATTCTGGAGCCGAAGCCAATTACACCCCAACAGAGAAGGAAATCTTGGCCGCTTGTGAAGGAGTTCAAGCTGCCTCAGAAGTGATTGGCACAGAAGCACAACTCCTGCTGGCACCCCGACTACCAGTGCTGGGGTGGATGTTTAAAGGAAAGGTTCCCTCCACCCATCATGCCACCGACGCCACATGGAGCAAATGGATTGCCCTCATCACTCAGCGCACCCGCATTGGAAACCCAAATCGCCCTAGGATTTTGGAGATAATTACAAACTGGCCGGAAGGTGAGAACTTTGGTCTCACAGATGAAGAGGAGCAGGAACAAGTGACATGTGCCAAAGAGGGTCCACCATACAACCAACTGCCAGCAGAAGAAACACGCTATGCTCTTTTCACTGACGGTTCCTGCCGCATCGTAGGGATGAACCGGAAGTGGAAAGCAGCGGTATGGAGCCCCACATGACAGGTTGCACAAGCCACTGAAGGAGAAGGTGGGTCAAGCCAACTCGCTGAACTCAAAGCTGTTCAACTGGCCCTGGACATTGCTGAAAGAGAGAAGTGGCCAAAGCTCTACCTCTACACTGATTCGTGGATGGTGGCCAATGCTCTGTGGGGTTGGCTGGACAGGTGGAAAAAAGCCAATTGGCAGCGTAGGGGAAAGCCAATCTGAGCTGCAAATGAGTGGAAGGACATTGCCACTCGGGTAGAGAAGCTACCTGTAAAAGTCCGCCATGTAGATGCCCATGTCCCCAAGAGTCGGGCTAATGAGGAGCACCAAAACAACGAGCAGGTAGATCAAGCTGCAGAGATAGAGGTGTCAAAGATAGACTTAGATTGGCAACGCAAGGGAGAGTTGTTCCTAGCTCGATAGGCCCATGATGCCTCAGGTCACCAGGGTAGAGATGCCACCTATAAGTGGGCACAAGACCGAGGGGTGGATCTAACTATGGACAGTATTTCTCAGGTTATCCATGACTGTGAGACGTGTGCTGCCATCAAGCAGGCCAAGTGGGTGAAGCCCCTGTGGTATGGTGGGCGATGGTCCAAGTATAAGTACAGGGAAGGCTGGCAAATTGACTACTTCACCCTTCCCCAAACCTGCCAAGGCAAGCGCTATGTGCTGACCATGGTGGAAGCCACCACTGGATGGCTGGAGACCTACCCTGTGCCCCATGCTACTGCCCGGAACACCATCCTGGGCCTTGAAAAGCAAATCCTGTGGAGACATGGTACCCCTGAGAGGATTGAGTCAGACAATGGGACTCATTTCAAGAACAGTCTTATAAACACCTGGGCTAGAGAACATGGCATTGAGTAGGTGTACCATATTCCTTATCATGCGCCAGCAGCCGGGAAGGTTGAACGATGCAATGGCCTGCTTAAAACCACTTTGAAGGCACTGAGTGGGGGGACTTTCAAGAACTGGGAGAATAATTTAGCAAAGGCCACCTGGTTAGTGAACACTCGAGGTTCTACCAACCGAGCAGGCCCCGCCCAATCTGAGCCCTGGGAACAAGAGATGGAGATAAAGTTCCAGTAGTACACATGAGAGGAATGCTGGGAAAAACTGTTTAAATTAATTCTGCCTCCAGCAAAGACAATCCCACTCCTGGGGTTGTTTTTGCTCAAGGACCTGGCTGCACATGGTGGGTGATGCAAAAGGACAGTGAGACCCGCTGCATACCTCAAGGGGACCTTGTTTTTCGGTGAACACTGTGACTGTGTCTGTATTTATATTCACATGTATATATATGTATATCATTTAAAGGTTTAAATTCAACATAATATGTTGGTGTGGGAAAAAATTCGGGGTGGATAATGTTGAGGGTTAAGTCTCCTGTAGAATTTCCGCCCCCCCCCCCCAAGTTGCTAGGAGACTAAATGCTGAGTACTTAACCTGGACAAAAAGAAGCTGATCACTTAGTTTGGGGGAGGGGAAAAAAAAAGCTCAGGGAGAAAGAGCTGAGGGTGGGGGCTGGGAGGTCTCTGGTCTTCCGGGGAGCAGAGATCAGGGGCTGCTGGCTGCTAGAGTCCACGGTTAACAAAAGAGTCTGGTCCTGGGAATTCTACCATCTGTTGGAGTATCCAGGAATTCGGAGTTTCTTCGCTGTCCTGCTGGATTTTGGGTGAGCCCCGGTCCCGCCGCTGCGGCTTCTCCAGCACTGCCACCTCTGCCTGCCGAGGACACCCCCTGCCTGCGGAGGACAGTCCACCGCGCCCGGCTTCCAGCCATCAGTGCCGGAGCTTCCACTGTTTACCCTCGGGGTTCTTAGTTCTGTTCTATTATTGTTATAATTGCTGTTGGTTTTTTTGTCTGTCCTGTTATATTTACTAGTAAAGGACTGTTATTCCTTTTCCCCATAGCTCTGACTGAAAAGTTTTTTTTTTTAATCTTCCAACTTATAATAACATGGAGAGAAGGATTCAAATTCCTCATTTCCTAGAGAGGCCTGCCTCTCCATAGCAGACACCTGTCTTTTCAAAACCAAGACAATAATGATGTCCAATTTAGTATTTGTATGTAGGTCACTAGGTGCTAATGTCCCTTCTACCTTGCTTGCTGCTTTCCCCAGAACCCATAATTGTTTAGACCAGCCAAGATTGTACTATCTCAGTCATGGCCAGAAGCACATGCCTGTTTCTGTAATGCCATATTCAATGTTGTGGATGCATAGTGCAGGAGTTCAGTGGCTGAGGATTACTGTCTCAACTGCTGTGAGAAGGCAGATCTCCACTGGACTTGTGAAGCTTTGATAATTAACACCAGTGGATACTCAGCTACAACGACTCAAGTGTTATCGTTTGCATGTCACTAACTAGTAACATGGATAGAATGTGCATTTCCATTATGTTAATTAATGTGATTTGCAATTTGTATTTCCCAAATGTGCAGATCTTTGGGTAAAATCATATTGTTATGTCTTGGACAAAAATATATTATTTTTTTCCCCAGAAATAACAGTGTTGGGGTTTGTTTTTTTTTTCGCCTAAGAGAATGGGAGGTCAGAGGAAAAAGAGCAAGAAGAAGAGAATTTATGGGGTTTTTTTGTGCCTGGAACTGAATGGCAGTATGTTTATGTTGAATAGCCTTTGCTCAGAGATATGTTTCACTGCAATGCTTTCAGCCTTCTGTTTGTGTGGTCTGAGTCCAGAGAGATGATTTGCTTCTGTTTCCCACAAGGGTAAGGACAAGATGAAAATCTTATGGAAAAATGTCAAAGGAAGAAATACACAGAGACAGGGAAAGAACACAAAAATACCGTGAGTAATTGTGCTGGAGACTGTACAGCAATAGCTCCAGCTTGGTTGGAAAACAAATTTGGCCACTGAAGCTCAATGGAAAACACCCAATACACCTTAAACACTTGCTTATACTCATTGTAAATTCTGGCCCCAAGGTACAAAACAACGTATATTTGAAGCTCAGTACAAATTTATTCAGATTTATTCGAGGATCCGAACCCAGTGGTGCATTTATACTAAGAAGAACCTGGTGCAGGCCCACTGCCTACAATTAAATTTTGAGAATGGCCCCAATATGTCTTTGGCTTGCATCAAATCATCAGTATGCTTCTTGAATACTGCAAGGCAAAATCCAGGCCAGGTTGGGAGCATTTGTTGCATCTTGTCTGATGTAATTCTATCAGTTGTACAATCAACCTTCTACCCACATTGGACATGCACTTGGGCATGCTGGAAACACATACACTAACAACAGATGCAGAGCTGTAGCTTTGTTATTTTCCCCTTTACTTGAATAAATACTGGTCTTAGAGTGGCCTTACAGTGGGCTATATTGTGCAGGTAGGCAAATAGTTCATTTAAAGATAGAAATTCTTGTTGAAAGGGAACTCTGGAGGTCACCTAATTCAGCTTCCCTTGTCAAAGGAGGATTGCTGCCACCTGCAATTGTCCCTCTCAAAAACCTTTAAGCATTTCAGGGGTTGGAGGGAGGAGGAAGGGATGCTGGTGAATCACCTGAAATTTATAGCAAAGTGCCCTGGCCTTATGAGGTCCCACAGTGGTATGACCAATTAGTGCTGGGACAAATTTAAGGAACTAGACCTAACCTACATAAAATCTAGAGCAGAAAACAGAATGTTTGGTATCACTGAAGTAATCACTGCAGCCAGGAAATATCACATAAAATATTTTTCTGCATAGGATTTAATTTGGTTTTGTTGAAGACACTCAAAATCTTCTTTTTGAAAGCAAGTAGGCAGGAAAACACAGCTTTCATACCCACTGCATCAGTCTTATGCATGACTTAGGATGGGGCCCTGAGAGGATGTTTTAATTTCACTGAATGGTTAGAATAAAAATCCTGCAATCTGAATTGCTTAAAAAAAAAAAAAAAGAAAAAAAGTCCTGGGTACAAACTGATAGATATTTGTAGGACTCCTGCAGAGAAAACAAAACTACGATATAAATAGCCCTCACATGACCCAGCTATGTGCAGTCCCACACTGAAATGAGTTCTAACCTAAGCAATGTCTTAGACACATGAAGTTATTTTGAATTTTGACACTATCTTCAGCTCTGGGAATAGAAAGAGAAATCAGTTTCTGTTTTCTTTTCTCTCTCTTCAATATCTGTTGAGAAGATGCATTTCTTGTGAAATGAAATGATCAATTCTATTTCCGCCACCAGATACATCTTCACATAAGTATACTAGTGCAATGTATTCAGTTGTGTATTTGTAGGACTTTTGATTCTCTGTAGTCATGTGGCTGTAGTGGGACCCAAACAAGAAAGAAGCAAAATAAGGACTTACAGAGACAGGCTGTTGGCAATGATCAGATGAAGAAAGAGATGGGAAACTAAAGGAAAATGTGTTATTTAGTCTGGCAAGTATATGGAGAAAGGATGTAATTGTTTGGTGTAAATATATTTGGGAAGTAACCAACAGGAAGAGAAAAATTCAAGCAAGAGTGTGGTCACGAGGAAAATGGTTACAAACTAAATATTGATAATGGGCATGAAGAAAAATGGTTAGAAAATAAACATTGAGAATTATAGTCTGGGGATAGAATCATGAGATTCTTCATTTCCTAAGAGAGCCCTAGAGGCAAGAAATCAAATACTTCTGAGTGATGTAAAGATAGGGAGATACACTCAATAGGTAGGTGAAATGTTGCATATAAAGGGGCAATGTACGTAAGAAGAATTTTGGCTTTTTCCATTTCTGCTTGATTTAGGGATTAAACAAGCAGAACCACTCAGTGAATACCCACTGAGTTGTGATATTGTCCATATACCTCCCTGCTCTCAGATGGGTAGCTGCAGCCAACTTAAACATAAATGATAGCTTCAGTGGATATTCTGAAAACAGTATGGTTATTTTTTGTCTAGACTTCAGGTGCTGAAGCTTTACCTAAAGCTGGATTTGTAAACTTTAATCTCTGTAAGAAAACTTACTTTAAACTGATGCCCACATGTTTCTTATTGAAGAATGGATTTTTTTTTTTTTTTTTGTTATTTTGTATATAGTAACTATCTATTAGATAATTGATGTAACTTTATTTGTACAGTCAGATATATGTATAAAGTTTAGGAACCATCCTGAACTCATGTTTAAATCTGGAGCTTGTTTATGAATGGGCTTGGCTGTAGACATAAGAAAAGATTTGATTTTTTTGACTTAGTAAGCAGACCTAAGATTGACATACAGGTTCCACAGTGAAAGGCAGTAGTCTTGTTCTGAGATAATTTTAAATTATGGAAACTATAAAGCTGGTCTTAAATGCCTCAGCTTAAACTTCTCAACATTTTGGTTTCTGATCCTCATTAATTTCTGTGGCTTAAAGTGGTTTTTATTTTTCTCTGAGAGTATTTGAGAAATCTTTATCACTGTAATGAGACCTCTACAGGTACTGATTCACTGCTGTAATTTTTAAAAAAACTATTCTGCATCTATACATATACCTAGAATAGAGCAACAAAGAGTGTGTCAAAATGACTGAGTACGTCTCTTGGTTTGAAAGACAGTTGTCTGCTGGGAAGGCAGGATCCTCCCTTGGAATGAAAAATGTAACCCACTTCCCTCAGAATTATTAAAATTTTGAAATTAAGGGCCTCTCAGCAAAGATAGGAGAATAGGAATAACAGCTCTTTACTAGTATGTACACAAGGCAAACAAATAACAACAACTATGGCATTAATAACAAACAGGACCACAAACCCAGTGACACCTTTCTCAGCTGCAGGCACTTTTCCCCTTCGGTGTAGTTACAGTCACAGCCGGCAGGGGCACTAGTGGCTCATGGTGGGCAGGGCCGGTGCGATGATTCTCTTGTGGCTGCAGGGAGCACTGTGGCACGAACTCAGGGAGAACATGGGAGGGATGGAAGAGAGGCTTTGCTTCACAAATCCCTGGGGCTGTCAATCCCAGTGCCCCAACAGGACTTGGAGGAGTACCACGCTCATGGCAGAAGAAACAGCTCTGGGCTGACTGTGGCAGCAGCAACAAATTCCCTTCCCAAGCAGCGGCTCCAACTGTCCTCCTATGAAACAAGAGCGAGAGAGAGAGCAGCCCTGCCCCCTACCTGCCTCACTCTGGTGGCACTTCTGCTCTTTGGAGAAAAACTCCCAAAAACTAGAGGAGTGACATGAGACACCCTCCTCCCCTGAGGCTTGGCCACTCCCCTGTTGTCTCTAGTACCCAGCCATCAGTGCTTCCTAGCAACCCAATGGGAAAAAATTCCACAACTAAAAAGGAACAAAGGAAAGAAACCCAGCCCCCAACAGTAGGGCAAGAGTCCAAAAGGGTAAATGCAAATATGGTGTCTGCACATCTTAATAAAAATGAAAGCCATACTGAGGGCATATGCCTCTCTTAGATGAGCAGTTTCAAGCATAAGAGTCTTAAGCCACAAAGCAGGGAAAAAATAAAAAGGAACCTCAAAGGGCCTTAATAAGGATGAGAATGATTGATATTGGCAGACAACATATTCAGGAAACATGTGCCAGTAAGTTTTGTGCCTGTCAGGAAAAACTTTATGCAAAAAAACCCCCAAAAACCAAAAAACCCCAGAATTATGGAATAGATTTTTTCAAGATAGATGTCAAGGAGAAAGAGGCACAAGTTAGGTAAGAGGAAGAAGGCAGCAGGGGTGTAAATATTGCTTAACTAATTTATTGCTTCACTTCTAAGCTATTAATTCACTAGCAAAATCAGGAAAAATGAAACTGTCTCAATATTCAAAAGAATTCCAGGAGGCAAGTTGAGTGTTTTATTCAAAGTAGGCATTATAAAAATCAGCACAAGCATGCATGCAACTTTATGCAGGGAATGATGTAATTGACAATGTTCCGTGTGTTTTACATATGCAATGCAAAGCCTTCTTTAGATCAACACAATTATGATCTGAGCATCTGCCACCTGTAGTAACTCAAATTTAATGAGTAAACAAGTTTATGTGATTTTTTCAATAATGTTTGAAATATACACTAAAATATAATGATATATATTATCTCTTACACATAATTGTACACATAAGTGACTCAGAACAAAAATAGCATTTATATCTGTCTTATAATTTTAGGCTGATAAGGATTTTTCTTGCCAAGTTTTTTGATGGTTTTCCTGACATCTTCAAATCAACACTGGATGCTTTCTGGGGCCAAGTTTTGGGTAAATTCATGAATTGATTTGACTAGATACACATATACTATTATGAAGTTGTATGATCTGTGATCATTCACAGGAATATAAAACAAAATTATGTAGCTGCTTTCTATTCATAAAAAGATGGAAATATAAAATATTTTTGAAAACTGAATTTAATAATTTATTCTGTGGAAATCTGTGTTAAGCATCACTGCTTTAAACGAAAATTTGACTCTTCCCCTGCAGTCTTCTAAACAAGACTAAAAGCCATAATGATGTACTCACGTAACATCATAGGCAGTAGAACTTCTCTAATGCACTCCTGTGGTCACCGGTTTTCCTGGTTTACGTAACAATGAATTTGTCTCTACAAGAAACAACCTTATATTTTACATCTTGAAATAATGTTTTTATGATCATTCAAGAAGACTTCTGTAGTGGTTTCACATTCACCTCTGTTTCTGTTTGCTAAATTCAGTGTAGTGGTTTGAGTGTCCTTTCTGATGTAAGATAGGATTAAGAGAAAAAAGGCAAAACAAGCTTACTTTAAAGTTACAAAGATAGTTTATTCACACACACTAAAAGAAAATAAGAATGAAATGAAACTTTCAAAACTTCTCCTCCCCTGACAAACTGCTCACTTTCCCACAAATAACATAGAGAGACACAACCTGAGATTTTCAGTCTGTTTTACCATTAAAACATAATCTTTCATCACTTTGGGAGAGGAGTCTCTCTAGAGTCTTATGGAGACATTTGCCACAGGACAAAAACAGCCTGGTGGCTCCTAATGTCACAAATCTGCAACCGCCTGGAATATTTGCAGATTATGCAGTCCCACCTATTAGCAGCCTTTCCCCTGGCTACTCATGGGCCTTTCAGCATATTTGGGGTACTGTTTAAGAATGCTTCTTCAAGTAAAAAACAAGGATTCTCTTCTCTGTCTCTAAAATCATCTCTATCTCAACAGAAATAGAGATCTCCTTTTAGCCTAGGAATGAAGGGCCTCAAATCACTTTCTCTCTGAAATCATGTTTGTCTCGAAGACTGAGACCTCCTTTTATTTCAGGGGCTTGGGGCTTACTCTGTTCAAAATTCTTAATTAAATCTTAATTATATCAATCCACAACTTTTGACTAGAACCAGCATTTCCCCAAACAACATTAAGATATTACAAGAAATAGTCCATTTCTCCATAGTCTACTACAGAGAAGTCCGGTTAAAAATGTCCACTTCCTCAATCCTTTCTTCTAATCAGCCCTTTCACTCTTGCTCCACTGACTTCATGCTGTGTCTTCTTTATGTTCACTTTGTCTCTTTCTTGTCTCTCTCAGGGAAGGGTTAAGCCTTGGAAGCCTCATTTTGCTAGGAAAGGGTTAAATCTGCCCAGGCCTATGATGGTCATGTGATTCTGCCCAGCAGCAGCCTCTCTGGCTTAGGATCTCAGAGCTGGCCTATTTCTCTTTCCTTTCCTCTCCACTGGGAGTCACCAGAGAAGGGGGGAACCCTGCCCGCCCTCGGTGATAATTGGGGCAGGCTCAGCCCAACTGGGCCCATAACTGTTATCAGGTGACTCAGTTCTGCTGGCTTTAAAATTAGTTCATGTTAAGCTTCAGCTTTCCCTTTCCTGCCGGGAACAATGGAGTCCGGCCAGGCCTCAGGCCTCAGGCCTCCTTCACTTCCCCGCCTAATAGGGGGAAGTGAAGGAGGCCTGGCTGGGAGGGGGAAGCTACAGGAGCCTAGCCGGCCTGTCTGCTTCTCAGAGTCGCTGCTGAGGCTGGTTGTTACCTGCCACTGGCCTGAAGGAAAAGGGCCTGGCTTGGACACACTCAGGATTTACATGGGTATTTTCCAGAGTCGTATCTAACTCTTTAATTGGTCAACCAAGCTGTCAACATCGGCTATCACTTCCTTAGAAAAAGACCCTCACATCTGTGCTAAACCACCACAACTTCAATTCAGGAGTTTCTAGGATGGTAGTCTTTGAGTTTTGGACCAGGTGTAGTTGTGGTTGTTAGGAAAATTAATCCACGAACACCAGAGGTTTTTGTCCAAAAAGGAGACAGAGGAGTCCTTTTACTTTATTCGAATAAAAGGAGAGGCCATGGGGCATTTCCCCTGGGGTCTCTCAGTTTTTTGGAGGACGCAGCCTCCTTTTTATCCTAATTTCCTGGCCGCATTTCCCTCTCTCTTTCCCCATTGGCTGAGGTACTTGAGAGGTACAGACTTTCCGAAATGCCTAAGACTTAAGATTCCCCTTTTAATGTATAACCCCCCTAATTTTTAATTCTTATGGGATTTATGGGTTTTCCCCATTGTTGCTTTCATCTTTCAATATTCAATTTTATTTTCAAACAAACCTATGGTTTGTTTGTAAAGGCAACTATCTTCTTTTCCATTCATCAATCAGTAGAATCCTTCCCATTGTTTCTCTTATCTCTCAGTGCTAGTTTTATCTACCAGCAGACCCAGTGCTTGTTTGTAAGGACAAATCTTGTCATTCCTCTCATGGTTTTCCAATCAGAAAATATTTCAGTAGGTCTTGGAGTGACTACATACAGCCAGAATACCAACAACGTCCTGCTATCCAGTGTTTTCTTGTATCTAGTTTCAGATTTACAGAGGCAACATTTGGAAATGGTAGGCTCAGGATATTTCTAGATGCTGGAATGAGAATTGGAGAATTGTCCTTGCAACACCTGGTAGGTCACTCTGGATGAGCAAGGCTCACTTGTTGCACCAGGATCTCCTTAGACACTTTATAAAGATCTAAACAGCAAAACATCTTTGAGCAGCCTTCAGAGCTGGTTTCCACTTCTTTTGTTTGACAATGGCCTTTCAGAGAACTAATGAGGAGCATTTGAAGCAACGATTTCAGCTAGCTTAAAAACTTTCCATTACTGTTAGAATGCTGTCTGTTCTTTCGTTATTCACTTTAAAATCATATTGATGACAGAAAGAAAAATGAAAAATGGAGCCATTATCTTTCATGTACTATGATAGGCAGGAATCATCTAACAGTTTCTCTCTACTCGACAAGAGAGCCGAAATGAGCATACAAGAGTATAATGATATGATAATCATTTTGCATGCTATCAAACTACTGAAACACTAAAGGTTTAAAAACACAGTGTAAAATCAGTGTCAAATTTGAAGATTATGTTATCTTCTTTGAATAGTTTGTTGGGAAGGTGGACTGAGAGACAATTAAAAATACTAGTTGGTAAGTAATGAGATTATATAATGAGATATATGTCTTGGTCTGAAAGACAGGTTGTTGTGGTTTCAGGCAGATTTTGGGAGAAACCCTCCCACGGGGCCCCCCTCCCCTCCCCCAACCAATTCGGGAAAAAACTTCCTCAGAGAGAAGTGGAAAAAACCTGTTTATTAAACAGGCAAAGCACTCCCAGCACAATACCCGATGACAAGAGCTTCGTGCTGCTTATGGAGGGATAACAAACTTAAAGAGAGAAAAGTCTCCTCTTGAAGATAGTCACTGTGCTCCACTGCTCCGTCTCTGCTGGTGCTGGGAGAAAAGGAAATGTGCAGGGCTGGTCTTGGTGGGTCCCCTGTGGAGGCCCCCTGGTGCTTCCCCCAGGTCCTTAGTCCGGAGAGGTTGGAACAGTTCTGAGGAGAGGGCAAAAAAGAAAAGAAGTGACTTATTAAAGAAATATGGGTATTGATCTAGTATTGATACCCAACTGTCATGGACAAAAACTCTCTAACAGTTTAAAGTTAGAAAGTGTATGTTTATTACGGCCGGGCAGCACGGCGGGATATTTCCCTAATTCGCACTGCGAAATTCACAGGTAATTACAAAGCCTTTTATTTACAAAAGTGTTGAATATCCGAAATACAAATGCATATTCATACCCCTGTCACCTCCCATTCCTCGCTTCATATGCTAATTCGCAAAAAGGCTATTAAGCATGCGTACTTTGTTTCCTAAAATGAGTCGGGGGTCTATTTTGGGGAGGGGTCACCCAAAATGAGGAAGTAAGATGAGTCTTCCTTGTCCTGACCTTTCTACCTTTTCAATGCATTCATGACAAATTAATCCTTGGTAGAATTTACAGTTTCCTGTGTTCAATGGGTCCTTTAAGCAGGAAATCTGCAGCTACCTTATGTCCTATTTACCACATTTTGTTTTCCATTACAAGCACAACTACATAAACATAAACCTGACAAGAAATGAGTTACAAGATCTGGGGTAGCTTATCTAAGATCCGGCTTCTGTTAACTGCGAACAAAGATTACCTATCTACTTCAGCTAATTCAGCAACTTATTATCTTAACTTTCCTAAAAATCCTTAGTTCCTCAAAATTAATGTCTCCTTCCCCACTTCTTCTTTGAAATGAGTAAATTCTTTTACTCAGTATACAGTCTTCCTCATCTATCCAAGCTGTACAGCTAGTGTCTCTCAAGACCAAGCCATACACCTTTGACAGTGATGTTAAAGCTGCCACTCGTCGTAGCATCCTCCAATTCCAAACAAGTATTACAATGGATAACACTAAACTTATGCTGACCAAAATAAGCAACACAACTATAGGGTGGATTAAAGTATTCAATATTCTGGTTGCTGTTGGTGACCACCCAAAAAGCACATCCCACCAATGATGAGACAAATGTTCCTCAAGCCTTTTAAAAACCCCTTTGATGGTCTCTGTGTCATGGTGTATAGTAATTAATGTCTTTTTCCCTTCATTTCTAATTTCTTTTAATTCATGATGTTTCTCAATTCATGATGTTTCAACAATTGAGCAACTAAAGTCAAATTCATTCCTATGGGCACAGGCAGTATCTTCTGCACAGTGGCTAGGTTGGCCTTTATATATTGATGTGATATTATGGGTACTTGATAGGAAAAATCACATCCCTTAATTCTAACAAAATTGCAAACACGCAAGTTGAATTGAGTCTCATTCACAATTTGGTTGTCTATATTTATGATGGGGCACACTGTCCTAAGACAGACACAACCTTGTCCTATATACACAAGTGAAGTTGTCTGTTTGCCTGGATGTGTTTCAAAGTGACAAATACTTTGGTCTGTGTCTAAACAAGTGTCTTTGTCACCCTCTAATGTCCCTTCACATATGTATCCTAGTTGTCTCCTTACAGTACAGGGCTCTAGATTAATAGTTTGCCACTTTCCTTTAATTTCTCGTGCCCACATTCTGTGTTCAGAAGGGTACAATACAGTTCTCTCGTGGTTTAATCCTAAGGGGACTATTGGGTGTATTAAGTCCACTGAGGCATCGTGTATAGTTAAAACAAAGGCTGTCACTACACTAGTCACAGGGTTATAGGTGAAATTGACTAACGCCCACCAGGACTGAAGTTCCCTCTCCATATCAGAGGCATTATCCCAGACAATTTTGCGAATTTCAGCAGGGAATATTCCTTCACCTTCCCTGATAACTGGCAGCAACTGATTGCATCCACAGTTGTGCCTGAGTACACCCTAGGGCCAAAGAGATGTTTTCACTAGCTGTGCCTAGTGCATTAATTATTACTTCATGATCTCGCTCCTCTGTGTCTTCCCATTCTAGTAATATCTTGGTCAATTTCCAGTGATTGTTACCTAGCGCTAGTAGAGAGGATTGCAAAGGTTGTTGTAGTTTGACTAAATTGCTCCCTATTGTGGTTAATTTATTCAGTAACACTTCTGAATCTATTGTGTTCAGCACTCCCAGTCCTGTTCCTAGCAATCCAGTGAGATCCCTCTTGTTCCTAAAATTGGGAGGCATACTTTTTTGAAGTCAAGTAGTCCAGTCCATAAAAGAGTTCCTGAGAAATGGGGCACATTCTGGCCGAACGTGTGAAGCATTTACTTGTACTCCTATTTCTACTTGTTTTAAAGACCAAATTTATTTGGGTTAAATATCAGCTTCTGAACTCCTGTCTTTTTTAATGGCATATGGCCCAATTTTGGTAACTACAGGAGTTATTTGTTCCTCTACTTCTGGAATAGCTGGCATCTTGGTGTTCACAGCCTTTCTTGGCACTGGTGGAGTGATCTTGGTCTGGTTCTCATGGTATTCAGTACATACCTGAGTGATGTTAAAGTCAATGTCATACCCCCTTATCGCACACCCCTCTATTTTGAGTCCAAACTCCAGACATTTACTCAAGCATTTATCACAGCATTCAGGACTGACCCTGATGAGTTTCATGGGTGGATGGTAAGCCTCGTGGAACCCATCCTGTACAAATGCATACTTACATCCCCAAACATTTCTTCCCTCCCACAAGCTTGCATTTGTGACTTTTAGTATCTTGTTTAAAGCCTTATGAGAGTAAGGATCATAAGCTCTTCCTTGGCACTGGTATATCCCAGTCACATTATAACTTCGTGGTATTGCGTTGACTCTTGTTATGGTTAAGGTAATTACTGCAATAGTTACAACTTTTCACATAATGTCCAAAATAACTCTTAGTCCATTTATTCGTTGCTCCGAGTGAGCTTCAGCTTCAGTTCGTTGTCGCCTGGTGTGGCCTTCCAAATTCCTTCTGGGGCTTTCTTCACTCAGGAGTGATGGATCCAGGCCTTCTGTTCTTTGATCTTGATTGCAGTGAAGGTAGTGAGGAACCCTCGGAATGGCCCTTCCCACTGTGGTTCTAAGGTTTTTTCTGCTAAAGACTTAACATACACATAATCCCCAGGTTGTACATCATGTACTGGCCCATCTAGTTCTCTGTTTTGAGTTCCAGCCACATATTTCTCAATTTCTCTAAGTTGTTTATTTAGGGCCACCATATATCCATGTAGGGTTTCTTCCCCTACTTGAATGGATGCTGTTCCCCCTTGAACTGCATATGGCCTTCCATACAATATTTCAAAAGGGCTTAGTTTCTCTTTTGCCCTTGGTTTTGTCCGAATTCGCAACAAGGCCAATGGGAGAGCCTGAGGCCAGGGCAAATTTGCTTCTTGCCCCAATCTCACAGTTTGTTGTTTAATCAAATGGTTCATCTTTTCCACCTGGCCACTAGATTGAGGGTGGTATGGGGTGTGCAATTCCCAGTCTATTCCCAGGTGGTGACTTATTTGCTGCACAATTTTCAAAATAAAGTGTGGTCCCCTATCTGAGGATATGGTGGCTCGAACTCTAAATGGTGGTATTATTTCTTGCAACAGTGCTTTGGTCACCTCTTGGGCCTTAGCTGTCCTGGCAGGAAAGGCTTCTGGCCATCCTGAAAAGGTATCAGTTAACACCAATAGGTAACGATACCCTCCCTTCCTGGGCAGTTCTGTAAAATCAATTTGCCATTGTTGCCCAGGTCCACAACCTTTCCCAATTTGTCCTACTTTAGGCTTTGGGGTATTTTTAGGGTTAGTTCAGAGGCAAAGACTACACTGACGAGTTACTTGTATCACTGTGCCCTGCAATTTCCTGGCCATGATTCTTTCTTTCAAATGGTTATACAGGGCATCTATTCCCCAGTGTGTTTTCTTATGTTCCCTCTGTACTAATGACCACAACAAATAGGAGGGCACTACAAGTTTCCCTTCTTCTGTTACAGCCCATCCTTCCTGGTTATAGCTTGCCTTTTCTACCTTGAAAAGTTTCTTATCTTTCTTTTTGTACACTGGCTTACCTTCAATAGAAACTTTTCCATCTGGAATCAATGCTGCCTCAACAGCCTTATCAGGTACCTCACCTTTTGCTGCTTCTTTTGCCTCTCTGTCCGCCAGCATATTCCCTTCTTCCAATTCAGAGCTCATTTTTTGGTGTGCCTTGATGTGCATTATGGCTACTTTCTCAGGTAGTTGTATGGCATCTAATAGCCTCAGTATCTCTTGTGCATGTTTAATACTCTTGCCTTGTGAGTTCAGCAGTCCTCTTTCCTTCCAGATGGCTCCGTGAGCATGAACCACTCCAAATGCATACCTTGAGTCCATGTAGATGTTGATCTCTTTTCCTTTTGCCAGCTCTAGGGCTCGGATTAAGGCAATTATTTCAGCCTTCTGTGCAGATATATTAGTTGGTAATGGTCCAGACTCTATTACCTCTTTGCTTGTGGTAACTGCATATCTAGCATGCTTTCTTCCACTGACAACATAGGTGCTTCCATCAGTAAACCAGGTCTCAGCATCCTCAAGGGGGGTGTCCTTCAGATCTGGGCGGCTCGAGTAGGTGGCTTCAATGGTCTCTAGGCAATCATGGATCACTGGTTCTCCCATACTCCCGCCGAGGAAGGAAGCTGGGTTCACAATGTTAGTTACCACAATTTCAACATCATCTTGTTCTACCAGTATGGCTTGGTACTTCAGAAATCTCTGTGGGGAGAGCCAATGTCCCCCCTTTGCCTCAAGGACTGCAGACATTGAGATACTAGCACAGTCATCTTCTGGCCTAGGGTGAATTTGCGTGCTTCTTGGATGTTTATTGCTACTGCTGCAACTGTTCTGAGGCACCCTGGCCATCCTTTAGCTGCTGTGTCCAGTTGTTTGGAAAGATAGGCCACTGCCCTCTGGTACGGGCCTAAGTTCTGTGCTCATATTCCCAAGGCAATCCCCTGCTTCTCATGAGAAAACAGGAAAAATGGTTTACTCACGTTTGGAAGTCCCAGGGCTGGAGCTGACATAAGGGCTTTCTTTAGTTGGTCGAAGGCTCGGGTTGCATCCTTTGTCCACTGAAGATCTCTGCTCCCTTCCGTGATCAGGGCATACAGAGGTTTAACAAGCAACCCAGAGTTATAAATTCACAGTCTGCACCACCCTGTCATGCCTAAAAAGGTTTGTCGGGGGCTTACCCCAACATTGAGGTGCTTTCAGGGTCCTTGCTCCCCTGCACAGCTCCGAGCCGAGCCGAAGGAAGAGATGGAGGTCTCAGGTTTAGATTTTTCAAGGTTGCATACTTCGTTTATTAGTTCTTATCTTACAATTTTCTCGGCATCCAACAAGATGTTCGCAGCTGCATGGATTCCTCATGTCTCCCCCTGAGCTGGGCTGTCCTTATCTTTTATACTAATTACTACGTATTTCTTGTTTACTATTTCTTACCAATGTCTATTACTAAAAAGGTCATCTTTACTTTGACCCAATCCTCACTAACTACTTTGTGCCATGTCAATGCAGCAATGGAGTGAGGGAAGGAGAAGGAGAAGAAGAAGGAGACAACGCCACAGATTCTCCATCTTGTCCCCATTCACTTCAATGCTAGGAACCTAAAACTACTATTTTCTCATTCTGTGATAAGCTGAACTACTATTTCTCACATTCTTGAGGCCTGTAAACCTTCTCTCAGTGTAGGAAGTTTTTCCCATGGACTGAAATCAAAGCCAGTGTCTCTCTGAGCTCTGGGCTGGGGTCCCAGACCCCCCTGCCCAGGTCCCTGACCCTCCAGGGCAACCAAAGGAATGCCCTGGACTCCAACATCTCCCCCTCCTGTTTGAACCAAAAACACCTCCTTGGCCACCTTGTCCATGGCTTGCCGTATACATAGAAACAAACACGGCAAAATCATGAGGAGGATTACAAGCCCTACTAATATATATATATAACTATCTTCAAAATTTCCTTCCACAATGGTGAAAGGTCAAACAAATTGAACAAACCATCCACCCATGACCCAGTTACCTCTCCAAGTTTGTTGACACTCTTTCAATTGCCTGATGTTTTCATGAATGGATTTGGAATGGTCCGACAAATTCATGCAGCACATTCCCTCAAATTTCTCACACCCATGCCCGTGGGTCAGCAAAAGATAATCAATCGCTGCCCTGTTTTGGAGACTTGCTCGTCTTACACTATCAATGTCTAACAACATGTCACTCAGTGCAAGAGAGACAGTTCGGGCATGTTTGCTCAACCAACAACCCACGTGATCCAATTGTGTCAAGGCTGATCCTGACGCTGCCTGTGGTGAAAAAATTGCAACTGCAATTCTCTGAGCCTTGCTCCATGTGTGAACATCATCATCACAATTTGGATCATACATCTGAACCGATCTTTTCCCTCTCTGTTTTAGTTTTCTCATCAATGTCATGTCAGGTGTTAGCAATGAAAGCATTCCAATGCTGCAAGGACCACCTGTGGCATTTGCCGGAATTGCGGGCCAAATTTTGTCCCCACAAATGAAAAAATTTCCCCTCGGCAACTGAGCTGGAACATGATTGGATGGTTTCTTCAGCATCTTAGTGTAATTACACCAAGATGATGAATTTCTGTAAAAATTGAGGTTTGGGGTGACGTCTACAGTTCTATTTTTTGTCACCCCAGAAAGGCCAAATTTCACACAGAATTGCATTTGGACCGATCCAAGAATTTCCAGTTCCTGAGGTTCAAAAGGAGCCGCAGGAAGGAAATTCGTCCAAACATCCCATTGGCCCACTGGATCTACAATGGACTTTGAAATCTCTGGAGGGATGTTTTCTGGAATCGGCCATTTGCTCACTGGCAACCCCACTAAACAAGTTGAAAAAGGTTTCCCTGGTCTTGAGTGAGTCAGGCAGATGGTGTCCAAACCTGATGCATTGGCTAGAGTTTCCCAAACATTCTCTTTTCGTTGAGCCACGGGCAAAACTGCCGCATTGCTCAAGGCAACCAAGGAGAGAATGAGGCACGAGGATAGTTCTTTCATTTTCAATGCCCTCTTTTCCCTGGGAATCCCTAGAAATGCAACACCACCCAAGCCCCCAAGAAAACAAGTCCTAAAGTCTCTTTTGCACGTAGAACGAAAGGATGTCTGCTGTCTTGACACCGGCTCACGTCTGCATGCCCACTTCTCTTCCTCCGGTCTTGGGGTCTGTCTCTGCTTGCGTCTGGACTCGGTACGGTTTCACATGCCTCGCCGCCAGCCACTTTGGCCCAACTGCTGTGGAGACACAAGCATATCCCTTGCCCCAAGTTATTAATTTGAATGGCCCTTCAATTTGTCCTGTTTCTGGGTTTCTGACCAAAACCAAAGGATTTTCCTTCAGTTTTGCTCTCGTGCTGTTTGAAAAATGCCTGATGATTGGTGGAGTTGGCTCTGCAAAAGAGCAATTTAGAAAATTCAACACATACAAGGCTTTATTCAAGCGCATGTATGGTGTTGCGTCTGCTTCTCCTCTTTTTTGTCTGTCCAAAAGGGATTTTAATGTTTGATGTGTCCTTTCAATGATTGCTTGACCTGTTGGAGAGTGTGGGATACCAAAGGTATGATGGACACCCCACCTCTTCAGGAATTTGTCAAGCACTTTCCCTATATATGTTGGTCCATTGTCTGTTTTGATTTCTTGTGGCACGCCCAAAGATGCGAATGCCTGCAAGAAATGTCGACAAGCATGTTGTGCTGTTTCACCTGTGTGCAGTGATGTGAAGACTGCACCTGAAAATGTGTCAACTGAAACATGAACGTTTTTGAGTTTCCCAAAAGATGGATATTTTGTGACATCAGTTTGCCATAACTGCAAACTGTGCAATCCTCTTGGATTGACTGCTCCCATGGAAGCAGGAGGTTGAACAAGCTGACAATCAGGGCAAGCACTAATGATTTCCTTTGCCTGACTTTTGGAAATGTGAAAAGTGTCCATTAGTGCTTGAGCATTCTGATGAAAGAATGTATGACTCAATTTTGCCTGTTCAAAAATGTTTGGTAAAGTCCTTGAAATTGGCATGGTCAATTTGTCTGCATGCGCATTGCCTTCTGCTAAAAAACCTGGAAGAGAAGAATGTGCTCTGATGTGCGAGACAAAATATTTATGTTTTCTGTTTTGCAACAATGTCCTCATGCACAATAGATATGAATATAAATTTTCATTGTCAACTTCTCTCAAGAGTGAACCCTCAAGTCTTTTGACCACATTAGCTACATAAGCTGAATCTGTGATCAAATTAAAAGGTTGCTGGAACAGATCAAAAGCTCTGACCACTGCTGCTAATTCCACTATTTGTGGTGACCCTTGTACTATTCTTATATCTGATTTCCACTCCCCTGTGATGTCATCCTGCCATGTACTTACTGATTTGTGAGTTTTTCCAGAGCCATCAGTAAATACTGTTATTGCATCCAATGGCACCTCACTTATTTTTGGCTTTTCTCTGAAACTTAATTTTGCTTTCAACAGCCTGTGGCTTGGGAAATGAATAGTACAAACACCTGAGTAATCTAACAATGCAATCTGCAAGTCCTCTGATTTCTGCAATGCCCAATCAAAATAATCTTTTTTCAAAGGCAGGTAAATTGTTGTAAAGTCTTTGCCTGCCATTGTTTGCAGCCTGGTCCTAGCTTTGATGATGATCTGAGCTATCATTTCCAGACTTGA
This sequence comes from Hirundo rustica, assembly GCF_015227805.2. Taxonomy (NCBI): domain Eukaryota; kingdom Metazoa; phylum Chordata; class Aves; order Passeriformes; family Hirundinidae; genus Hirundo; species Hirundo rustica. The sequence continues at coordinate 99,532,469 of NC_053450.1, forward strand.
GAGGATTGTCCTCGGAGACCTGTAAGATAAAAAAATCCACTCCAAAATCAACAATGGGTCTTTTTGTGATGAATCCCACTGAAAAATCAACCCATATAACTGTATTTTTTCCCCCAACACTGCAAGAAAGAAAGGTAAAGATGTTACAAAACGACGTGCCTGTCTCTGCTGGAGGGCTCCAGCAATTTTCTCAAGGGCTTCCCGAGCCTCAGGAGTGAGGCTCCTGTGGGATTTGATGTTACTGTCCCCTTTCAAAAGATTGAACAACGGCGCAAGTTCATCATTTGTGATCCCCAAGATGGATCTCATCCAGTTAACCTCTCCCAAAAGTTGTTGCAAATCCTGTAAGTTGTTAACTTCTGTTCTAATTTCAATTTTCTGTGGTTTCACTGTTTGTTCAGTGATTTTCCATCCTAGGTATTTCCAAGGTGCAATTTCCTGGATTTTTGAAGTGGAAATTTCCAAACCTGCATTTTGCACCTCTGTGATCACAAAGTCACGAGCCCTCTGCAATTCCTGTTGTGTCGGGGCAGCAATGAGCAGATCATCCATGTAATGAATGATTTTTGCTCCTGGATGTTTCTTTCAAGCTGGACACAGTGCCCGTGCAACAAACCATTGGCAGATGGTCGGAGAGTTCTTGAGACCTTGAAGAAGAACAACCCAATGGTATTTCTGCAGAGGCTCCTCCCTCTTGACGCTTGGGATGGAAAAGGCAAATTGAGGAGCATCATCTGGATGAAGTGGGATGCTGAAAAAACAATCTTTGAGATCAATGATCACCAGTGGCCAATCTCTCGGAATCATTGAGAGAGATGGAAGCCCCAGCTGAAGTGGTCCCATTTCCTCAATGACCTCATTGATTTTTCTGAGATTATGAAGCAATCTCCATGAGCCAGGGGCTTTCTTGCGAACAACAAAAACTGGGGAATTCCAGGGACTGTTTGTTGGTACTATGTGTCCCTTTTCCAATTGTTCTCTGACCAAGTTTTTGAGAGCACTCAATTTTTTCCTCTCAAGGGACCACTGATCCACCCAGACAGGATTGTCTGTTTTCCAGGTCAGTTTCAAAGTGGTGAGTGCCGCAGTGACCCCCACTAAAAATCCTCTTCCAACCTCACGCCTCATTGCACTAAAATGTCCCTTCCCCACACTGTGATGGGTCTTTGCACAACAAATGGGCGAATGATTGCAGTCTTACCTCCTGGCCCCGAGACAAAAATCACATCTTCACTCTGCAGACACAAGGTGTTCCCCCCTATGCCTGAAAGAGGACTCAAGGGAGCAATTAAATTCCAACTCTTGGGCCAAAAAAGATATGAAATTACTGTGACGTCTGCCCCCGTGTCGAGCATCCCTTTGACTGCGATTGTTTTGTCCCCCTGGGTCAATTCACAGACGAGAATTGGTCTGTCTCGGCCTATGTGTTTCACCAAGGAGGCATGAACCTCCATGTGCTCACCTGAAGGAGGATCTTGTTCCCGGAGCACTGGCAAGACTTGTTCTGCAGCATGGAGTGGCAATGCAATTGCCCTGGCAATTGAGGTGTTCGGGGGAATGATCAATGGTGGATGATGAGGCTTCGCTAAAACGGTCAACTCATCATTGTGATCTGCTGAAATGACAGAAGGGTAAATAACAAGTCCCAAAACACTGCTTCTGTCCTTACCTATAATTAGAAAGTTCTGCCTCTTCCACGAGGATCCAGTGACACCAGTGGGTATCACTGCATAATTGTCATCCAAAAAACATATCACTTTGGAAGTTGCCAAATCGCATTGCGCCCCGGGTGGTAATAACTCTGGATCGCTGGGGATCCTACAAATTGTCCTGCTGAGGGCGTCAGAATGTTGTTCCCCGATGATTGTCCCCCTTGCGGAGCTTGCTCTTGAGTCATCACTTGTGTCGTCGCGCGTTGACGATCCGCGCTCCTTCTGGAGTTTCCCGACTGCGTTCCTCCACTTGCATTGTTTCTTGCAGGACGACGCTTCCTTCTCCCGCATGCCAAACAATGATCTGATGAGTCTGCATTGTTTGTAATTTGTGGGCAGTCCTTCTTGAAATGCCCTGGTTTGCCACACTTGTAACACTGTCTTTGTTGAAAATTTGCAAATGCTTCTTTGACAGCTTTTTCCACATGATCTCCTAAAATTGTTGCAACGTGCTGTGGTGTCCCCACCTTGCTGCATGCCTCTAGAATTTCTGCCATGGTGGGTTGGCCTGGCATCGCACTGATGACTCGCTTGCATTCTGGATTGGCATTTGCAAATGCAAGACATCGGATCAAATGTGACTTCACTCCCTCATCAATGACTTGCCTGTCCACTGCTTGTGTGAGACGATCGATGAATGAAGCGAAGGGTTCTGAAGGACCTTGCTTTACATCTGTAAAAAGACTTTCTGTGACTCCTGCTGGTGGAATCTGCACCATTGCCTTTCTGGCTGCATCTTTGATGTCTGTCAGAACACCTCGAGGAAGAAAGCTGGCTTGACGAGCTGCACTGTCAAGTGGTGGATCACCGGCCAATTGTGCCACTGTGAAGCCTGCATTTGCCCCTCCTTGGTATTTGATTCTGTAATCATTTAAAATTTTTTCCATTTTGCTTCCCAGAGAATGAATTGTGAGTCGCTTAGGATCATGGTTGCAAGAGATCAGAGGTCAAATGGTGTTAAATCATAAATATTAAATGTCCCTTTCAAAAGTTGTTTGAAGTATGGAGACCCCAATCCATTATCACGAACGGCTTTCATCAGATCCCTGACGACTTCACGATCCAATCTCTCCCATTTTGGGTTTGCATCATGTGCATCATATGTCACTGGCATAGCTATGCCTTTTGGATCCATTGAAAGTGTATCCCCTTTCAATGCAAATTTCTTTATGTCTGTCCAGTCTGTTGGACAAAATTCTGGCTTGGCAGAAGCCTGTGCGGTGCCTGCCTCTGAAATTGCTCCCTTTGTTTTTGCTTTCGCTGCTGCTTCTTCTTTCTCAGGACCCACTTGTTTTGGAGGCTTCACTTCCTCGGGTTTTGTTTCTTTTTCTTTTTCTTTTTCTTTTTCTTTTTCTTTTTCTTTTTCTTTTTCTTTTTCTTTTTCTTTTTCTTTTTCTTTTTCTTTTTCTTTTTCTTTTTCTTTTTCTTTTTCTTTTTCTTTCTCTTTCTCTTTCTCTTTCTCTTTCTCTTTCACTCGCTGAACAGGAATCAGAGCTTGCTGAGCATCCTCAAATTTTTTTGAAACTTCCTTCCCTGGAAGAAAAAGCTGAGAGAAAGAAGACGTGGGGTCATGGCGAAATGCTGTTTCAGTGAACCTTCGAAAAAATTTGTTCATAAAGTCCTCAGATAACAAAAATGACGAAGCTTGTCGTGTAAGCTCAAGTGCCTTTACTCTCCTGGCAGGAATCCCTTCTGATGCTGTGATTTTGATAATATCTTCATCTGTGATTGACATCTCGTGGTCCTCATCAATAACATCATCATCCCTCACCATTGGCAAAGGTTCTGTCGGCTTCCGCCTGAATCGCTGTTCTGAAGAAGTTGATTTTTTGTATGAAATTGGAAAAAAACGATGCAATGTGGGTGTATCCTCCCAAACCGATCCTTCGGTGGATGCAACTGATGATGTCCGTGCTCGCTGCCTCTCTGCCCCGCCTCTCGGTGATGACGGCACGCTGGCAGCTGTCCTCTGTGGGCTCGGAGTTCTCAAGTATCTTTTAAGTTCTGGAAAAGCCTGTAAAATCTGAGAAATTTTCGGACGCGCACCCGTCCGTAACACCTCGGCAGCTGTCCCTGAATCACCGTACGCAGGCAGCTCAAGGTCATAGCTGCCCGTGGGCGGAGTCAGGCTCCGCAGCCCCTGCTGCCTGGGGGTGGTGCCTTCGAGACTCTCCCCGCCTCAGCGACGCCCCGTCACCGCCCATTCCATCCCCGCCAGTCCTGGCCTTGCGGAATCCGACGGGATGTCCCATCCTGTCTGGCGCTCAAGGTCCACCCCGTCACCTTTGTCATCGGAATCAGCCTGCCCCCGAATAGAAACGCGCCCTGGGCTTCTACCTGCCCCTGCCGCGCATGCGCCTGGACCGGCCGCTGAGCCTTCTGGGGTTTGTAGTTCTCGGCTCGATACTTCCGCTTTTGGCACATCCCTCCCGGCGCTCCACGACGCAATATTTTGAGCTGTTTTGCTTCCCGTAGCTTGCATCATCAGCGCGCGCCGAGCTGCCTGCTCTGTTCTCATCCCCCCAGCTCCAGAATCTCCGCCCACGGACTCCTTTTCATCGCGACCCGCGTCTATATCTCCCGACGCACCCTGCGATTGCGCCCCGTCGCGTCCTGCCGCATTTCAACGCGATAGGTTAGATTCGGTCCCTCGCGCAGCCTCCATCCCCCACGCAGCCTCGCCCCCCCCGCTGCTCCAACGGCGCCTGACCCGCCTCTTTCCCCCCCTGTCCTCTTCACCTGCACCCGGTTTTTCCACGGGAAGGGAAAGGAGCAACGGCGAATGAGGAGTGCGTGGGCGCGGTGACCCCGGAGGAGTAAATGGGCTCCTTGGTGGACTTCTTCTCCCCTCCCCCTCTCTATATAAATGAGGGGTTTGTTCTGGGACTGCTTCAAAGAAAAGCATGTCAAATTCCTCCTGTTCCCTTGGATGTATTAAAAGTTTGGGTTTTCCTGGCACTAATTTTGGGGTTTCTGACGAGGTTTCTGTTGGACCTTGAAATACCTGTGTTCTTTCCCCTCCCCCTTCCCATTCCCTTGGGAGAGGTACCGACCTCGGAGTTAGCATAGCTCTGTGTCCTGGCTGTGTGCCAAACTCCCTTTGTTTGCCTGGCTGCTGTCCAATCCTGCAGCTCTCTCTATTATATTCTGTTATAACTTCTAACATAATTCTTCCCGCTGATAAAAGCTTTGCGGGTATTTTCTGCTTTTGTGTGGCCTTATCATAAAGATTTCTGTTTACTTCTTGCCAAAAACCTGGCTCAGAAAGAGACTGGGTCTCACATTGTGAATAATTACATTTGACCCATAACATCAGAGCTTCGAGCTCTTTATCTTTCAGCGCTGCATTATATTTTGATATCAATTCTTTTAGATTTTCTAATATTATTGTTCTCTCTTGGGAACTAGTTCCCCCCATCGCGTGGTGTGTTCTGAATTTCACAGGTCTTACCAAAGTGAAACTTTACCCAGCTGTGGTCCGATTCGTTTCAGAGGTGTCCCGATCTCCGTCCAGCAGATATCAGGGTTCCTGGGCCCAGTGGAAAGCTGTCATCTGGAACGAACTGGAGTGAGCTGGTGTTCTGGCCAGACAGGTGTTTCTTCTCCGGAGTTGTTGGCTTGGCGGTTTGATGTTCTGGGAGCTTTTTGATGTTTCTGCAGAGGTTGCTGCGACCCTTTTCAGCGTTCCTTTTCAGGAGTGCCAGTCAGGAAAGTCAAATGTCGTCCGACCTGGGTCAGCAGGTGTTTCTTCTCACTCAGTCAGGGACGCCTGATGTTTCTGCCCACTTAGGGATGGCAGATGTTTCTGCACACCCAGGGACGGCAGATGTTTCCGCCCAGTCAGGGACGCCAGATGTCGGGGGTTTACCCCAACATTGAGGTGGTTTCAGGGTCCTTGCTCCCCTGCGCAGCTCCGAGCCGAGCCGAAGGAAGAGACGGAGGTCTCAGGTTTAGATTTTTCAAGGTTGCATACTTCGTTTATTAGTTCTTATCTTACAATTTTCTCGGCATCCAACAAGATGTTCGCAGCTGCATGGATTCCTCACGTCTCCCCCCGAGCTGGGCTGTCCTTATCTTTTATACTAATTACTACGTATTTCTTGTTTACTATTTCTTACCAATGTCTATTACTAAAAAGGTCATCTTTACTTTGACCCAATCCTCACTAACTACTTTGTGCCACGTCAATGCAGCAATGGAGTGAGGGAAGGAGAAGGAGAAGAAGAAGGAGACAACGCCACAGATTCTCCATCTTGTCCCTATTCACTTCAATGCTAGGAACCTAAAACTACTATTTTCTCATTCTGTGATAAGCTGAACTACTATTTCTCACATTCTTGAGGCCTGTAAACCTTCTCTCAGTGTAGGAAGTTTTTCCCATGGACTGAAATCAAAGCCAGTGTCTCTCTGAGCTCTGGGCTGGGGTCCCAGACCCCCCTGCCCAGGTCCCTGACCCTCCAGGGCAACCAAAGGAATGCCCTGGACTCCAACAAAGGTTCTTAGTTCTTTCACTGTCTGAGGTTTTGGGGTCTGGCATACTGCTTCCTTGTGACCCTGCCCCAGAGTCCTTTGTCCAGCACTTACTTTGTAACCCAGGTAAATAACTGCCTCACCATTTGGGCTTTCTTCTGGGATACTCAATACCCTTGCAGGCCTAGAAAGTTTAGGAGGCTTACCGTCCAGTCCACGCATGTCTCCTGGGTCCGGGTGGCTATTAAGAGTTCATCCACATACTGGAGTAACTGTCCTTCTCCTGGTGGAGGTTCCCAGGACTCTAAATCCTTGGCAAGCTGTTCCCCAAATATAGTGGGGGAGTTCTTGTACCCCTGTGGTAACACACACCATGTGAGCTGAGTTTTTCTTCCAGTTTTAGGGCTTTACCACTCAAATGCAAAAAATTTCTGGCTGGCTTCATGGAGAGGGAGGCAAAAGAAAGCATCCTTTAGATCTAGAGCAGTAAACCAAGTTCGTTCAGGTGTTAAATGGGGTAACAAGGTGTAGGGATTGGCAACCACTGGATACAAGTCTTCAGTTACCTTGTTAACAGCCCTTAAATCTTGTACTAATCTGTATGACCCATCAGGTTTCTTTACTGGCAGAATAGGAGTATTAAAATCAGATTGACACTCTCCCAGTAGTTCTAGTTGCAGAAAGTTCTCGATAATTGGGCTAACCTCTTCTATATCTTCTTTCTTTAGGGGATATTGTTTAACCCTTACTGGCTGTCCTCCTTCTTTAAACCTGATTTGCACTGGTAGTGCATTCTTTGCTCTTCCTGGTATATTGGAGGCCCACACTCCTGGAAATACTTGATCCATTATTTTCCTAAAATTTGCCTTTTCACTTGCCACTTCAATTTCTTTGGTTATTAGCATTAAGCTTAACAGTTCTACATATTGTTGATCCTTTACCTCCAAACTAATTTCCCCATTTTTGAATATTATTCTTGCTTCCAGCTGTTCTAGCAAATCTCTGCCCAAAAGTGCAGATGGAGCATTAGGCATGTATAAAAATTGATGGATGCCCCACTGTTTTCCCAATTTATACTTCAATGGTTTGCAAATTAAGCTCTTTCAGATTGGCCAGTTGCCCCCTTTACCATAACATAGTCATTGGTTACAGGTATTAGGGCCTTATTCAACACTGAAAATGTTGCCCCTGTGTCTATCAAAAATTTCACTTCTTTTTCTTTGTTCCCCAGTTTAACTATAACCAGAGGGTCCCCTAGGGTAGGGCCCTCCGGTCCCCTTCAGTCCTCCTTTACATGAGCAACTACTTTTTCCTTTTTCTGATCACCTTTTGTATGTTCATAACTTTTTCTTAATTCTGGGCACTGGTTTTTCCAGTGACCAAATTTCTTACAAAATGCACATTGATCTTTTCCTAGTCAGGGTGGTCCTTGTTTTGGTGGACCTTGTCCACGTTTTCCTTTTTCTCCTTCTTTTACTACTGCTGCTAGTTTCTTCATCCCTTGTTTATACCCTTCTTCCTGGTTACTAAAAACTCTCCAGGCCTCATCCAATAAAGTTTCTAAATTCCGGCTGTTTCGACCCCGTATCGTCTGGAGTTTCCACCTGATATCTCCTGTAGATTGTCCTAAAAAAAAATTTATTAATCGCTGCGTTCCTTCATCAGATCCAGGATCCAGGGTGGTATGTCGGCGCATTGCGTCTCTCAGGTGATCTAGAAATTCAGAAGGTGTTTGAGAGGGGCCCTGTTTGATAGTGTAATAAATACGATAGACCAAATTCTATAAATCAAAATTTAGAATTTTATTGAGAGACAAAATGAGAGTCTCTGATAGCCACAATTAAAAGGACAGCGTCGAACCCCGGGTTTCGGCACTGGGTGAACACGGTGACACACTCTGTCAGTATGTCACCCCCCAAGTTCACATTTCTGGCTTGGAGCTGTCTCTTTTTATACACTGGATTGCTGAGAGAAAATTGGGACTCCGAGATTCCCTCTTCCAAGGCAGCCTCATTAGATATTCATGTTCAGGTTCTGGTGTGTCTGAATGGATTTGCTCTGGAAGACAATGTCCTTGATTGCTGTGTCCAGGTGCTGTGTAGAGATGTTAATGTCGGGAGGAGACATCAATCTGATGTAATCATTTGGTTCTCCGGGTTCTCCATCTCCCTTTTCCGTTGTCTTTGTTCTCCTTTTAACAATTCCCGGCAGAGATGTCCTCGTGTCCCTTTTCATGTAATTCTTAACATAGTTTCTCATGTCCCTCCTGTGTAATCTCTGGCGAAGGGAATTCGTTCTACCCCTCTCCATGCAGCTTTCGTCTCAGTTAACCCGTACTATACTTGATTAGAAATAAAACCTTATATTTACAGGGGGTGAATTACATCTTATATCTTTTAACACTAATTAACTTTAGGACATATATCACAATAGCATATAAGGCTGACCAGTTTATGGTTTTGGGGATTGCTCTTTCTAGCCTTTTTACTATCAGTTCTTGGTATCTCTTTAACCGTCCTAACTCCTCATCATCATTAGGATCCCAACCTGAGTCTTGAAGGGGAAATACATCTTTAACATATTCCTGTGTTGTCCTACAATCATCCCCAGCCAGATCCCCAGCCGCTTTCAAAACTAATTGCTTCTCAGTTTCTGTTAAGGCATCAAGTAGCAGTTGCGGATCTGACCAATCAGGTGAATGCTGCTTAATCACATCTCAGCACCAAAAATTTCTCGGCTATTTCTGCCAGCTCTGGGCATAAGTTCTGGGCTCTTGGCTTTCTGCACACAATCAAAGCCTTTTCTTAGAGAGACCCAACTCCAAACACCAACCGTTTTAGGCTCGCAAAGAAAATAGCCAGGGGTCCCTCATGACCCCAAACACACTCCACCAGAAATTTCAACAAGGTCTCGCCAAAAAATCCTGCGGATTTCGGCCGGGACACCACACACAAATCCCTCCGTGAGAAGGAGGTGGGGGGTAACTCTGATCCCACACTGCCTCTCCACTCCTCTGTGGTTAGGGACTACACCACTAGGACTGTAAAATATTACCACACACTCTAGCAACTGCAAGCCTCACAAACAAGCAAAAAACTTTTTTTTTTTTTTTTCCTTTAACTAAAGCACTCACTCGCCAAAAGAACTTCTTAGGGTTTTACAAGGAGTTTAGAGATGCGGCCCGAGGCCGCAGAGCCTGGATTCCCCTGCGCTTACCAGGGAAACAAATCACCCCCCAAGGGTTGCTGGGGCTGGCTCAGGTTTCAAACCTCCTTACCCCGCTTGCTCCTTTTAGCTCAAAAAATAAACAATTTAAACTTACACAAATGCTTTTTTTCACCTAACAAAACGTCAGAAAAATCTTGTTGCCAAAAGCACACGCTGTTCAAGCTCACACACAGTCTAATTCCCCTGCAGCACACAATCTGGATACAATACAAACACTTTAAATCCTTCCGCTCTTGCAAACAGAGGTATCCCTCTGCTGAACAGGCAGGGAATTCAAAAGGCTTTTACAACTTCAAGCTTGCAAAACTCCTAAAAACATTTACACTGGTTACTAACACACTCCAAAATCACACAAATCAAAACGCTTACACAAACTCCCACAGACCACGATACATATGGTGCGCCAATAATTCTTCCACACCTGAAGACACAAACACACAAAACCGCGAGACCACAAAACACGGATCCGTTCACACCACACACACCCGGCGCGCTCGGGGCCGCAATCAGGATTTTCCACGACCCACAACGGGACCCTTCGCGTCCCAGAACGGGCTCGCCACTCGGATTATGGATTGTCAAGGTACCTTTAAACCACAAACTGTAACCGGAGCCACCACTGCTCCTAATACACAACAACAAAACCAGTTATTTTACTGCCGCCGCTGCCCCCTCACAGGACATGGATTACCAAGTCATCTTTAAACTGCAAGATGACACAACAAAAACCAGCTGCCGCTGTCCCCACTACAGGACACGGTCTACCAAACCACTGACACCAGGCTCCACAGAGCTGTCACAACTTTTGCCAACAAACCCAAGAGGCGTATGTTGTGCATGAGACGTCTGTCAGTGTCTTACCAACTGCCTATACCAAGGTACCTCTTTTCAAATATAAATGTAATAAATACGATAGACCAAATTCTATAAATCAAAATTTTAGAATTTTATTGAGAGACAAAATGACAGTCTCTGAAAGCCACAATTAAAAGGATGGCGTCAAGCCCGGGATCGGTGCTGGGTGAACGCGGTAACACACTCAGTCAGTATGTCACCCCCCAAGTTCACATTTCTGGCTTGGAGCTGTCTCTTTTTATACACTGGATCGCTGAGAGAAACTCGGGACTCCAAGGTTCCCTCTTCCGAGGCAGCCTCATTAGATATTCATGTTCGGGTTCTGATGTTTTGAATGGATTCGAGTAGCGGTGTGTTTTCAGTTTCGTTGGATTAATTAATGAGTTTATGTTTATTTTAATGTTCCTTGTAAAATGGTTCGTTCCTTGTACCCCCCCCCCCCCCCGTTTTAATGGTTCCAACTTGTTTACTGTTAAGCAGTCCCATTCCGTTAAGTGACAATCATCCCTACCCCCTCTACCCCAGTTGTCGATCCCCTCTCTCTCCCCTTGGATGCCCTGTCCATCACTTTGGGGCCCTTCCCTGGGTTCTGGAAAGATCCAGGGAGGGTGTCGAGTGATTGGTGTGTCCGGTTGTGTCCCCGCTCCGGGTGGGAGCTGACCCCCAGCTAGCTCGGGTCAACACAGACACAAAGTTTCCAGTTCGTTTCGGCTTCTCGGCTTGGCAGCTGGACCCAAAGGTGACAGTCAACAGCAGCAGAAGAGAAAAGGCTGGCTCTCAGCTTAGCAGGTTAAAGGATGTTTATTAGCAGAGATCTCCAAGCTCCGAGGCGAGCGGCTCGGAGCTTCCAGGCTGAGAACCCCGCGGCTGAGAGAGTTTGCTCCTCCCTCCCACCCCCTATAAGCGGGGGAGGGTCCCAGGGAGGATACAAAAAGATAACATATCAGGGGTTTCAGGGGGTAACAAGGTGTGCCCACCCCCAAGCTTCAGACCACTAAAATCCAGAGCTAAAGGAATTTCCCCCAGGCTACCTATCACCTGAAGCTCTCTCACGGAGATTTCACAGTCCAGGAGGGACCCCGGGAGTGATTGACAAGCTGCCCCAGAGAGGGGGGTTGGGGCAGAGGGGATGTTACATGTCATGTGAGGTATGGGATGATTGACACAAAACACCTTATTATACAGACAACACAAAAGGGATACAGAATTGGGGATACAGTGAAACGAACCATAACATAAACTTCTTACAAAAATCTAATAAAACAGTTCTGCACCACCACATCTCCCCCTTTTTTGTTTTAATGACAGGAGGAGGGCTGGAACGGAGGAGGATGATATTCGAAGTCCGGGTAACTCTCGGTGAGCCACTCTGGCTGAGTGGGCCACTCCATCTGAGGTTCATCCTCTGGGTGTCTTCTGTCTTCTGGGTCTTCCTCCAGTTCCACGTCTTCCTCCCATCCAGGCACGGATGATACAGCAACATGGTTCACAGAGGGGGCATGTGTGGTGCTAGAAATTAATCTACTTAACATTTTTTTGATACTAGAAGAACTAAAACAAACAATTAGCATTCGAGCAGGGGTCATTCAGGAAAGCGAAACCATCCGGGGAAAAATCTTCCCTCCTTTTCCTCCTAAAAGCTGCCTGAGTAACCTGTGGCAGTTTCTTTTTCTCCCCCGAGACCTTTGGGACATAGGGCCTCACCCATTTTGATGGTAACCATCTCGGCCCCGTGGGGGTGGACACGCAAGCCTACCCACGGCCCCACGTGACTAAATCATGAGGTCCCTCTGTCCTTCCAGTCTCAGGGTCCCGGACCATGACTGGCGGCCTCTCTTTGATGTTTAGCTGAGGGTTTGCCCCGAAATGACGAACAATGGGAGGGTTTAAAAACTCAAATGTGCTGTTTAAAAAATTCAAAGTGAATAGAGCCCTGGCCAATCGGGTCTGTGGTTAAGGACCTTTTTGATTTCTCTGTGGGTCCTCTCCACTACAGCTTGGCCTGTTGGGGAATGAGGGATGCCGGTTTTATGACCCACTCCCCATTGTTGCAGGAAGCTGCAGAATTCCTTGGAACGGTACGCTGGGCCATTATCAGTTTTTAATTCTTTTGGGATGCCCATGAAGGAGAAAGCCTGGATGAGGTGTTTAATCGCATCCAAGGTCTTCTCCCCTGCGTGGGCAGAAGCAAAAACTGCACCGGAAAAAGTGTCCACAGACACGTGCACATATTTAGATCGGCCGAATTGGGGGATATGTGTCACGTCAGTCTGCCACAGCTCACAGCTGTTCAGACCTCTGGGGTTTACCCCTGCACTCAAGGTGGGGAGTGCATGCTGATTACATGAGGGACACGTAGCCACAATTGCCTTGGCCTGTTCCCGGGTGATGTGAAACCGGCGAACAAGGCCAGGCGCGTTCTGATGATGAAGCTGATGGCTGAGCTTTGCCTGCTCAAAAATGCTTGGCAATGGGGCCATCGCTGCAGGAGCAGCAAGAGCATCAGCCCTTCTGTTCCCCTCAGCTATGAACCCCGGCAAATCAGTGTGTGATCTAGTATGCATCACAAAAAATGGCTGCTCCCTGTGGGAGACAAGCTTAACAAGCTTAGAAAGCAGCTCAAACAGTGCGGTGTTAGACACTTCCTGCAGTATTGCCTGATCTGCCCTCGATACCACCCCCGCTACATAAGCGGAGTCCGTTACTAAATTGAAGGGTTCGGGGAACCTTTCGAAAGCCCTGACAACAGCGGCCAACTCAGCAACCTGAGGTGATCCCTCCACCTCGGCAACATCTGCCTCCCACTGCTGAGTCTGAGGGTCCTTCCAAGTCATAACTGACTTGTGGGACTTTCCGGATGCGTCCGTGAAAACTGTCAGGGCCTCTAAAGGCTTCCTGCTCCGAACATCTTTCAAATTCAGTGTGAATTTGGCATCCTGATTAAAAATTTTGTGGGCTGGCCGATGAATTGAGATTTGCCCAGTGAAGGAATCTAGAGCAAACTGCAGTGCTTCATTTTCCTGAAGCAGGTGTTCTAACATTGCCTTTGTAATCTGGCCCGATCTTAATCCAATTGGAATGTGAATGCATTCAAAATCACACCCTGCCAATTCCCTGATCCGAACTCTGGCTTTTCGGATCAGTTCAGCCACCAGTTCCTGTGGACGTGTCATTCTCTTGGACCTTTGATGGCTGAGAAAGACCCATTCTATGATTAGAAGTGGGTCCTCTCTGCCCTGGTCCTTTTTGATGTTATTTCTCCATTGGAAAATGACTCCATGGAGGTGTGGCAATTTCCCCATTATTATAAATTTGAAAGGCAGGTCTGGATCACACCTGTGAGCCTGCCGAGTGGACATGAGATGCTGTACCTTTTCCAGCGCCTCCTTCGCTTCCGGGGTTAGTTCCCTGGGAGAACTCAGCTCCTCTCCCCCTTTCAATAAATTGAAAAGAGGGGCTAGGTCCTCAGTTGTGAGGCCCAGCCAGGGTCTCACCCAATTCAATGCCCCACACAGCTGATGGACATCTGCAAGGGTCTGAATTTTGGCCTTGATTTCCAATTTTTGCGGCACAATGGTCCACTTGCCAATTTCCAGGCCCAGGTACCTCCAAGGTGGCATCCTTTGAACCTTGTCTTCCTGCAGCTTGAACCCTGCAACAACCAATGCATTAATTGTCAGGTCAAGTGCGTGGGACAAGACATCATCGGTGGGAGCACACACAAGCACATCATCCATATAATGATGGATGATTGCTTTCTCTGCGGCTACGCGGACCGGGGACAGCAAGGAAGCCACATACCACTGGCAGATGATAGGTGACACCTTCATCCCTTGGGGAAGAACCCTCCAATGGTAGCGTTTCCTCGGGGCCTCTCGGTTAACAGTGGGAACCGAGAATGCAAAACGTGGTGCATCGTCAGGGTGTAGGGGAATATGGAAGAAACAATCTTTTATATCTATAACAGCCAATTTCCAATTTTGTGGGAGCATGGTCGGGGTAGGCATCCCAGGTTGAAGAGAGCCCATGTCTTCTATCACATTATTAATTTGTCTGAGATCTTGGAGGAGTCTCCACTTGCCCTTCCCCGGCTTCCAGATAACAAAAACCGGCGAATTCCAAGGGCTGGTGGTCTCTACAATGTGACCCTTAGCTAACTGCTCCTCCACGAGCTCTTCGAGCGCCTTCAATTTCTGTTTTGAAAGCGGCCACTGTTCAACCCACACTGGTGCATCTGTTTTCCAATTCAGCTTGTGGGTAGGGCGCTCCTCAGCGACCGCCGCCCAAAAATCCTGTGGGGGGTCTGGGATGTCAATCGTGACTCCCCACTGGGCCATCAGGTCTCTCCCCAACAAGGGTTCCCTATAATCCAAAACAAAAGGGCGTAAACTGGCCAACTGCCCTTTTGGCCCCTTAATTTGCACCACACTCTTTGATTGTTTGGCCAATTGCATTCCCCCTATTCCTTGCACGTGTCCTGCCACGTTTTCCAAGGCCCAACGTGACGGCCAGTGCTTGGCTGGGATTACAGTCACGTCCATGTCCGTGTGGAGCAGGCCTGTGATGTTAATGGCCTCATCACCCACCTGTAACTCACATCCCACCTGGGGTTTCACTTCTGTGATGTTGTGCACGGGACAAGCTGTTGGTATGTTGTCCTCTTCCGGGTGTTCCCAGGTGGGTATGATCTGGGCAACTGTCTGCCCTTTAGGTAGGAATGTTGGTGGGTGAGTGCAGCGTAGCCAAAGAACGAATTTTCCAGGATTGTTATCAAATGTTCCTGGAAGAATTTCGATCTCTTTTGGGGTGTGTTTGCAGTCCCCCACAACGATGAGCTTACCTTTGACCCTTGGCCAGGTACCCTCCTCACTGTTGTCAACTGACACAAAATTCCAGTTGTCGTCTTTCAGGTGCAAACCCTCCGTGAGCTGCAACCTGTAGGGGGTATATTTAGAATTGGTTGTCAAAATTGGTTGTGCCATGTCATGGTCCGTGTAAGTCATTTCCAGTGTGTTATGTTTGCTGCCACCCTGAATGGGGCATTGCAGCTTCTCCTTCTTTTTCCCTTGGCTCCCTTTCCCCTCCCCTCCTGCCCGGTCCACCCCATTTTTTTCCTCACGCAGGGCGGACCTGCGCTCTTTCACCAGTTTTTTTGTGAGGGTTTAAACCCTCTCCCTTTTTCCCCTTCCCCTCCCCCTTTTTTGTTTTTGAGGTCCTCTACTTCTTTCTTGAGGGGGCATTTGGAAACCCAATGCCCCAAATTCCTGCACAAAAAACACTTCTGGGAGCTTTGCGCAGAAGGCTTCTTCCCGGTGTTCGGTGTTTTTCGGGAATCTTCAGTTTCCATGGCTGCAACTTGATGAGGTTTGGGCCGTGGACCTGTAGAGAAGCTCATACAAGGCACTTTTATCTGACATACCTGAAGCATGTCTGGTAAGGTCGGTTTGGGGTGTAGGGGTAAACTTAAAATTGCAGCACGACATAAATCATTTGCATTTGAAAACGCAATCTCCGATAAAATGTGTTCCCGAGCCATTTCATTTTTGACCTGAGCTTCAATAGCTCGGGACAGCCTTTCCACAAAATCTGTGAAAGACTCACTTTGGTCCTGCCTGATTTTCGAATAAGAAATCGCAGGACCTTGTGTTTGCATGCTGAAGAATGCAGTCAGGGCCGTCTCTCTCACTACGTGGAGGCACTGGACAGGAATGACCACTTGGTCAGTGGCTTCTGCCCACTGCCCCTCCCCAGCCAGGTGGTCGAGAGTGAGAGGGTTTCCCTGAGTATCAACCCTGGTGTTAACATGGTTGAGGAGCCCTGGTAAGGCCTCCTGGAGCAGCCTTTTCCAAGCTGTGACCCATAGGACGTACTCTGTTGGGTTCAGCAAGCAAGAAAACAGGTACTTTAAATCAGCAGGCACCACCTCCTCTGCAGAGAGATCTGCTCTGAGAAGCCCTCTGAAATATGGTCCATCACGGCCATATATCCTGTGAGCTTTGCAGATCTCTTTGATGGTGGCTCGGGGAAATGGGTGGTACTCTGCCCTGTTGTTACCACCGCGGGCATTGCGGAAGGTAACAGGGGCAAGGGTGGGAATGGAGCAGGAGCTGGCAGCTGTCTCTGCTCTCGTTCCCTGCTCGGGCACTTCCGGGTTTGAGGGAGCTGGGACGCCTGTGCCCTGAGGCACTTGGTTGCCTGGCAACCGAGTCCCTGCAAGGGCCGCGGCTTGCCCGGGGGGGTGACATCATCGAGGAGTGGGGGGGCGGGGAGGATCCCGGGGGAGCGGGATCGAGCCCCGGCGGGGCGGGACCGGGACCGGGCTGCTCCGGGGCGGGCGGCGGCGCGGCGGCTGCGGGGGGGAAGGGGTGCCGCAGTGCGCACGGGCAGCCGCAGGGGGTTGGGGGGGGCAGCGCGGCCGCGGCACGCGGGGCGGGGGCGGGGCCCCGCGGGTCGGGGCCGGCACCACGTGGGGCAGGGGCGGGGCCACGTGGCGCGGGGCCGGCACCACGTGGGGTGGGGGCGGGGCCGCGCGGCGCGGGGCTGGGGTGGGCGGGGTCACGCGGCAGGCACCCGACGTCACAGGGGTAAGGCGGGGCGGGGAAGGGGGCGGGGCTGCGTGCTGCGGGCACCACGTCACCGGGGTAGGGAGGGGTGGGCGGGGCTGAGGGGGCGGGGGAGTCCCCCGCCATGCGGTCTCCGCCATCTTGGGAACCCCGAGAGGACCACGCGGACCTGGACCCGATTAAAAGCGGGGAGGGAGGGTTGTCCCGTGCAGCATGGCCAGTGCTGTCTGAGACTTCCCTCCCGGCTCCACCGGGCCAGCACGGGCGTGGAGGCTGGGGTGCCCCGGAGGCAGAGCGGGCGGGCGGGACCCCTGCCGCTCCATCGAGAACGCTTTCCCAGGGACATGGGGACCGGGGAAAAGAGGTGGGGGGAGGAGGGGGAGAACACGTTTCTCCGTTGGGCTCTTTCGGCATTCCCTTTTGAAATTGAATTGCCGAATTTAACTTCATTGCTACAGTAAAATACTTTGTAGCCTTTTTGTCCCCAGTTTGAATCAACCTAATTAATTCCTTTTCTACAGTGCCACAGAAATGTGGGCTGCAGAGACTGTCCGGAGAGACTTGGGGAAAATGCACATGAACCCAGCGAACAAAACTTCTTAACTCACCTTTTGAGATTTTCAATTTGGCCTTGTTAACTACTGACACATAATTATAATACAACCTTTTCTGAGCAGTCGTGAGCTTTCCGCCCATGTTTTCGACACTAAGTTGCTTTTGAACCCAAACCCAGATGAAAAGCACTCCCCCCGCGGACCCCGTTCGCTCAAAATCACAGGAGGTTTAACCCTTTAGCTGCGCAGCTATTTTTGGAGGATTTTTTCCTCCCCAATAGATCCCCCTCCCTCGGGGGAACCCTAAAACCAGTAAGTATGTCCCTTTGTGGGTATACTTACCTGTTCCTGTGCCTGGGGGGTGCGTAGGTCTGGATGTTCTGCTGCAAGAAGGACTCTGGTCAGGGCTCGAAGCTCCCCTTCTTTCCCCTGGAACTTGCCTTGTTTAAAAGTCAATTTCACAGGGGTGCGTGACGCCCAGAGACTGTTCTTCGGGCTAAATCAGCCCCAGTCCGTTCGCAGGGTCCGCCTCGTCTCCGGAAGGGCCCTGCGTGGGCGCTGGACGCTCTGTCACCGTGGAGCCGTGCTCCACGTGGTCCAAGCTGCTTCTGCCGGCGTGGCGTGCCCCACGTTGCCGCGCCAATTATGTCCGGTTGTGTCCCCGCTCCGGGTGGGAGCTGACCCCCAGCTAGCTCGGGTCAACACAGACACAAAGTTTCCAGTTCGTTTCGGCTTCTCGGCTTGGCAGCTGGACCCAAAGGTGACAGTCAACAGCAGCAGAAGAGAAAAGGCTGGCTCTCAGCTTAGCAGGTTAAAGGATGTTTATTAGCAGAGATCTCCAAGCTCCGAGGCGAGCGGCTCGGAGCTTCCAGGCTGAGAACCCCGCGGCTGAGAGAGTTTGCTCCTCCCTCCCACCCCCTATAAGCGGGGGAGGGTCCCAGGGAGGATACAAAAAGATAACATATCAGGGGTTTCAGGGGGGTAACAAGGTGTGCCCACCCCCAAGCTTCAGACCACTAAAATCCAGAGCTAAAGGAATTTCCCCCAGGCTACCTATCACCTGAAGCTCTCTCACGGAGATTTCACAGTCCGGGAGGGACCCCGGGAGTGATTGACAAGCTGCCCCAGAGAGGGGGGTTGGGGCAGAGGGGATGTTACATGTCATGTGAGGTATGGGATGATTGACACAAAACACCTTATTATACAGACAACACAAAAGGGATACAGAATTGGGGATACAGTGAAACGAACCATAACATAAACTTCTTACAAAAATCTAATAAAACAGTTCTGCACCACCACATTGGTGGGTGCCTGAAGAGCCCCCTCCCTCCAGTTTGGGATTGGATCACCGTTCTATGGTTAACACCCCTTGTTACACCCCTCTGTTTCCCCATTGGTCAGATTGTTGTCACCTCCCCTGAACCCTCCCCTGTATAAAACCTGGTGCACAGCTCAGCTCGGGGCTCTCTGAGTGCAGCTGCCAACCGAGGTTGAGCTTCCTGTCCGTCTCCCTCAATAAACCACCCTGTTCAGCTATCTCAGAGAGTCGACTCTTTTACTGCTGCCGTTGTCGTGACCACACCAAGGCTCTGTCGCCGCGTGGGGAACCAAGAGCCCACTGGAAGGAGGTGGCTCGCACGCCCTGCCACCCCGACCTGCTACGCGTTAGCCGCAGTGAATTACGCTGAGCTAGCCTGCGTGCTGCGCCGAGCGCAGAGGCACTGCGACAGATTCGTCCGGGAAGACAATGTCTTTGATTGTTGTGTCCAGGTGCTGTGTAGAGATATTAATGTCGGGAGAAGATGGATGAGATATCGATCTGATGTAATCATTTGGTTCTCCGGGTTCTCCATCTCCTTTTTCCGTTGTCTTTGTTTTCCTTTTAACGATTCCCAGCAGAGGTATCCTCGTGTCCCTTTTCATGTAATTCTTAGCATAGTTTCTTGTGTCCCTCCTCTGTAATTTCTGGCAAAAAAAATTCCTTGTACCCCTCTCTGTGCAGCTTTTGTCTCAGTTAACCCGTACTATACTTGATTAGAAATAAAACTTATATTTATAGGGGGTGAATTACATCTTATATCTTTTAACACGAATTAACTTTAGGACATATATCACATAAACATACCTTTTGTCCGTAGTTCCAGCAGGCTCTGGTCTTTCCCCGGGCAGTCAGCGGGACCGCAGGAGCCCTCTTCCCAGAAAATTCCGGGTGGGCGCCCAGAGGGGTCCTGGACCCCGCTGGCCCCACGGCCAGAGAGAACAGTCTCCTGCCTGGCTCACCAAAATGACTTATTAAAGAAATATGGGTATTGATCTAGTATTGATACCCAGCTGTGACGGACAAAAACTCTCTAACAGTTTAAAGTTAGAAAGTGTATGTTTATTACGGCCGGGCAGCACGGTGGGATATTTCCCTAATTCGCACTGCGAAATACACAGGTAATTACAAAGCCTTTTATTTACAAAAGTGTTGAATACCCAAAATACAAATGCATATTCATACCCCTGTCACCTCCCATTTCTCGCTTGGTATGCTAATTGGCAAAAAGGCTATTAAGCATGTGTACTTTGTTTCCTAAAATGAGTTGGGGGTCTATTCTGGGGAGGGGTCACCCAAAATGAGGAAGTAAGATGAGTCTTCCTTGTCCTGGCCTTTCTACCTTTTCAATGCATTCATGACAAATTAATCCTTG
Source organism: Hirundo rustica (assembly GCF_015227805.2). Taxonomy (NCBI): domain Eukaryota; kingdom Metazoa; phylum Chordata; class Aves; order Passeriformes; family Hirundinidae; genus Hirundo; species Hirundo rustica. Next base: position 99,552,547 of record NC_053450.1, read on the forward strand.
GTAGAATTTACAGTTTCCTGTGTTCAATGGTGTTGAGTTTCCTGTAGAATTTTCCCCCCCCCAAGTTGCTAAGAGACTAAATGCTGAGTGTTTAACCTAGACAAAAAGAAGCTGATCACTTAGTTTGGGGGAGGGAGAAAAGCTCCTGGAGAGAGAGCTGAGAGTGGGGGGTCAGGCAGCTCTCGTTCTTCCGGGGAGCACGGATCAGAGACTGCTGGCTGCTGAAGTCCACGGTTAACAGAGGAGTCTGGTCCTGGAAATTCTACCATCTGTTAGAGTGCCCAAGAATTCGGAGTTTTCTTCACTGTCCTGCTGGATTTTGGGTCAGCCCGGGTCCAGCCGCTGCGGCTTCTCCAGCACTGCCAACTTTGCCTGCCGAGGACACCCCCTGCCTGCCGAGGAGGACAGTCCACCGCACGCGGCTTCCAGCCATCAGCGCCGGAGCTTCCACCGTTTGCCCTCGGAGTTCTTGATTCTGTTTTACTATTATTATAATTGCTGTTAGGTTTTTTTTGTCAGTCCTGTTATATTTACTAGTAAAGGACTGTTGTTCCTTTTCCCCATAGCTCTGACTAAAAAGTTTTTTTTAAATCTTCCAAATTATAATAACACGGAGGGAAGGATTTGAATTCCTCATTTCCTGGAGAGGCCTGCCTCTCCTTAGCAGACACCTGTCTTCAAACCAAGACAAATGGGTCCTTTAAGCAGGAAATCTGCAGCTATCTTATGTCCTATTTACCACATTTTGTTTTTCATTACAAGCACAGCTACATAAACATAAACCTGACAAGCAATGAGTTACTGAATCCGGGGTATCTTATCTAAGATCTGGCTTCTGTTAACTGTGAACAAACCTTGCCTATCTACTTCAGCTATTTCAGCAATTTATTATCTTAACTTTCCTAAAAATCCACAATTCTTCAAATTTAATGTCTCAAGCATAAGAACAAATTAAATTGAAATGTTTACACGCACATACGGAGTGCTTCTTCATGCCGTGGCTAATAGATTCATGGAGCACCTCGCCAAAGAACATGATAAGATGTTAATATTTATGTGAGTTCAAAAGAGATCAGACAAGTTCTCTATGGAGTAACATCTTCCAAAACTACTCATAACAAATAAACAACATTGATTGTCCAGGAAATCACTGGACCCAAGATTGTATTGTATCATCAGCATCTGCCCCTTTCATTATTTCTCTAGGTGCCTACAGACAGAAAATTCTGTTGTCAGACAGAATGAAGCACTGGATCTGGTCTCACATAAGCATTGTGCTCTGAAACAGTGACTGATAAAGGAGCTATGACATTCTGGGGAAAAATTCTTTAGAACAAAAAGGAACAAATTTAATCCCCAACACATTCATATAAGGCTAGGATTGCAGTGCCTAATTCCTACGCTTCAAGCTAGTTTTTCCACATCTGCAGGAAATGAGTACACGAGTACTGTCAAATCTGGGACAAGTGTCACTCTTCCCTTTGAGTTAGGAAAATTACCCTGAGGCTAAGAAGCAACCCATTAGCGGAAGTAGAATCAATTTCCCACATAATGTTCCAGTTCCATTGAAAATTTCCTGCTCAAGTCTAGTGACAACACTACACTAAAGTGTAGTGGATGATGCATGAGTTCATACAGAAGTTAGAGGGTCCATTTTAAGTTTATTCTATTTGTATTTCTTTTCCTCCTTATATAACTTATAAATAATTTACATTTTTTTAAAATAGATTGAGTTAGTGTATTTTGAGTATTACCGATGCCTTGGTATCATCTTAGTTCAAGAACTTTCTTTCAAGCCTGTCTCAGAAATTTGCTTTGTTTCAGGCAAATCCTTATTGTATAGTACATAGCTTCTACTCCAAACGAAGTTAAAATAAAAAAGTAGTTCAAAAATCAACAAAGTGTGAGAGTTATTAGACAGATGTTCAGAGAGAAGATTCTCACTGGATATGTGCCTATTTAATAAAAACAAACAAAGAAAACCCCAAAACAAAAAAATAAACCAAAAGAAGTCCTGTTTATACTGATTGCTAATGAACACTGAAGCTATATTTGGGTTTTTTACTTATGCTTTTTCTAATGGTTAAGGTAGGATGATTTCACATTGCTTTATTATTTCCATATTACAGAAAGTACTATTATTTGCATCCTGGTATTGGTTTGTTCCATCTAATTTTTGACTTCATTCAAACTGAAACATGATGAGCATTTTTCTTAAGTCGTCTCATTTTGCTATAGAAAGCAAAACATTTTTTAAAACGTTATACAAGATGTAGGCTGCTTGAGAACTAATCTACACTGTTGGGGAAAATAAAGAAAAAGCCTTGAGGTCATATCTCACTACATACTATCACCTCAGGTTTGAAATAAGAAAGAATTGCTCTGTACATATTGCAAAGATAAGTGAGAGAAGAGGAAAGGAAGGGGAACTTTCTTTTTAGCAGATGAAAACTATGTTCAAGACTTAGTTCATGATAAGCATTATCTTCAGCATTATCATCAAATCTGCAAAATGTCAATCACAACCAAGATTCACTCAATCCATTGTATGGGCTGCATTATGTGTTTGAGCACCTTGGGATACACTGTTTTAAATTTGCATTTGAGTACTCTTTACTCCTATTTTGTTTGAATTGTTTTAAATTTGTCTATTAAGATCTGTGTGTTTCTAGCTGCCTTTGACACACTGCATCTTACACTGCATAACACTAGAATTCTCAGTTATGGAACTCTTCAGATTTTTTAATGTCTGCAAAAGCAATTTAAATTACCAAAATGTGGAGAGATTGCAGGGCAGAAATTGGTAATAAACTGGTAGCCTTGATAGAAATGCACTCCTCAAAAGATGGTGGAGGAAATATGATGAAAAGCATGTGGCTTTGATTTTGGTACTTTTATTTTGTGTACAACACTGTTAAAATCCATTATGAAAGCCAGATGGGACTGGTAGTAAAAGGGGGAGAAGCATGCCTTCCCCTGTGTATGCTGGTGAGACAGATGGCCAAAGAGGCCATGGAGTTCAACAAGTCCAGAGATAGTGTACAGATCTGGAAGCTGCCGTTCATGCAGAAAAAGGAACAATATGTTGAATTGGCAGGAAAGTCCCACCCATGCCTTTGAAAGGTCCAAAGAATAATTTTTTGTTGTCATTGTAGAGACAGTCATGACATACAGAATGACACGGTATCAATTTTTCAGAAGGCTCAAGAAGGCTCTTTATGATGGCATGCTGTCTTTTATACAGTTTTTACAACCGTCAAGGGCAACTTCTAGTTTGTTAATAGATTTCTTGTTAATTATTCTATTGTTAGTAAAAGACATTTTACTTGTCTATCAAATCTATCCTTGGATTGTTTACATATTTTCTTTACTGATTCTCATGGGACAAATACCTTATTATTACATGTGCACTTATTTCTCACCCTTAGAATAGATTATTGTGTTAAAAGAACTCAGTTCTCAAAACAGCTTCACATGGGAACTTACAGCTTACTTGTTAGCTGCACTTAGAAGAAATTACAGGGTAGCTTTTTACCCTATTCCTACATTTTGGGTAAGTCTAAGACACTGAATTGATGGGAAGCACACCTCTTTCTTTTAAGAACAAAGTCTGCATGGAGTATCCCAGATCTCATTTGATAAATTTGGCTTTCAGAAGTTTAAAAATCTTTTCTTTGGTATCTCAATATAACAGTTCAGGTAAAGTGAACTTAAGTGATCAGACCAGCTTTTAGAAGGTACATCTTGGGTTTCTCTAATATGCAGTTTATTCCAGTCCACAAACAAATCCTCCAAGCTTGGCTCTGATTGCAGACTAGTTGTTTTGAGCCTTACCTTGGAATCAGACTGCATATCTGTTGGAGCAGGAAAGCACAAGGGTCCTGCATGCCTATGTACTATCTTTGCTCCTTCTGACATGGTCACAACATGCAGTTGACTGTAGCCCAAGGCATCAGAGTCCAACAGACTAGGAATGGTACTGTGGAGGTTGCCTGCAGGGACACACTCGAACAAGACTATTCCACTTGCTTCGTATTAACGTGAAATTAAATCACTTCTCCAGAGGCAGTTGAAGATGAACTCTAGAAGAAAAACAAAATGGTATTTGGGATGAAAAATTATGGTTTCCTCAGGACTCAATTTAAAAATAAAGGCAGTAATACAATGCTTAGGCACTATTTATCTAGAAAATACACTGATGATAGGTGTGAACACTGTAGCTAAGAGTTTGAGTGTTCACAAGTACTTCATAGACAATGATCAAGAACATCATGATTCCTTTGCTCAAGCACTGTCTTCAGGCAGAATAAACAAAGCATCTAACTTTGTCTCAAAGACCTCTGTTTGCTGTGTGGTATGTGTCACTAGTTTTTTTACTTGTGTACTTGCTCATATCTGCTAGTAGGCTTAATTCTCACTTTTTAAGAAACTGATGAAAAGCTGTGTTTTAGGAGACACAATCTCCCCAAAAGGCAAGTTATTACTACCCAGTACTAAAAAGCTCAGTGACATGTGCACGTATTTTAAGAACGATTTGGAGTAACTTTGGTATTGTCCTGGGGTGACTGTGACCCAATCGTCTGTTGGGTGCAGGGGGGGAGGGCAAGCGCGATTTGTTTTTCCCCAGAAAAACTCTGCTCATCGGAGTGACCTTAAAGAGGGGGAGTTGGAACACGGCAAGATGAAAGAAGCTCTGTTGTTTTTCCCCGGCAGTTAGTTAGTTTAGTGCCAGCGTAGTTAGCGCTGTAGAATAGCTGAAGCTTTTTGCCTTTTTTTCTTTTTCTTTTTTTGTCCTTTTTTTCCTTCCTTTTTGCTTTTTTTGCCCTCTCCTCGGAACTGTTCCAACCTCTCTGGACTAAGGACCTGGGGAAGCACCGGGGGCCTCCACAGGGGACCCACCCCACCAAGACCAGCCCTGTACATCTCCTCTTCTCCCAACGTCAGCGGAGACGGAGCGGTGGAGCACAGTGACGACCCTCAAGAGGAGACTTTCTTTAAGTTTGTTATCCCTCTGTAAGCGGCACGAAGCTCTTGTCATCGGGTATTATGCTGGGAGTGCTTTGCCTGTTTAATAAACAAGTTTTTTCCACTTCTCTATGAGGAAGTCTTTTTCCCAAACCGATTAGAGGAGGGGAGGGGGGCCCCGTGGGAGGGTTTCTCCCAAAATCTGCCTGAAACCACCACAGGTATTCAGCTTACAATACATCAAATTACCCATAGGTTTTAGGATGACCCAGCAAACCAAACAAGTCACCTTAGAAGATAGGAGAAGAGGTGATTACAAATCAAGATATTTATTCATTCATTATGAATAAAATATTTATGTTTGTTTCCTCACAGCAAATAAATTACTTCATTCAGCAAGTAATTCAGAACACAAAACTTTCCTTCTGCAAATTAAAAATATATCTTTCACCAAAAACACTCTAAATCTCAACTGAAGCAATTAAGTTCTTAAATTATCCTTATAAATAGGAATGCAAAGAACTCTCACTTCTTAGAGACTTAAGTCAATGTCTTAGTTTTTCCACCCAAACACTTAGTAGTAAATGCCTGTTTTAGATCAAATGCATCAAAATATAAACACAACTTTTTTCTTTTAAAGAGGAGGACAGGATATCAACAAAATTATATCATGATGCAAGACACTAAACCAAAAACTACATAATGGAATGTTTTAACTTCGGAAAACATTTAAATTAAGTCCACCTGAAGTACCAGCTGAAGTGTACTTCTAAAAATTCATTATAGTCTTAATTATAGTCTTTATTATAATAGTATTAATTGTAATATTTTATGAAAAAATAAAGCTAGTGTTATTATTTTATTATTTTAACTTACAGATAATAAGCATTTTAACTCAGATACCAATAGCTGGAAGTGAATAATTAAAATCTTCAACATTTTTCTTCAGCAACTCTCAAGAATTTTCTAATGTTGCCTTGGATCACCCTAAAGTAAACATAAGCCAACAGCAATATTTTGCTTTTCGTATCTATTTTTCAAAAGAAACTGTTCATCCACATGTACTTGGATATCAGCAAGTTGATGGTCAAAGATATTTATTACAGTAGAAAGAAATAACAAGTTCCCTTCTGAGAAGCAGAGCTAAAGCCTGGCAGTGACAAGGTTGGGGTGGGATGAGCAATCTTTTTATAGCTGGTAGTCAAAACTCTTGGATTTTAGAGCAGTATCTGTGTGGGAACTTAGAAATGCCAAGTGATTCATCCCCATGCCTATGTTTATTTACAGGTAACATAACAAGAGATTTTAAAAATTAATACAAATACTTTACTTTCTTATTTTCACTAAACCTCTCACCAAAAAATGAAAAGGCAGGAATGTCAATTATCCAATATAGTTTAAAAAAAACCCCACAACAGTCTGAGGAAGAGGAAAACTACAAATCAAAGTGACAAGATGGTACTAGAAGAGTTCTGTTTGGACTTGTCCCCTTGTAATAAAACAAATGAGTACATAACCAAATATGCAAACTGCAGCAGTCATTAGTGTCATGATTACTAATTTGGGAAGGAATCTGGATCAGGTAAAATCATTACACCTCTGACTAGGAAATTATAGTGTAATGTTTTTACACACAAAAGACTCAAAAAAGACTAAATTGCTAATTTTAAGCAAATTTATTAACAAATTTCCTGGAAAAGGAAGACCTCAGAAGGTTACAATGACTGAAGCATCCAGGCATTTCTAAGCAGCATTATGCTGTCTTCATGATAATACTTGTATAGCAAACTACTATATCACAATGATGTCTATATTATAGTCCTTTATATGTAAGGTTACATTAAATTAAGGATGGCATGCTAAAATTAAGTGTTTCAGAAACTCCTCTGTTAAAAAATCCTTGGTCTTATTTATTTAAAAACTAATTCACTGACTTGAAAACTGTTTACAACTGCACATTACCCTACCTCTATACACCATTAAAAACAAATAGGTTGTGTGTATGTGTGTTTAGTGCTAATAAACTGGGGATTTCTGAAGTATACAAATCTGCAATACAACTAAATTAAATACTTCTCCCTGCTCAGAAGAAAAAATACCTTGCTTTTTTCCTATCAGATTTACATATATATACTATACAGCCTGTTTCTGGCTAAGACTTAAACCAATAAGTGATTTAAGACATAAGGACACATAGATTAGACTTCACAAGTAAATTAATATTTCTTCCATCTTTAAATAGATTCATACACTCTAAGCGAGACATCAATTTCTTTTATTTTTCCAGCTTAGCTGGAACCTCAGAGGAATGTTTTCAGTCTGTCAGGGAGGTACATCAACAAGTCACTAGAGTAGTGCAAAAAAAAAATAGTTCTGTCTATGCCTGTCTTTAGGTGTAAGGCACTTAAATATCAGTTGTGATGCTATAGTGCATTCTCTGAATGATAACTGGGTAAGATATAGCTTCTTCATAGGCAATAAGAGTACAAAATAAACATTTCACCCATTACTGTTATGCATCCATTTTAGAAAAAAAAAAAAGCAACTGCTATTACCATAATAATAGTAACATCTCTATGCAATATCCAGCTTTTTATAGGGAATTGAAATGTAAAAATATGTTAGCAGAAGGACAAATGTGGCTGATGAACCACCTCCATTCAGGAAGTCACAGTGTGCTGCTCAAACATGTTACCATCGAACAGCCTTATATGGCTTTTATGTCTTTAGAAGGCATTAGCTATTCTGAAAGAAATGTCTGTGAAACAGCAGTTTTATTCAATTCAGTCACCAGGGAGTGCTGCTGTCACCACTGAGGGCATGGGCACATGCACAGCAGAGTACCTTCCAATGCCTAAGCTCAGCAGAAAAAAATATCACAAAAGGTACAAAATTCACACCAGAAAAAAAAATAGCCCATGGGATTTCACACCAACAAGACAGAGAAAATCTCCTCAGTCGAAAAAGATGCACTGAAGGAGCAGTGGTATTTCCAAGCACTCCTGTGGATGGAGTTTCCCAAGCCACTGCAAATAAGAAAACAACCTGGGGGACAAGCTTTCTCCCTCCCTGAAAAGGTACTTGGTTCTCCCCAATCCTATTAATTTTACTTTAGCTGTACCAGGTTTCTTCCTCAGGCATTCTTGCTTCCATGTGGTTACCAAACATTTACAAGTTGTGTTTCCCAATTTTTGGAAACTGAATAGAAACAAGGCGTTAAAATCACCTGAGGAAAAAACTTCTGTGAATCTCTCTCTACTGCTCCCCTATTGAAATTAAGCCTTTCTAAATAAACTCTAAGAAAGAACAAAACTATTAGTCAAAGGGAAGAACAAAACTTCTGCATAAAGATAGGTTAGCTTTTAAATTTTTCAGTAAATATGCATTATGGACAGATATAATTTTAAATTTCTCATATTCCATTTCATTATTACTTTATTTACTGAAAGACAGCAAAGAGAAAAGAGATTTCAGGAATCCTGTGCAATTTTTAAAAAATCAAAATTTATTTCCTCTATCCTAAACATCACCTAAATTATCATTGATAACACCTAAAATAGTTATAATTGTCTACATAAAGAAATATTTCTACCATTTGCACAGCTGTCACATAACCAGTTACATACAATGGTTACACATGGGATAGAGGTAATTTTCTTCCTTACTAACCCTAACCCATAAGCAATAACACATAACCCTAACCCTAACCTACTGTGGTGCACTGTGTTTTGAATTCAGTATGAGACTGATGTTGACAACACACCAATGGCTCAGTCATTGCTCAGCAGTGCTTACCCCGAACCAGGGACTTTTCAGGTTCCCGTGCTGTGCCAGTGAGGAGCTGCACAAGGACCTGGAAGGTAGCATGGCCAGGACAGCTGGCCTGAACTGGCCACAGGGATATTCCAGACCATAGAAGGTCATGCCCAGCACATAAACAGGGGGGAGTTGGTCAGGAGGGGCTGATTGCTGCTGGGAGATGGGCTAGGCATCAATCTAGGTGCTGAGCAGTGGTTCTTCCTCTTCAGTTTTATTTCTCTTTCTCCTTTTCATTACAGTTACTACTGACTATGGTATTATTACTACTATTATTATTACTAGTAGTGGTATTATATTTTACTTTATTTCAACTAATAAACACTTAACCCATGTGTTTCATCTTTTTTCTGATTCTCCTCCCCAAGCCAATAACAAAGAGAGGGAGTGAGCTAGCAGCTGCATGGTACTTAGTGGCTGGCTGTGGTTAAAACACAACTAAGTCCTTTATGGATTCATTAAGCATCAAGTCTTGGCTGTTAACATCATTGGAGCCTTCAGAAATTACTTCTGTTTTGCAGGCCTAGATGCCTATGATAGAGAGGAGGAGGTATCAATCTAACGAAGAAAACAATAAATTTTTGGAAAAATGGCAGGAGAATGTTCATAATGTTTGCAGCCCAACAGTTTGCAGAGGCTGGCTTGGCTTGACTTAAGAACTTAATTAGACATATTTTCTTATGATGAAGCTTGGAAAGCACAGATGCAGGTGACACACTGGAGATCAGTAGCTTGAATGTTGGATGTTACAAAAAAGGGAACTTGGAGCTTGTAACATTCAATTGTTCAAAAAAGACAGACTGTTAAATATAAAGAAAACTGCTGATGATGTTACAAATACAGATATGCTGTGAAGAAGAGCTTGAATACAGATATGCTGTGAAGAAGAGCTTGACTTCCTATCCTATGTGAAAAACATTCCTAGAGGCAGATCTCACTGTGTTTTTCTAGACTTGTATATAAAAATCTTACTCTTTCCCCTTAGAATTTATGTGCTTCTCAGATGGATAGATTGAGCTGTTTTCATCCATTCCCAGCAGGGTAGCTAATTGGGTAACGTGGCATGAAGGATGGAGAAAAAACAAACAAAACCAGAAAACCAGAAGCACTTTTTAAAATAAACAATACTTATTTGTCTTGATAATGCCAGAGTAGTTGCAATAAAATGCATTAAAAGAACTAAAGCAAACAGAAGAGTAGATAACAATATATTCTTTTTCTCATTAAATCCTCAAGGTCACTGTGAATCGTTTCAGCTAGATTATGTTCCATGTTTTATCTGGTTGTCAACTCCCTTCAAATTAACAGCTGAGTGAGGAAACACAAGTAAATACTCCCAGCCCAGAGCTATAAAACAAGAAAACAATGGTTATATTCATCTGGTTTTCTTCCTCTCAGTCCCAGGACCACCTATTCTGAAAAGACAAAAGTTGCAGAATGTAATGGCTTTAATTTAATAAAACCAGGCAGAAACACCAATTAATGGAGGGGGTTTAGTGTTAAGATTTTTGTGGGAGGGAGAGATTAGGAGAAAAATAAACAAAGCAGGCTTAAGCTTAAAAATGAACAAAAATAGTTTTATTGACATATATTAAAAGACTGAGAAAAGAAAAAAAAAAGTTGAGAAACAAGAAAAACTTAAACTAAAACAGAATGATACCTTAAAACATGCTTCTTTCCTTTTACAAACTATTAACTTTCTTATTGAACATAGAAAGACACAACTTAAGATTTTCAGTCAATTTCACCACTTAGACATTACTACTCATTACTCTAGGAGAAGAGTCCTTCTAAGATCTTTTATGAAGACATTTGCTACAAGACAAAATAGTCCAGTGCTCTCAATGTTACACATTCTGCTGCCGCCCGGAGTTTTCGCAGACTGTGATGTTCTATCTGCAGAGCTTCTCAGTGTATCTGGGGTATTATTTATGAATACTTCTTCTGATCTAAAATTATCTTTGTCTCAAAAGGCTGAGACCTCCTTTTGACCCAGGAGTGGGGGTTTCAAAGTTCCCAAATAAATCTTTATTACATCAGTCCTTAATTTTGATTAGAATAGCATTCTACCTAAATAATACTAAGATGCTGCAAAGAACAGTTCATTTCTTCATCATCTACCTTAGAAAAGTCCGGTTAAAAATCTCCACTTCTTCAATCCTATTCCAATACTATTAGTTCTTTCACTTCTCATCTAACTGACTTCATGCAGTGTCTGTTCCATGTACCTTCTGGTTTTTTCTTTCTTCTTTCTCCTTTCTCTCGAGGAAGAATTGTGCTTTAAAAGTTCTGTGTTGCTAAGAAAGGGTTAAAATCCGCCTGGGCTTAGAGGCCACATGCACGCGCCAGGCTGCAGGGCTGAAGAAAAAATGCAAGGCCGTGCTGATAAAGGAAGCTGGCAAATGTCCTTTTTTCCACCGCTCGGTCTCATCTAGGGCGGTCCAGCTCAAAGTTGTTAAGGAGCTGCAGGCTTGCTTTCTCTGCTGCCAGCAGTAATTAAGCTGGGCCATGGCTTGGCCCTTTCTGCCGCAGTCTGAGCACCTGGCCCTGCACTGCCAAGCTGCAGCTGCTCCTCTCCCCTGTCAGCAAGCAAGGGAAAGGGGCTCAGCTGGCTCAAGCTCTCCCTGTGCAGGCAGCGGCCCTCAGACACCCGGCCAGGCCTGGCCCAGCTGCCCAAAAGGGCAGCAAGGCCTGACCCGAGGCCGCCTGCTACCCCCAATGTTACCTCATTGCTGATTCTAAAGCGAGAGAGAAAGGTGGTCCCAGCAGATTAGTTTTAAATGTACCTTCCAAAGTCGCACTGGCAATTCTCATTGGTTAACTTAGCTGCCAATATCCCAGCATACTTTTTGATAGGTCTTTGTCCTCCCCCCCAACCTACGCTATGGTCAGGGCAGGGAAAAACATTTTACATTTCTCTGTATCTAGAAAACAAAATTGTGCCAACCCATTGTATTATTTCTCCACGAGACTAGACAGCCGCCGATGGCAAAAGAGTCTGCTCTCTGGCTTGGATGGAATTTTACACCTTTTATTCTCAAGTCCTGCCCTGCTTTGCTGGAGGTCTTCCCCAATCACTTCCCGGGCCACAGAGAGCTCGCCCCTCCCATGTCGTGGCTTTTTTCCCAGGGGGCAGGGCCCAGAGGCAGGACCCAGAGACCCCACCCAATAAGGGAGAAGTGGGAGGGGAAGAGTTAGGTTACAGCTGAGTAAGGAAAAAAAACACGAAACAGATTACAAATCCGATAAAACACAATATAAACCAAATCAATGCATTACAACATTTCCCCTTTTCTTATTAAATTAAGAAGAAGGAAGGCTCAGTTCATGGGAGATGCTCAGAGATCAGACCTTGAGTAACTTTAAAGTTGCAGAAGAAAAATTACTTTTAGTGTAAACCGTTTACAAAAACACTGTTAAGGAATAATGATAATTAGAAGGAGAAGGTTCGGTGCTTTGTCCTCATCCAGGCAGCACTGGCCACTTGTGGGTCCTCTGCAGGTGGTTTTGCAGTTTTAGGGATGAAAGGTTTCACCCACTTGGCAGGCACCCACTTGGGACCTGAGGGAGTGGACACGCAGGCATACCCACGACCCCAGGTGATCAGATCATGAGGACCCTCTCTTTCCATGGTTGCTGGATCCTTTACCATTACTGGTGGCTTTGCTTTCAGCTGCAGTTGGCAGTTCTCTCTGAAATGGCACACAATTGGTGGGGTAAGATTTTCAAACGTACAGTTTAAAAAGTTCAGAATGAACAAGGCCTTGGACAACAGGATTTGGGGTGTTTCTAGTTTTAGAGCCTGATGTTGTTGGTTGAGGACCCTTTTGAGATTTTGGTGGGTTCTTTCCACGATAGCCTGACTTGTCGGGGAGTAGGGGATGCCTGTTTTGTGCTCTACTCCCTGTTGTAATGCATTAATTTGGTTTATATTTCATCGGATTTTTAATGTTCTTTTCTATCTGTCCTTGCCCAGCAGTGCCCATCCCCCACACTGAGATGTAACCTAACCCTATTCCCTCCCACTAATCACTGATTGGGTGGTGCCTCTGGGTCCTGCCTATGGGCCCTGCCCCCTGGGGGAAATAGCCATGGCGGTGGAGGGGGCAGGGCTCTCTGGCACTGGCGAGCAGAAAGCAGAGCAGGACTTGAGAATACAAGGTGTAATATCCCACCCGGTGCCAGAGAGCAGGCTCTTACTTTTGCCATTGGCGGCCCTCTAGTCTCGTGGGGAAAGCCACATCTGGCACACAACGTGTGGCTCGAAGCCACAAAAGGTTCCCAAAAGGCTGGAAGAACCACTTGGGGAGCACGTGGCTGAGGAATCGCACACAGAGACAGACCCGTCAGGCTTGGCGTTCACTGTGGAGTCTCCGAAACACAGAAATCTACAGGCCAGGGCTGCAGTTTTCTCCCTTGGACTCAAAAATCCCATCAGAGCGCTGCAAAGAAGACCTAACAACCGGCAAGCAGCTCTGGAGAGTGACCACGTGTTCATGGAAAACTTCCCATTGCTGCAGGAAGCTTCTGAACTCCTTGGATGTGTACGTGGGTCCATTATCAGTTTTTATGGATTTGGGGATGCCCAGGAAGGAGAAAGCCTGTATTAGGTGTTTCATGGCATCACTAGACTTCTCCCCTGTGTGGGCAGAGGTATAGACAGCTCCAGAAAAGGTGTCTACAGATACATGGATATACCTTTGTCTACCAAAGGACATGCTGTGGGTCATGTCTGTCTGCCATACCTCACAGCTGTTCAATCCCCTGGGGTTTGCTCCTGCACTCAGGGCTGGGAATGCGTGTTGCTGGCACAAGGGACACATTGACACAATTGCCCAAGCCTGTTCCGGACTTAGGTGGAACTGGCGGACTAGGCCTGGCGCATTCTGGTGAAAAAGCTGATAGCTGATTTTGGCTTGTCCAAAGATGTCTGGGAGTGGAGCCATCTCCATAGATGCAGCAAGAGCATCAGCCTTTCTGTTGCCCTTGGTTATGAATCCTGGTAAATCGGTGTGTGATCTGATGTGCATCACATAAAATTGTTGCTCTCGGTGGGAGATCAGATTTACTAGTTTTGAGAGCAAGTTGAAAAGTTCAGCATTGGAGACCTCACTCAGTACAGCTTGTTCAGCTTTGGATACTACACCTGCTACATAGGCCGAACCTGTGATCAATTTGAATGGTCCAGGAAACTTTTCAAAAGCTCTAACAACTGCAGCCAATTCAGCTACCTGAGGTGATCCTTCCACCTCGAAGATATCTTTCTCCCATTGCTGAGTTTGAGGATTTTTCCACATTATTACTGATTTATGAGATGCTCGAGATGAATCTGTAAAAATGGTTAGAGCCTTTAAGGGCCTCTGTTCTCAACAGTTTTTAATGACAATTTGAACTGAATTTGTTCTCTAAATAATTTGTGAGCAGGCCGATGAATTGAAATTTGACCTGTGTAACTATCCAGAGCAAACTGCAAAGCTTCCTTTTCAGGAATCAGGTGCTCCAACACTGCTTTTGTGATTTGGCCCGATTTTATCTCAATTGGGATGTGAATACACTCAAAATCACATCCTGCTAACTCCCTGATCCGGGTCCTGGCTTTCTGGATCAATTCTGCTACCAGTTCCTGTGGCCTGGTCATTCTTTTGGACCGGTGGTGACTGAGGAAAACCCACTCTATGATTAAGAGGGGAGCCCTACAGTCTTTGTCCTTTTTTGATTTTTCCACGTTTTCCCACTGAAAGATCATCCTGTGGAGGTGTGACAGTTTGCCTAAAATGATGAACTTGAATGGCAAGTCTGATTTGCACCTGTTGGCCTGTCTGGGGGCCATACAGTCCTGTACCTTTTCTAGGGCTGCTTGTGACTCTTGGGTGAGGGTCCTAGGAGAACTTAGCTCCTCTCCCCCTTTTGAAAGATTAAAGAGGGGGTCTAGGTCCTCAGTGATCAGATCTAGCCAAGGTCTTACCCAATTTAAAGACCCACACAACTGCTGGACAGCCGGTAAGGACTTGATGTTATTTTTGACAGCCAATTTTTGTGGCACAATGGTCTGCTTACCAATCTCCAGACCCTGGTATTTCCAAGGTGCCATCCTTTGAATCTTTTCCTCCTGAAGCTCGAACCCTGCAGCAACCAAAGAATCGATTGTCAGGTCAAGTGTGTGGGACAGTAAGTCATCATTGGGGGCACACATGAGCACATCATCCATGTAGTGCAGGATCATGGCTTCTCCTGCAGCTGCATGCGCTGAGGACAGCATGGAAGGGAGATGCCACTGACAAATCGATGGCGAGTTTTTCACCCCTTGGGGAAGAAATTTACAGTGGTATCTTTTCCTCGGGGCTTTTCGGTTGAGGGTAGGGACCGTGAAGATGAAATGTGGGGCATCGTCAGGGTGCAGAGGAATCTGGAAAAACAATCCTTGATATCAATAATTGCCAAATTCCAATTTTGGGGGAGCATCGCTGGGGATAGCATCCCTGGTTGGAGAGAACCCATGTCGTCAATGACATTATTAATTTCACAGAGATTGTGGAGAAGCCGCCACTTGCCTTTGTTTACCTTTTTTATAACAAAGACTGGGGAATTCCACAGAGACGTGGTTTCCACAATGTGGCCTTTAGCTAGCTGTTCATCCACTAGCTCCTGAAGCACTTTCAATTTTTCTTTACTGAGCGGCCACTGCTCTACCCAGACTGGTGAATCAGTTTTCCAATTGAGTTTCTGGGTAGGGCGCTCTTCAGTGGCTGCTGTCCGAAAAACCAGGAGGGCATCTGGGATGCCAATCGTGACCCTCCACTGGGCCATCAGGTCTCTCCCCCACAAGGGCTCTGAATAATCTAAAACAAATGGACGCAGTGTGGCTAATTGTCCGTTTGGCCCCTTAATTTGCATGGCATTTTTTGATTGTTTTGCCCATTTCATTCCCCCTATACCTTCTACATGCCTGGCCACATTTTGCAGTTCCCAATGTGAGTGCCACATCTTTTCCGGTACAATCGTTACGTACGCACCTGTGTCCTAAACCCTTCCTCACCATGATGGACCTCACACCCTATTATGAGTTTGTCCCTCCCAATAACTCATGTGGGGCAAACATCAAAGTGTTTGTTCCTTGTGATGTCTTTTTTGGGGAATGGGTCAGGTGCTGCAATTGCCCCTTAGGCAGAAACAAGGGTGGGCAGACACAGCGCAGCCAGAGAACTAGTTGTTTAGGGTTTGATGAGGCAAGACCAGAAGGATCTCAATCTCTCTTGGTGTGTATTTGGTGTCCCCAAGGATGACATACTTACTGCCAACATGTTGCCAGGAGCCTAGCACTTGTCGATCCAATGAACCTAAATGCCAGTCTGTGTAACTTAGGTGCAAGGATTCTGTCAGTTGCAACCTAAAAGGCTTTTGGAGACATTCTGTGGTTAGACAGGGTCTGTTCACATCATCTGTGAAAGGGTCATATCTGGTGACTTCTGCTGAAAGGTAGAA
Organism: Hirundo rustica; assembly: GCF_015227805.2. Classification (NCBI taxonomy): domain Eukaryota; kingdom Metazoa; phylum Chordata; class Aves; order Passeriformes; family Hirundinidae; genus Hirundo; species Hirundo rustica. Next base: position 99,568,810 of record NC_053450.1, read on the forward strand.
CTGGTAATAACAGGATTATTTAATTTAACATTTGCATTTTCTAGTTTTTTATTCCCCCTCCTCGGATTTGCCCTATTTAAGTTGGCACGCGGGGCAAGTAAGCGCTGACATTTTAGTTTTTTGAAAAAATTCCCTTTGGAGCCTTGAGACCTCCAACCCCCGTTGTCCCGGAAGTCCAGAAGTTGCTTCTTTAAAGGGCATTGAGATGCCCAATGTCCAGCCTGACCACAAAGGAGACACGTTGTTCTTCTTTTGGGTGGTGGCTGTGGCACAGGCACAGGTGGCATGGTGTCTGCTGCGGCAGCTCTTTGCGGTTGTCTGAATGCATCTCTGGAACTGTGATTAAGGTGTGCAGTCATGAAAGGAACTTTCTGGGTGCAAACATGCAGCATGTCATCTAAGGTTGGAGCCAGTTCCATGGGCAGGCTGAAGATGGCTGCCTTGCACTGTTCCTTTGCATTGGTCAGCACCATTTCCTCCAGGATGTGTTCCTGGACTCCTTCATTCTTAACCTGTAACTCGATAGCTCGGGTTAGTTGGTCCACAAGTGTTACAAAAGTTTCTGATGGAAGCTGCTTTATTTTACTGTAAGGTTGGCAGGACCCATCAGGCTGGATTGAAAAGAATGCTTTTAAAGCAGTCTCTTTATTGCCTTTTAAAACAGCTAAAGGAATTTCTTGAGCTTGCTTTAGTGCTGAAACCCATTCACCATCACCACACAGATGTTCTAACCGAACAATTTGTTATTATCAACAGCCATTTCAGGGTTTTACCAAAGCTCCAGGAGTAAATCTCTTAATCTTTTTTTCCATGTGGAGTCCCAAAGTCTGAACTGTGTGGATGAAAGGAGGGCAGAAAAAAGCTGCCAGAGGTCAAAGGGAACAGCAAGATTCCCTGCTAAATTTGCTTTTAAAAGGCTGCGAAATATTCACTTTCGCGTCCAAATTTGGCCTGATTTTTCCACAAATCCTGAATCGGTTGTTGGGGGAAGGGGTCCCAATTACTGTGGACAACACCCCCTGTTTTTGACCGTTGGTATGTGACAGGGGTGGCAGAGAAGTCGGAATAATTTCCTGCTTCTGGGTTCCTGGCTCCCCCTGCCTTTTCCCCAGGGCACGGGACCCGGGACTGTGGGTGGGGAAACCGTGGGAACCAGGGGCAGGGAGGGGCTGGAGGCTTGAGTCACACAGGGCAGAGTTGGAGGGCAGAGGTTTGAGGGTAGGGGGCAGAGTCAGAGGAGAGGGCAGTGCCAGGGGTGGCACCAAAGGGAAGGGGGAGTCTGGGGGGAGGAAGGTATTGTGAAAGGGATTGCGGCAAGGAGGGAGAAACAAAGAGAGAGGCTCCTTATGACTCGAGAGCACATGGCTTTGGCCATTTTGGGGAGCAAAGGAGTCCCGTCCATCTTGTGACCCCCCTTCTGAACTAAGACTAGCTTGGGATTCACTAAGATGGGGTTTTTGTGCACTCGAACTGCCTGCAGAAGTAAACCTAACCCGGGGTTTACCAACTGGGGAAGAAGGGAGTTTTGGGGAAAGTTTAGGGGTTTCTTGAGGAATATCCGATTTTGGGGAAGGGACTTTGGGGTCAGGATAGGGAGAAACTGAGGAAACTGGGGAAAGTCTACAAGGAACCAGCTTTTTTTTATTATCATTTTGTTTTTGCATTGCAAATAGAATCTGCAAGCTCCAAAGAGCAAAATTTGCCTTTTCTTTATCATTAGAGGAGCTTGATTGAGACAATTCTTTTACAACAGTTTCCCAAAATTCTGGGGAGCTTATTTGCTCAGATGATACATCTGGAAATTGAGCAAATAACCACCAAAGGAAATTTTTTAATTGCTTCTTTGAAAAATGGGTTTTCCCATCATCCAAGGCATTTAAAATGTGGTAATAGACTCTCTTTTGAGACACAGACAGCCTAGCAGCCATTTTTGGCTCAGATTTTGAGTTCCTGTGTCCTCTTTATTGTGACTAAGAAACTGAAAGGAAAAAAAACCTCGCTGGAGAGAAAAAAAGCCAAAAGGGGAAACAGTTTCCTTTTCCAACCCCCCAGGCTGCCCAAAGCACTTCCAAGGTTTACTCTGAAAGCAAAACCTTCCCTGAAAAAGAAAAATAAAAACTTTTCCCTGAGGAACATCGCCTCTGAAAAAGGCTTTCCCTTAGAAACCCAAAAGTAGTACTCACCAAAATTCCAGCATTCCTTTCCTTTCTTTCCAAACCACTCCTTTTGCCTGAGACTGACTCTTTTTGGTGCAAAAAGAGCTTCCAGTCTCAGTTCCCAGGATCAGTTTTCCAGGAACATGTGGTCACTCTCTCTCTGGGGCCAGCTTGCCGGTCGGGGGCTTCTTCCCAGCACTCTGATGGGATTTTTGAGTCCAAGGGAGAAAACTGCAGCCCTGTCCTGTAGAATCCTGTGTTTTGGAGACTCCACAGCGAACACCAAGCCTGACGGGTCTGTCTCTGCGTGGGATTCCTCAGCCACGTGTTCCCCAAGTGGTTGTTCCAGCTTTTTGGGAACCTTTTGTGGCTTTGAGCCACATGTTGCGTGCCAGTTGTATTATTTCTCTACGAGACTAGACGGCCGCCGATGGCAGAAGTAAAAGAGTCTGCTCTCTGGCTTGGATGGAATTTTACACCTTTTATTCTCAAGTCCTGCCCTGCTTTGCTGGAGGTCTTCCCCGATCGCTTCCCAGGCCACAGAGAGCTCGCCCCTCCCATGTCGTGGCTTTTTTCCCAGTGGGCAGGGCCCAGAGGCAGGACCCAGAGACCCCACCCAATAAGGGAGAAGTGGGAGGGGAAGAGTTAGGTTACAGCTGAGTAAGGAAAAAACCACGAAACAGATTACAAATCCGATAAAACACAATATAAAACAAATTAATGCATTACAACAATCCATGATACAGAATCAAGGGGAGAAACCTCATCCTTCCTGACAGGGGAGCACCCATGGTGTTCAGCAGCCAGTGTGTCTGCAGAATAATATCCAAGGGAGGCTGGGAAACAGGAGATGCACAGTGTCATCATGTCAACCTGCTCATGGGCTCTGTGCTGCTGGGAAGGCTGACAAGATCAGGACTCTGAAGATGATTTCTTGTGAAATTTTTCATCATGTTGAAGTTGCTTCTGTTTTAGAGGACTGGAATGGAGTCATCATCCTCTATCACCACTCCTTTTTTTTTTTTTTTTTTGGGGGGGGGGGACTTTAAAAGGTTTGCTGTTTGTTTCAATAGGAGAGCAATAGTAATAATTATCAAAACAAAGGGGGTTTTTTAGGAAGATGGCATTGTCCCAAAAAAACCCCCAACACCTTCTCCACCAAGAAACAAACTACTGCTATGACGAATCAAGTGACCATTACCGAGACAGAGAACCACAGAGCTGCGTGTGCCCCCTTCCCCACCATCACAACTGCTTCTCAAACCACCAATCTCTTACCTTCAGTAGAAGAAAAACACTCAGCCTTAAATTGTTGCATCATAGCCAGAAACTTTGCTGTTAGCATAAACACAGGAGATGCCTAGGCAGATCGAATGCAGGCAGCATACAGACTGCTTCTCAACAACTCAAAGCAAATCTTTTGAGAATGAAGCTGTGCAGGAGAGGCCTGCACTTCTCATTGTTTTGATTTGCATGGAGAATGGACAGCCATCGTAACCACAAAACATGGCAAAAATGCCACTTTGAAACACCCTTTTCCCTATCTGTACCTCTGTTGTGTGCTTTCACATCATTGAAGATCACATTTTTTGGTGGAATACCACCTGCTCTTGAAGTTACTTAACCACAGTATATCCTATCAAAAATCAGCTGTAAATTTTTACAGACTACACTGCAGTTGCATAGTGATGAGAACCACACCATATTCCTGACAAAGCCAGTATTTTTTAAGTAGCAACCTGGTTAGTTTTCTGAAGGTTTTGTCTGCAAATACACCTTCCTTAACACAATACAGGGATAGTATACCACTGGCTTCTCAGGAAAACTGAAAAGGCAAGACATGAAGAATTCTGCAAGCAGAAGAATTCCAGTTAATGAATTTGAACATCTCTATTCTCATGGGTTGAGAAAAGTCAGGGGTAAGCACTCAAAACCGATGGTAAAAGGTACTGAATAAATTAAATAATTGCTATTGAGTGGTGACCCCATCTGAGAGGAGGAAGAGAAAGTAATAGAAAATTTTGACAAAAAGTCAACATATAAGAATTTTTAATCCCAGATCCGAAATCCAACTGTGGTTCTTTTTGGATTCAATTCTCTTTCTGAAGTGAAATATGCTCCTTGCAATCAATATCAAGGACTTTCTGATGAACTCAAATGGGCTACCAATCCTTGTGGATTCTGAAGGTGCCTCAGGCTGTTGAAAAGGAACAATATAGGAAAATAGCTGCAGGAAGTGTATGATTCCTGTCCAAGAGCTGCAAACATTGAAAATTCCACCCACAGGGCAGATGAGACACTAAGACCAATGTTCAGCTATAAATCCCAGGTCTAAGCAGTTTCATGTGAGAGAAAAATGCTTTTGGATTCTATACTAAATCAAAAATTTTCAGTGCTACAACATTTCCATGACAGGTCTCTCCCAGCTGCCCAGCTCTCAAAGCAGGAAGGACAAAAGCAAGTAAGAGGCCAGCTCCCATGGGAGCCTGGAAAATCTTTTCTCAGATACAGAGAAATTATATACATAATGCATAATTTGAGCCTAGACTGCCTTTCATCAACCAAATCATAAAGATATAAAAGACTAGGATTTCTTCAAAAATTTTGATATTGGAATCATGTACCCTTCAAACATATATGACCATCTTGGAAAAACATTCCCAACATGCAACCAGAATAAAATACCTCGACTGAAATTAAAGGCTACAATAAACTTCTCCAGCAAATTCAAAAGTCTAAGAAACTGAGTGGAGAGCAGATACCAATTTTACCATTTAGGAAGAAAAGGAAGGCAGGTTTGATAGAATATTTGCCTTTTTTCTTCTAAGAAAACAAGTAATGAAATAGTGCACAGAAATTAGTTTGTATAGATTCAAGAGGGAATCTCTCACTGGGAGAAGAGGACAAGTGCTATTTCACTAAGCACAAACCAGCACGATTTTTCACATGGACTAGGAAGGTGAGGCTTTAAAAAACAATCCTAGAAAAAAACTCCTTAAGGGTGAAACAGGAGAGCCAATGCCTCCTACAGACTTAAGGCTGCAGTGTAAAAAACCACTCTTGCTCAGGAACACATACAAAGGACATCTCAAAGATACCTCTCACTGAAGTAACTTGGAGACCTTGCTAACAAACCTGTTGCAATCAAGCAGAAAGATGTGGGAGAACACAGGCCACAGACTATTTTCAGAACAGAAAATGTCTGTAAAGAAAATCATGTTGTAGCAGCACGAAAACAACTCTTCATTTAAACAATATTGCAAACTGTGCAAAGAAAGATTTTTCATACATAGGGCTGCATGCCCATCAGTGCTTCTCTCTAGCCTGACATGACAAGCCCCTTCAGAAGACGTTTTTGACAGAGATTAATTACAGCCATGCCAAAATATTTAGACAAAATCATACTGGAAAAAAAAAGAAAAAGAAGGAAAAAAAACAAAGAAATCAGCTGTAGATTCCAAATCCTGAATGGACCGAAGGCCATGTAGTCCATCATGTGCTCTCTGTTATAGTACCTTGAAGATAAAGAAACGTCTAAAAATACCTTGGGACATAAAAAATTTAAATTATTACCTTTTTTAGGAAAGCTGGAAGTCTCTTGGGTATGTAATATTCATAAGTCAAAAGTTCTGTTCCTTGGTGCACTGCACTGATGCCTTTTACAGTTTCATCGGACTGATTGTGGGAGGCCTTCATATTGTGTGAAATATCAAAGGTCATAATTTTCTCCTTGTATTTTCCTGTGCACTCTTCATTAACTCCAATATACTTTCTAAATCACATTTTAAGTTGGTAATAGCTGACGAATTTAACCAAATACCTAAGCTGAACTAAAGGCTTTTTCAATGCAGAAAAACTGGTATAGATATTTCTCTTCTGGGGGGCGAATTGTGCAGAACTTCAGTTCAATAAAGTACGTATCTGAATCTCACTCAAGCCAATGGGCACTTGAGAACACACTCAAGAAATAACCACAAATCTCTGTTCAGCTGAGTTGAGGCACTTACTTTATTTCTCTTGACTTGCCTGGGTCTTGAGCAACTGGAGACCTTTGCAGGGTGAAAGCTCAATACCCCAAGAGAAGCAAACACTTCCATCTTTCTCAAGGGACAAAATGTAAACCAATGTCCAAGCAGAAGGAATTTAGAAAAAAGCAGGAGAGTAACTTTTTGCTCTACAAGGCTTTCTACACAAACCTGAACAAGGACAGAGAAAAGACAGATTTACAGAGAAATGGGAGAGATTCAGGATGCCTATTCCCAGGGCTACAGTGCTTTTTGGCACTGCTTAGAGTATCCCAGACACCCAAATGGGCTGGTAAATGTGTGTGACACAAGGCTTCCTGGGCATCTGTACCTCTCTGGAATGGCAGCCATAGGCCACACAGTCTGCTCCAAAGTGTCTGAGGTACAATCAGTTATCTTAAACAGTTGAGGTCTGAATTTTTGCAGTCTGCTGCTGACCTAGCCATTCTGGATGCCTGAATGAGATGCAGATTATACCTTAAAAACAAAGGAGTATCTCAGACCCGAATAACAAAAACCTCATCTGAGTGGGAATCTTGCTTGCGCTAAATATAGAATCGTAGAACCATTTAGGTTGAAAAAAACTTCTAAGGTCACTGAGTCCAACCATTAACCTAACACTGCCAAGCCCACCACTAAATCGTGTCTCTAAGTGCCAAATCTACACACCCATTAAATATCTCCAGGGATGGTGACTCAACTCCTTGCACATTCTGTCCAGTGTTTTACAATGCTTTTGGTGAAGAAATGTCTCCTAATATGCAACCTAAATCTCCTCTGGTGCAATTTAGAGCCATTTCCTCCTGTCCTGTCACTGGTTACCTGTGGGAATGCAGCTTGGAAGCAGGACTCAAAGTACTGCTGAACTCATTACAGAAGTAGATGCGCTAGAGGGCTACAAGCCCTGGCAAGTCAAGGCAGACTTGAAGATCGAAGAGATCAAGGTGTATGTATACATGTTTGTGTGCAAGACAGTATAGGCCTGTACAAGCCTGTACTAGCCCGTACTAGCCCATAGTTAAACAATGTTACTAAGAAACATAGATATTGTTATTATGCTTGAAAGGTATATAAACCAGCAGTGTGTTCAATAAAATCACCTTCATGATGCAAACCATGGAGACCCCATCTCTTCAATCACCCAACAGTTACCTGGCTACACCCTACTTTCAGGCACTTGTAGAAAATCCCTCTGGAAAGGAGTTGAGCTGCAGGGGATGATAGGACAGGGGATGTCTGCCCAGAAATGTGACATTTTTGAACTTATGACCAAGCTGTTACAACAGCATGACAAATCCTTGCCTTCACAAGACTGGAAAGCTCTATTGAGATGGACAGCAGTTAAGCCACTGGGAGTTACCAAGTCCACCATCTTTACAACAGATTTGTGGGACACGGTTGGAGTGAAACTGGGGACTGTGCCATGAAGGGCAATAAACAGTTGCAGAAATGCTCCCCTCCTGGTGGTTAATTTTTTAGGTACTGAAAGCCCAAGAAAACTCCCATGCCAAAGAAAAAGGGGATGCCTCCCACCTCCCCTTTGTGGCAGAGCCTCAGAGTTCTTTATGATCTAGAAAGACTGCATCCCTCTCTACACATCCCACGCCTCCCCCTCTTAGGAGGGAGAGGGAGAGGGGCCCCTCGCGATCCATAGGGGCATTCGCTTCTAGCTACTGCCCGAACAACAGTGACAGTGATGGAGAGTACCCCTTTGACCTTGGACCTGCCAGCTCTGAAAAAGAACTAGATCTTTGTCCCCCCCGGCATGGGGCCTGCCAGGAGCCACAGCTGAGACTGCTACTACTGCTGCTGCAGGGGGTACAGCACCCCTACCTGGTATGGGCCAGCATGGCCGCAGCCTGCACAGCACACTGAAGCTATATAGCACATCAAAATACCAACTGATGCTGTGTAGTGACAGAAACTCTGTTAAAATTTAACCTGTGATTTATGATTTTTAACAGGATTGCCACTGGAAAAATTCAAAGTTGTTTGTGTAGATGTGGTGGTTTCCTACATATTGGTAACATAGCAAGACTGCATGATACACTGGGAGTAATTGGCTGTCATAAATTTAACAGTCTTTTACTCACACTTAAGACAAACTTTGAATCTTATTTGTAGCTGTTATTTGAGACATTTATAATTAGTACATGAAACTTTATTGTCAGCTTTACCAGTTGTTTGCTTTTTACTCCATAGTTTTAACAAGGTAATTTTATTGTGAATTTTTTTGGTATAGCTATTTAGTGAGTCAAATATAATTATTTGTCCTAGCTACATTTAAATTAAACTTGATATTAAAACAGTTTAAGTAAATACAATAAATAATAGCTTGTTTTTTAGAATAATTTGAACCCCCAGTTTTGTAACTGTTTACAATGCAAGTGTCAGTTTTACAAATCCACTAACCTAACCTAGTTACTTGTGTAAAACTTATGGCTAGCACTATTATATAACTAAATTCCGATTGTTTTAGCCTTCAAAATTTATATCCCATTGTTTTTATTAGGTCAACCCCAAATCTATCATATAGACAATCTTAAAAAGCTCTAGCACTTTAATTCCTCTGATAAATAGTTGCTACTATTTTAGTACAATTGTTTATCTGTATGTTTTTTACATTGATGTTTAACAGTTGTATGACAAATTTTTAGTAAGTTTTTGTAATGATAAAATCTAAAGAAGTTAATTTTTGTTAAAATTAATTTTGTTTAGTCTTAATAATGTTAACTTTAAGGTTTTTTAGGCTATTTTATTATGTTTCAGTGAAGCTAAGTTTTAGCAAAGTTAATTTTAAGTTTTGTTGAAATATTTGTTTAAATTATAAGATATAATTCTTTTGCTATACAAATGAATGACATAAAGACTAAATGATTTTTATTAAAATTTGCTTATTTAAATTATAAGATACAATTATTTTGTTATAGACATAAAAATAATTTTACTCTTTTATTTTTTATAGGTAGCACTGAGGAAAGAACAACAATTCTATATGATGATTTTTATTAGTTGTCAGCTGTTTAATGCCTTTTCTTGTTTTATCACTACTTAATTAAAGATAAATGACAAAGCTAACTGCTTTACGAATCTTCACATATGTCTATTTACGAGAAATGTATTAAGAAACTTTCTTAACTACTATTACTAAAAGCCTTTTAGAATACATTACAGAAACTCTTCCAGTTAAGGCCTAGGCCATGGCCAAGTCCTAGCCTTACCTAATCAAGAAGTATGACAACAAACCCTGGTGTTTTCTGTACCAAAACTGTACTAATGTCATTTTTTCTTGCCAAATTTGGATCCATAATAGACGTCCTTCTGAAGTGAACTTGGAAACCTCTACCTGGGAATAGTTCTCCAAGCCCTCACTCTAAAATGAAGATTACTAGCTATTGCAGACTCTGGGTGTTTAGGGAATTGATAATGCATTGTTTTAAATCACCATTTTATTGTTCATATAATACTAATTGCATATATTATTTGATTTATTTCTGCTGAGTATAAGTTTGTTTTGTCACATATTGTTTTGCTTTTTATGTTACCCTCATGTTCATAACGAGAGATATATATTGTTAGAAAACAAGAACGGGGAGTATAGCTCTTTAAAGACATTTACATTAATATATTACACTAAAAATTTTGAAATCAATTCAAATCAAATCAAATCAAATTTGATCCCTAGCAGAGCAATACTACTTTAAAGATTTGTATGTACAGAGACAATTCTTAAAAGTTTTTATGTAAAGATCTCTAATTGAGTGTACAATGATAAGGCTGAGCTAATTTACTGATCTTAGGGAGAAGGTATGCATGTGTTTTATCACCAACAGGTCCAAAGCAGTTACCTGCTCATTTGGATAAACATCAATCACCTCCAAGAAAATGAGGCACCCCCCCCCCCCAAAAAAAAAAAAAAAATTACCTAATTAGCATCCTACCATCCAGCCCTCATGAACAAGACAAGAACAGAAGTAGGACTGGCAGGACATAGATGCAAAGATTTTAAAGGCTTGTGTTGAATGAACCTGTCTGACCACTCTCAATCTATTCATGCTAGCATACAGGTGCTCCAACAAAGTGTTACCAAGCTAAGGGTTGTAGATGACAGTGATTAGCTTGGACACATGCTTGGGAGATGGGGGGTTACTAGCTGGCTTAAGCATTTAGTTAAAACAGGAATTTAGCCATACTGTTGCTTATGATGATTTGTTTACCATGTGTTTTACAATGTGTTCAGAGACTGATTGATAAGTCCACAAATAAGATCTTAATGGTGGAAAGAAAAGGGAGAAATGTGAGAATACAGCTTGGAAGCAGGACTCAAAGTACTGCTGAACTCCTTACAGAAGTAGATGCGCTAGAGGGCTACAAGCCCTGGCAAGTCAAGGCAAGACCCTGAGGAAGGAAGAGATCAAGGTGTGTGTATACATGTTTGTGTGCAAGACAGTACAGGCCTGTACAAGCCTGTACCAGCCCATAGTTAAGCAATGTTGCTAAGAAACATAGATATTGTTATTATGCTTGAAAGGTATATAAACCAGAAGTGTGTTCAATAAAATCACCTTCATGATGCAAACCATGGAGACCCCATCTCTTCAATCGCCCAACAGTTACCTGGCTACACCCTACTTTCAGGCACTAGTAGAAAGCAATAAAAGTCCCCCTTGAGCCTTCTTTTCTCAAGGCTAAACACCTCTAACTCCCTCATCTGTTCCTCATCCAACTTGTGTTGCAGATCCATCACCAGATTTGTTTTCCCTTCTCTGGACGTGCTGCAGCACCCCAATGTCCTTCTTGTAGTGAGTGGCAAAAACTAAGCACAGGATTCAAGGTGCAGGCTCACCAGTGCTGAGTACAGGAAGAGAGAACATCCCTAGTCCTGCTTGCAGAGCCAAATGCATTTCATGGCCATGTATTTAATTTGGTCCTCTCCTGGCACCTAGCTCAACAACGCTATCCAAGTGTGAGGGAACCTCTAAAGCACTGCTAAAGATAAGTGCCCCTGGTTTCTGCCTGGTTTCTGAAATACAAACAAGATATTTCTTGTAAGAAAGGGTGATTGTTGCAATCGTATTTTGTGATTTAGATAGAACACGGATGCATAGATGGTTTCTGTGTGACTTTTACTGGAAGCTTTGAAAACAGCTAATTTGGGTAGGTGTCTATCTCATGCAAATGACTCTAAAATTTGTCAAATAATCTCTGTTCTCTCTGAAAATAAATCTGCATCTTCTTAGGTACTGAACTAAAATAGCAGATAGGGTGCTAAGAATTTGATAAGACAGACTAAGTGCATATCCAGTGGAGAGAGATTTTAAGGGTTCTGGATGAAACATATTTAAGCAAGAACCTGTAAATACTGTGGCTATTAAGAGCTAAATTTTGTCTGATGAAAACCTTACATGACCCTAGGGTGTAATGTAAGCCAAAATTCCCTCCCTCCCAACTCCATGCTACTGTTCATTAGGACAGTATAATTGAACTAAAACTAATTTATTTAAAATTAAAATAAAATAAGCATTGTTTAGACAACTGGGGAAATAATCTAGTACCATTCTTTTTTATGAATAAAACCACAAATGAGAAACCCAACTATGCTGGTAATTAACATCCTTCAAGTGTAGAATCAAATGCTTAACAGTACTGTAAGCAACAGAAGAAAAAAGACCTTACAAACGGATAGAATAGAACTGCAAGGAATCTGACACTACAAATTATACTAAAATGTTTTTAAGAATAAATACAGATAGAACATATCTCTTGGTCACACTGCAATAGAAGTAGAACAAAAATATATGCCTTGAAAGATAAAATTTGCTAGTAAAGGGATAAAGAAGTTCTTTTGTTTCTTGTAACACATTACTGAAAAATTAACTCCAACTAACAGTAATGTGTGATTTGTTACATTAACTGTAAAACCTGCAGAAGACTCACCAATACTTCAAAGAACTGATAAATCAAACTCTGAGATGCAGATGAAAAACATATGCAAAGTGTTCTACCAGCAGTTCTATACGTTATGTACATAGTCATAAGAAACAACTCAGATTCACAGGTGGTGATCTACTTTTTGTCATGGACTAAGAAATACTGCAAAATGCCTTCAGATAGACCTATAAACAGGAAATAACATAAAAGTCAGTTTAGAAACACTGTGTAGCTTAAAGAAACTGTATATGTGTGGATAGAAGATGTGCCTCTCTGGATAATCCTAACAGATAGAGCAGTCTACCTCATTTAGGTACTATGAAGATAATGGGTGATCTGAGCATCTCAGCATACAGTGCAGAAGATGAGAGCTGAAAGAACATAGAACTCACTGAGGACCAAATTCTCAATCCTCTCTTCACTACAGCAAGGACAAGATGGCCACTATTATGCTTACTTGGTGTCCAGTACCTCTCAAGGCCTTGTACTGCAGTGTATACAGAACCTTAAATTCTACAGAACACCTTAGTTTGAGGTCTGAGCTTTGGCACATGTGACAGCTGTTATCATGGACAAAACACTCAAGCTAGTAGTGCCACTGGCTGCCAGAGACTGGAGGCGCTGCCTCGGCCTCTTGCAGTGTTGGCCTAAACCCAGCAGTGCAGATACCAGGCGTTGCTTCAAAGCTGAAATCAGAGCCTCATCTCGCAGACTTCAGAAAAATGTGAGCCCATATGTTCTCTTTCTAGCCTGTTTCTAGAAGGCATTAATCAACAGAATCCCTTCCTTTCTTCTGCTGAAGCCTACAGTTCACCAGCCACAGCATGGGCAGAGAACCAGCAGTGAGCTCCTCTCCAGCTGAAAAGCAGTAAGCAACAGCTTGGGGTCTGCTTCAGAAATGCAGCTTCTATCTCAGCTAGGATTTCTCAGCCTCAGCTTGATTCTGTTCAATCAGGACTTTGTTATGAATAAGGATTCACTACTAATAAGCTCCCAAGGTTACTGAATCAGCTTAGTCCAACATCTGGGGTTTTGCTGAGTAAACTGATTTAGGTTCAAACCTGAGCTCTGACCACACAGTTTTCTCTCAGCTGTGAGTCACACTCAAAAGACCATTCCCTGTAGGCACAAATAACTGTAGTGCAGCAGTACAATTCCTTTGTGAGGGAGTGCAGGCAACTACCCCACTGGCTCTTGGAAAGGGCCACATTAGAGAGCCCACCTTAGAGAGTCCTGCTGCAGAAACCAGAATTTCTTTGAGCCTGCTCCTAAGGAGATGATTATGGCACAAAAATATGTGCCTTTATACTGCAGAGAATCTGACATAAACCAATTTCAGAGGAAGGCAGAAGCTATATAGTGCATTATATCTCAATTACCAACACAACAAAACACATTTGCTTTTCCATGGGTGTGGGGAAAGCAAAAAAAGCAAGAATTACAAGTCACCAGGGACTATAAACAGAAAAGAATATGCCCTGGGACAAGTCCTCCCCACATGATTATAGGAATTGATTATTGTCTGCAGTTCTGGGAACATCAAGCTGGGAAATACGTTTTTTAACAATTCACTCCTTAGAAGCCATAGTCACAAGAAATATGTAATTTAGAAGTTTTTACACTACACTGTGTGGCACAAATGAGAAACCACTTAACGTAATAGAAAAAACATGCGAGCTCTTACTGAAGCCTGTCATTTGGCTTCAACCACGTTGAACAAGAATCAGATGAAGTAAAAACATGAGCCAGAAGATAAAAAGTTCAGGACATCTGTGGTACCCACAACTAAGAAAATACCGAAGCTTGCTCTTTGCACACCTGTAACAACCACAGTTTTTTCTCTTGTCTGACCAAGGCCCAATTTCTATTACAAGTATTCAAACTAAGCTATTCTTCTTCCTCAAACAGTAGAAGTGATTTCAGCAGGAAGGTGTGAAATATGTATATCCTTGTTCTTGAGTGCAGTAACAAAGACCTCTGCCTCACTGCTACTCTTTTTTTACCCCCTTATTTCATTTTGCTACTGTGTGCTTCTTTGTTAGGTGGGTTGTACGTCAAGTTTCTTTTTTCCTTCTTTCTACTATCGCTTCTCACATCTCATTATTCATGCATCTCCTGAGGTCAAAATAGAAAGACATTTCCCCCATTAGAAAATTCCATTATTTCAACTTTTGTTCTGTTCAATTACTATCATTTTTCCCTTCTCTCCACATTTCTCAAAGTCTTGACATAGGAATCTATCACTTTGCATAGTAAACTATCCATGCCTATCACATTGCACAGAACCTTTCCAGCATGACTTCCCTTTTTGGGTCATTATTAATGACTTACCTCAGGTGACCTGTGAAGGCCCTGATTCATCCTCTTGGATTATTCAGCTGCTTTCCACCCTGCAGATACCACTTTACCACTGATTTAAACCAAACTGCTAGTGTATCTTACACCCACTACTCCACTAGATCATACTTTATGGTTTGACTCACTTTTCAAACTGTCCTGTGATGGTAATTTTCATTCTTTTATCTTCACTCTGTGGGTGTCCCTCAGAACTCTTTTTGTCACTTACCCACTCTTTGCCAACCAGCATTTTTATCTCCATTCATAGTACATGTTATTTGTCAGATGACTAACCATTGTATTCCTCTTGTCATTTATTCTTCTTGTATATATTTGATTTTATCTTTTTTTTTTTCTCCTGTTTTTCCATGCATGAAAAAATGCCTACCATAATTTTATTTACCTTAATGCATATATACTTCATAGCATATTGCCGTATGGCACAGAAAAACCCGACCTACCTCTGAACATGGCAGATAAGGGAGAACAGTAGATGTGTAAATTCAACTATTTTGTTCCTGACACCCAGTTTAGTTTATTAAGGGCAAGCTACAAGCCTAAAAACTGATGCAGTATATATATGTGTATATATATACACACACACACACATATATATGTGTATATTTATATACACATATATATACACACATATATACATACACACACACGCACACACACATATATATGAGATGTAAATGTAAGCTGTAGATACTTTGTTCCAGGCTTCTCACATCCCTCATTTGGCTCATATTTCATCACTGGTGACAGCTACAGGTACCATATCTACCCAAACTGCTACTAAGGTGATTGATGTAGGGCAATGGAATAGAAACTTACACTATTCCTGGATGAAATACTTCCTTCAGGCCTCAGACAAGTGATTTACTTTAAGGACCCTGTTGTGATCCCTCATTTTTAGTGAGAGATTCACATTGGCTAGAATGTTAGTAAGTAAGGATGAGATAGTGAACAGTTTAAACATCAGACTGCTGGGAAGACCCAGGTAAACTATTGCAGTCATTCCTAACTTGAGCTTTTTCCAGTGAGAATGAATCCGTTTCATTTGGTAGTTAAGGAGACCACACTTTTCAGGCTGGTTTCATGCTTTGTTACAGTAGGTTGCCGTTTGTAGAGTCTGATCTCACTTCTTTAGCTAGGCCATACTAGAAATACCAGTTTCCTTCCAGTTTTGCCTTGTTCTTTTTTTAACCATTGTCCAAAACATCTGTGTAATCTTTTCAGTATAATATTTTTGCCTTCCTGTTTACCTTTTCCACACTTGTTCTCAGTGTGCTTGTAATGATTAATAATTCCCATGTCATTTGAAATCATTTACCCAAGGGCAAAAACTAGGTCAGAGAAACAGCAGGAGCTTCATCAGGAGCTTTTATTTAGCAAATGCTAAAATTAATTGTGCAAATTTTTTGCTGGTTTTTTTTTTTAATAGAGTACTCATAATTCAGCTAATTCTTAAAACAAGATTAAATTGCCACAGACTATTATCTATTATTATTTACAGACAAAATATCATATGCAGAAATATCAATTACACTTAGAATCCATTTAATACATTTATTATATATATTATTCACATGTATATATGTATAATTAATAGTACAGTAACAGCCAACAGAGTTAATGACTCTGAGTGTAAATTACCAGATTTAACTGTTATAGATACAATTTTCATTGGTAGAAACTCAGAATCAAAACTGAAATTTGTGTAATTGTGGAATACAGAGTGCATGTTGTTTTGCATAATGTTTTAAAGGAAGAAACAACATTTTCCAAGATTCTTCATAATCCAGCTCTTTTGTGCATAAAAATTTCATTGCCACATGGATTGAAACTATTTTCCTGCATTGTGAGGAGAAAAAACAAAAGTAGTAGAACAAAAGCAAAATCTACATGATTAAAAAGAAGATCATCATCCTCAAATATAGTTTTAGTATAAAAGAGAGTCTGACAAAGAAAAGTTAATTCCAAAAGCGCTCCTGTTTTTTCAGGGTGTTGGGACTGAACTCAATACAATACAGAGTTTTAGCTTTCCTGCCAGTAAGTTGGCATCATAGCTGGCCAATACATAATTACAGTCACCCAAATTTCTCCCCATTCTTCCTGGATTCTTCTCTGTAAAATACAGATAATGTAATTATTTACATAATAGAACTAATAGGGGTGCTGATGTGAATGCTTTGTGCTGACAGTATTTTGACCTAAGCACTATATTAAATAGTATAATCAGTACAACTGTCAATCTCTCCACTAAGAATTTTTCTATGCCTTTTTGGAAAGACAGATGTCTGTCAGGTCATATACACCATGCATGTATCAGATGAAAGTCGTGGCAGGCTGGGAAAGTTTCTACTAACTAAAAAAGAAAAAATATAACACACAAACCCACCCAGAGAACTATAGGCTGGTGAGTGTAAGGCAAAACCATGGAGCAGTCATCTGGGACCTCCCTGGTTAGCTGGGACTAAGAGCAGTGTGGAGAGCTCTTCCACCATTGCCCTCAATGCTCCCTCAATGCCCTAGGATGGATCCCATCTTGTCCCACAAACTTGTGACTGTCTAAGTGGCTTAGCAGGTCTCTAACTGCTTCCTTCTGGATTACAGGGGATCTACTTTGCTCCCTATCCCAATCTACTAGCTCAGGAGGCCAGGGGCAGGACACTACTGACTCCTGCTTATGCTTCTCTCAGGGTTGGAAGGGTGTAAATCCGCCAATATATTTCTCTTTCACTCTCTTAATACTCCTGAGCCCTTCTGCTTCTTCCTTAAGTTTTCTCACTGCAGTGGATAATTCACCTGCTCACACCAGATGCAGGTGTCTTTTGCGCTGTCCTCTAGTACTAGCAGCAAGTTCAGACACTCCCTGCTGCCAGTGGCCTGGACAGCTGGGTCCTCCTTGGACCATTCTGTGTGGGCTAGAACACTCTTGCTGGCAGTAGCAGCAGTTTTTTGACCATTTGTAAACCATTGCTGGATCTAGTGAAGGAGGAAAAAACAGACCAAAACAGCCAAAACAGCACACACAAGACACAACGCACAACCCACCACCAGGACCCAGCAGGCTGGCTAAGCCCTTCCGGCACTACCATGCCACACCCCTGGAGCCATTTAAATCTCCTCTCAATGCCCTAACACTGTCCCTTGCTCACCTGTTAAGAGGTTCAAAGTGAAAAATACAGAAGTGGGTTGCAATTTCAATTAATGTGGTATTTACCATTACAAAATATAAGAGGTTTGTATTTAAATGTATTAAAGGTGTACAGTTATGTAAATGTAAGTTTTGGAGTTAAAAATTGAAGAGGTCAGAACCAAATTTGAACATGATTTGATGCACAGAACTGTAGCCTTGCCCACGAGACTAGACGCCACCAAAAGTAAAGGAAGAGTCTTGACTCTCTTGGCTTGGTTGGATAGGTCTGCTTTTATTCTTATGTCCTGCTCAGCCTTGAGACCCTATCCAATGGAAAGCCTAAGCCCGAGGCTGGCCCTTCCCCCGCCGTGGCTTTTTCCCCAAGGGGGCAGGGCCCATAGGCAATACCCAGAGGCATTGCCCAATCAGTGGTAAAACAGCATTAGGTTACATCTCAGTAAGGGGGGTGTAAAAGAACATTACAAATATAAACCAAATGAATGCACCACAACACAGAACCCTTTTGCTTTGGTAATTCATGGTCCCACTGCGATTAGCTGGTACTCTCCATGAATGCAAAACTTGATGCTATCAGTCAAAGAAACATTCTGGCCTCATAATTTCTTATTTTACCATGGCTCTTTATTTAATGACGTTGCTTAAAAGTCTGTTCCCTGAAGCTTAAATCAGTGTGAATGAATAGATAACCCTAAATTTTCTTTGCACATGCTTTTCTAAAAGACAATCTTAAAATAACTCAGTAGTGGTTTGAATAGATCAGGTATAATTTAAATACTTCTATTTGTTTTAACCATGTGCACAGCCAAGAAGTCTTGCATAACACAAAAGAATATTCCTCTGCATATAAATAAAATACAAAGCCTAAGATGCTACATCAAGAAGAGTAAATGCTGAACCAAGAAATATTTCAACAGCTCAGTGTTATGTTAACATCAATCTCACAAGTATCTCACTTTTCAGCACAACTTGCTGTCTTCCAGAGCAAATATGCTGGAAACTGCTCATTGAAGAGGAATAAATCATTCCTCTCAACTTCATTTCCTCATTTCACTCAATTTGCTATCAAGTAGTAGGGAGTCCCTTTTAGCTATGTAACTAACAGTGAACTCCATGCAATTTCTCTAACTTCTGCAACCTCACAGCTCCAAGCACTTTCTCCCAGAAAAATCTGGGTTTCTTAGCCAGTCTTCCTCTTTATCATCCTTGCTTGCCACTCATCCAAGTGTTTCCTTGTGGAAACTCTTTGTCAGGCCCTTCAGGTTTCCCAGAAAGAAGATTTATAAATCCTTAGAAGCCTTCTCCAGAGCAGCCTCCCATGCCGGTAGCCACTGGCCAGGGAGATGGGCCAGTCCAGATAGTCATGAATCTGCTTCCTTCGAGGCACAAAAGCCAATTCTTTAAGCTCTGTCAGCAGACTGCATCTGACCATCAACTAGCCTACACTCTTTCCAAAAATAAAGCAAATTAAATAGAAAATGAGGACCAAGTTCCCTCCTCTAAGCTCCTCTCATTTTAACACCAGACACTAAGTTTTTCACCATAAATTTTACTGTCTCCTATACAGCCCTAGAAAAAGTATTTCCATATTTTTCAATTATCTGTACATTGCTCGACTCTTCTCAATGTGACCGACTCACTAAGGACCTCTTCTCATCAGGCACACCCAGGTGCCAATATCAGAAGAGGAACCTCTCCCTCCAAAAATATTGCCTGGTGCCACCAAAGATAACTAAGCAACTATCTCACTAGTACAGAGATTATATTTTAAAAATGCAAGAAAGCTTATTAAAAAAGGTCACAAATCCCTAATCAACCAAATAAACCTAACAAAAAAAAAAAGGCACCAAACAAAAAAAAACCCAAACACACACACACCAAAAAACCCCCAAGCAAACTAAACCCAAAAACCCCCAACAAACAACAAGGTGCCGTCATGCTAGAGTTATACATTTGTTTTTTAAATTCAGCTCAGTACCACCACTCTTTTCTGATGTTCTGATGCCTTTCAGTGTCCAACCAAAAGCCTTGGTTGGTGATTTCCACCAGGAGAAGATGTGCTCAGCTGACATGAAAACAGCATCTATGACCTTAATGTATGAGGGACCAGTGCCAACTCACACATTTGAGAATTATATGCAGGTGCTTCCATGGACTTTATGCCTTTCTGCACTTGAACACATCCAAATATTAAGCCTGGAATTCACTATAACCTCTCCTTGGAGCCTTGTGGGTTCATCTGCCCATAGTCAACCTGCTAGCAACTATCCAGTCTGATTGAAATTAAATAAAAGGCATGCTAATGTGCTGAAGTATCAAGAAAAACAGTGCTGAGGAAATATGCTTCCACTGAGGTGTTATTTACTCAGACAGAATCCAGAATGTCAGCTAAAACTTTTTAATTCTTACCAGTCACCATGCGACTATATCCTTAAATATTTGAATTTTAAATCCATATTTATATTAGTTACCTGATTTGGATCAAGACAGTACATGAACACTTGCCACTTCATTTTTATTAGAGGATTTTTTATTTCAAAAAAGTGTTGGCTTCCTTTCCACTATGGTAGCTTTACAGTCTTTCCACTGAAATCTCCATTTAGCAGACAATTTTCACTAATGGAAATAATGCAGAAACTAAAATTAGTGCCTCATTATTCAGAAAGCTTCTTCCCTGTGCTGCAGTAAATTGAGTTGTGGAAGGATTTTATTTTGTGGAATATCAGAGCTAATTATTGCTTTATTATACAAGAGGTATTAAATTATATGTGTATTTTAGCCTTTAGAAATACTTCAGTTTGTGGCTTTCTTCCCACTCCACTAACTTGTGCTAGGCTATAATACTTCTAGGCATAGACATCCTTAAAAAATGATGGGTTTTTTTTCCAGGTACAAATATTGTAATTTTGGTAAATCTATATGTTGGTTTAGTTTGGGGGTTTTTTAAATACCGTAGAATTCCTTCTAAAAGGAGTGTACAAAATATGAGCCTTCTAGACTTAATGTCTCACTCCTAAAGCTCAAAACTATTGAAGTTTATTAGTATAAATAAAGCAACAGACCAGAATTAAAATTTCCTGTTCATAAATGCAGAATCATACAATGTGGGATAACAAGGAGGAAGGACCAAGTCTTTCCTTTCACCTTTCAAATTCTAATAACCCAGTAAACAAACCTTACTGAAGTGGCCCTGTCTTGTAAATCAGCCTCCTATTACAAGCTGCTGCAAGTCTGGTTTGGGCTTTTTTTTCCCATACCCATTTATTCCAAATCTAAAACAGGTAAGTAAAACCAGGTATTATATTGTTTAAAGGAGCATATCCATTCTTGCCAGAAACTGGACTGAGAAAATTCATTAGTTTATCATAAGCTACTATAAATTTTAAAAAGTTAAAAGTTTAGAGATAATTAGAGATCTATATCTGGTCCTAGTAACGCAAAAATGTCAGTGCAATGTAATTCTCTTGGCTGCATGAACTCCCTGCTGTTCCTAAGAAAACACTTTTTTTAAAATCCTCTATTTTAAAATGTACCATACATTTTGCGCTGGAATACATATGTTCATCCCAAAAGGCCCATTACAAACAAAATTCAGTACTGGATCTAACTAAAACATTTTAGCCCCATTAATTAGGATTAAATAATTTGATCTGAACACAGACAGGTCTGTCATATTGTTGACAGGTTTGTTTTATTAGTATGCAGGACATTTGAATTTCCACAATCTAGTCCAACAGACTAAAACTGAGTTAGGATTCAATCTATGTTTGAACTATGATGGTGAAATGTGAAGGCTTCTATGATTTTGTACTTGTTTTTCTCCTTAAAAAAAAAATAATAATAAATCAGACCAACCAAGACAAGTAAATCTGAGATTGAGGAATATATTAGCTAAATAAATTGTATTTCTTTTCCCTGCCTGTCCTTGCATTGAATCACAAAATACCAACTCGATTACTCAACACAACCTGAAGTCAACTTTTCATGCTGAGATTGCTGAAGTAACATGAAATCTGCTTCACTGTAACATCTGTGGTTCCAGCATGTCCACATAACTGAAATCACAAAGTACCAGATTAGACTGAACAGCCCAGAACTGACACCAGAATGAGTAAATAAGGTACTA
Organism: Hirundo rustica; assembly: GCF_015227805.2. NCBI lineage: Eukaryota > Metazoa > Chordata > Aves > Passeriformes > Hirundinidae > Hirundo > Hirundo rustica. The sequence goes on from NC_053450.1 coordinate 99,590,548, forward strand.
GAAAAGAAGAGCCTATTTATGCTGTTAACCCACATTTGGTGGCTTGAATATTGCAGTTTTGCTGAGTAAAAATAGATAGATATTTTAGCTTAGCCAAAACCAAAGCTGAAGTACAATAATGCTGTTTTCAAATATTGAAAGAAATATGTTGATAAGTTATTATTTTCTGTCTTTATGTCCAGACAGGTCTGAAAACAATAATTGAAATCACACTACCCGTTTTTCCACAATGACAAATGACTTGCTATTATCTTATGTGCCCTTATCAACCTATGTTTTAAAATGTCACACTACTGCAATTTTCTAGTTGGCAATTGAGAAACACTTGCATTTGTTTGCAGTCATAGTCTTTTAGCTCTCCTCCACATTTTTTACTTCCCTAGACTAAAGTCGCTGTACTATTTCCATCTCTTCTCGTCAGTCTGGGTCTTGGTGATTTGTCACAGCTGCAGTTCCAGGCTGAACAAGACCTTCCAGGGTGTGGCAGATACTCAGTATTCCAGGTAGGGTGCCCCAGTACTCTGTATACACACTTTTTCATGTCTCTTTTAAACCTGTATCTCTCATTCCTTTAACACTGCCAGCAAAGGAGACAGCATACATTTTTATTACAGCCTGCTGCATCCCTCTCCAGACAGGTATGCAGAACATGACAGGAAGTAGCATGAATCACCAAAGACATAACAAGCTGATTGTCTCATGGATCACCTTGTTCTCATCTATAGCCTCTATTACAAGTATGAAGTTGTAACATTGTTTATACTTGCCTCTTTTAAAAATTATTCTTCTTCAAGAGGAGGAGATGCATCAGTTCCTTCATCATCTTTGTGGCCCTTCACTGGACTCTCTCCAGTATGTCCATGTCTCCCTTGTTCTGAGAAGCCCAGCGCTCTACATGTGGCCTCACCAGTGCAGAGCAGAGGAAAAGGATGACCTCCTTTGATCTGTGGGTAGCACCATCTTAGTTCAGCCCAGGACACTCTGTTGCTATAAAAGTGCATTTCTGCATGGTGGGCTCATTAAATGAAATTTAATTATTGTAATTCCTCAATATCTTTACTCCATTGAAAAATAATGAAAAGCTGCAGAGCAGTGCGCTTCTGCTTATCAGCAAAAGCCTAGGCAGAGAACTTGAAGTGTCATCGGGGCTGTCTGTGAGGTGGAGCTTCTACACAAGCTACAAGGATATTCTGATGCGTAATAATCTGAATGCCACAAACACCTTGGACCAATATCCTCATTAGCAATATTTTAGCTTTGATTAAAACCATAATGAGGTGGTGCCTAATTTGTCCTTTACTTCATCTGTAAATGTTAGACTTTTAACATTTGTTAGGCTTTTTCACATTTTAGACTTGTTGACTTTTTCACATTTTCAAATCCCACTCCAAAAAAATTAGTTCTGCCAAATTTTAGTTTGCTCAATAATCTTATCTGAAAAATTTCTGCCATGCAAATAAAGAAAACGGCTTTTTTTTTTTTTTTTTTTTTTTTTTTTTTTTTTTTTTTTTTTTAGAATTTCCATTGGTGTATTACAGATAACTTTTATGAAATTATTGTGGCCATTTAGGAATATTGAGAACATTATTCTTGCTCTAATATAGTTTAATAAGAAATTGCTACTTAAAGGAACCTTAAATGCTCTTTGGTAACCTATTTTGATGACTCAGAAATAAATGACCCTTTGTGAAACATCTCTGATGTAATGTTCCATGGTCTGTTGTTATACCTAATGGTTTAGATGGTTTAGAGTCTGATGGAATGTAGTTCCAAAAAATTTTGGGTTGAAAATCTCAGGCAATCCCTACAAAGGAGGTGATGTAGAGGTTTTAAGTGCCCAGATCTATGATCTTCCTTTGAGTGAAATATGTTTCTAGCTGGAATTTCCACTAGTGCTACTAGGAAAAAACTATGAAGGTAATATTTTACTATTGTATAAGCATTTATTAAGACATCTGTTGCATCATGAGGCAGCAGTGACCTTCCTGCAGGGAGGTTGCAACCACCAGCAGGGAAACAGATGAGACAAGTCTTTGTTGTAAGCATGAGAATCCATTTATTCCCCCTACCCCGGGCAGGGCAGGGGGTGAGAGTGAAGAGGGGTGAAGACAAAGAGAGCAAGTGAGGGCAGGGTTGTGGGTTTTATCGGGTATTTTAGGGGAGTAGACTTATGTTTAGGTCAAAGGGGCGAGATCAGATTTCAAAAAAAAAAAAAAAAAATCAATTTTCTAAAGCAGATAAATAAAGGCAATACAAAAATCTGAGTTATTAGCTGGAAGAAATACCTTTATCATTCTAATCAGTGGTATTTCATTGATTCAGACCTTCTGGCCGCCACTTTCCACAGGAAACAGAAAACTTGCAATAGGAATAACCAGAAATTTGAGACCTTCTGGAGACCTTTGCACACAAGACATGCTTTTTAGTACGTTGGTGGAGGTACTTATTTAATATTTATTTAATCTTTATCATACTAGATTGAATAGGTAAAGACATTACTGCAGCATTCTACAGCTACAGGAAAAAAATATTAGCCATTGAATATATTGTTAGGATTGCTTTATTTTAAGTTCAGAATGTTTGTATATTTTGCCTGACTACTAAATCAGTAATTTAATTAAATAAAATTAAACTACTAAAGTAATTAAAAGTAATTAAAATTACTAAGTAAGTTTGTCAATGACACTAGATTTGGAGGAGCTGTCAGCTCCCTCAAAGGCAAGGAAGCCCTGCAGAGAGACCTCAACAAATTAAAGAGATGGGCAACCATAAGCTCTATGAAGTTCAACAAGGGGAAGGGCTGGATTCTGCGCCTGGGATGCAGTGACCCAGGGTGTGTGTATAGACTGGGGAACAAGAGGCTGGAGAGCAGCCCTGCAGGAAGGGACCTGGGGGTCCTGGTTGACAGAAAGTTGAATGTGAGTCAGCAGTGCCCTGGCAGCCAGGAGGTCCAGGCGTGTCCTTCGATACATCAGGTACAGCATCGCCAGCTGGACAACGAAAGGGATTGCCCTGCTCTGCTTTCCGTTTGGGCTACCTCACCTCAAGTCCTGGCGGCAGTCTCAGGCACCATAATCTAGGAAAGTGTCTTGGTTTGAAAGACAGGTATCTGCTAGGGAGAGGCGGGGCCTCTCTAGGAATGGGGAATTCCAATCCCTTCTGTTAGGAAAATTAATCCACAAACACTAGAGTTTCATGTCCAAAAAGGAGACAGAGGAATCCTTTTACTTTATTCAAATAAAGGGAGAGGCCATGGGGCATTTCCCCTGGGGTCTCTCAGTTTTTCAGAGGACACAGCCTCCTTTTTATCCTAATTTCCCAGCTGCATTTCCCTCTCTCTTTCCCCATTGGCTGAGGTACTTGAGAGGTACAGACTTCCCAAAATGCCTAAGATCCCCCTTTTAATGTATAACCCCCCCCCCCTTAATTTTTAATTTTTATGGGATTTATGGGGTTTTCCCCATTGTTGCTTTCATCTTTCAATATTGAATTTCATCTACAGTTTGTTTGTAAAGGCAACTATCTTCTTTTCCATTCATCAATCAGTAGAATCCTTCCCATTGTTTCAGTTATCTCTCAGTGCTAGTTTTATCTACCTGCAGATTCAGGGCTTGTTTGTAAAGACAAATCTTGTCATTCCTCTCACTTCCCTCCAAGTTATTATAATTTAGAAGATTAAAGTGGTTTTTTAGTCAGAGCTATGGGGAAAGGAATAACAGTTCTTTACTAGTAAATATAACAGGACAAACAAACAACAACTACTACAGCAACAACAACAGCAATAATAATAATAATAATAAACAGAACTAAGAACCTTGAGGGGCTTTGTTTCACAAGCCCAGGGCAGTCTGATCTCTTGGGCCCCTCCCTAAGAGCACCAAGCTGAAATGGTGGGACATTCTGGGGCTGATGGCTGGAAATGGTGGGTTGTCCCCAGGAGGCAGGGGGAATGTCCCGGCAGACAAAGTGAGCAGTGCTGAAGAAAGCCGCGACAGATGGATGGGGCTGGCCCAGCTCCAGCGGGGCAGGCAAAGGGGCTCCAAATTCCTGGGCGTTCCAGCAGCTGTGATCCTTGTCGAGAGTGTAGTTTATCCCAAGTAGCAGCTGGCACATGGCTTCATCGGACAAGAGAGATGTTTTGAAGCTACCTCATCCACAAGTTAGAAAGATACTTAACCTGCTTTCCTGCAGTTCCTTATTTGCCCAGTCAACAGGACAGAGAAGATGAATCACGTTGCTTACAGTCTTGCCAACATGACCAAAAAATATCCTTCCTTTCCAGACAGAATATCTCAGACAAAGCAGAACCTCTCTTTGTTGCAAGAAATCCATCCTGAACAAATGTTTATATATTTAGCTTTTAAAGTAGTGTAAACAAAGGGGCTAGTTGTGACTTAAGACCTTTATCTCCAGCAGGGAATTACATCAGTTAAAGCAATGTTACTGTACAGGCAGATTCAAGTTTCACTTCTGCACCAAAGGATTAATAACTTGGATTTCTTGCTATTGCTGAAATTTGTACAACAACTCAAGAAAATAATCCATAAATAAATTGAAAATGATTGTTGCCAGTGCACAGTTTATAGACCTTCTGTGTTTAGAATGGTTTATTTTTATGACAGTTACATCCTGCACATGACCTAGGAGGATGTCTGCAGAGGTCAGTCACAGTAGACATTAGAGATAAAAAGGTTCAGTATGCACAGTTCTGACATAGGAGCAAAAGGGAAAAAAACTGGGAACTTAGGGAGCCTTGAAGTTCAGATTGAAGTAGACTGAGAGACTTTTTTTGGAATCACTGATATAGAATATACTAAAACTGTAACAATTTAATTTATAATGCTTTCCTCCATGTTATAGAGAATGGGGATCACTAGATCTATGTGATTGCAACAATGAGATACCGGGCCTCTGTCTTATGGTTTTTGACCATCTGAACAACAAAATGAGGGTGGGCATTAGACATTCTGTGGCACCTCTGCTTTTACCAGGTGGAAGATGCACACAGCGCAGAAGTCACAAAAGGCAAGGCTGGGATATATTAAGCACTAAATTGTTTTGACAAAGGAAAATTGCCAGAGATTATAGGTTTTTACAATTGTAGGTAAAAGCCCAAGTCTATCTTGTAGCTGTGGCTATGCATTCTCAAGCACACAGTCTAGTGTGAGATGGGAGATACAAAGTTTTGTAATCTTATGGTGGTTTCAGTTGCATACCATCCTTGAGAACTATTATATTTTCTTCTCCTGCAAGACAACAGTATATTCCCTGCACATAGACAACACAGCACTTTGGCCCAAGACACATGTCACTTTTTGGGATTTAACTCCTGTGCTTTCTCCTGCTTTCAGTAGCTACTGAAATTCATCCATCCTTGTCTGAGTTGTTGTGGACACTAGGGATGGGGAGACAAAATTGAACTTTACAAGTTCTCTGTATTTAAAATGGCTTATTTCTAATGACACCTACATATAGAAGAGATCAGAGATAAAAATGGATCATTATTTTCCACACAGATACTGGAAGTTAAACTTCCTTTTTACTTTCTGAAATAGCCCTCCTTTCTACTTCTTGAAATATTGCTACACATTAGAAATGGAAATATGTTAGAAAGTGTACATTGAAATAATTAGAAATTTTGATAAATTTATCAAATTATAATTTATAATTATGACTGAAAAGTGCTGTAGTGTTTTCATATATTTTATCTTGTACTAAAACAGTGTTCTAGGGAATGTATGCGTGAACATGAATGATGGTGATTTGACTAGAAAAAGTCTATTTTTGATCATAAAATATCCATCTTTTAACTAATGCATATATAATTTTCCTTTTCAACTTAGAATGCTCTAAGGAAAACAAAACAAAACAAAACAAAAAACTGAACAACAACCACCAAAAAAAACACCTCCAACAAAAAAAAAAAAAAAAAAAGTTTTATTTTCCCCTTTTATTTTTTGGACAAATAGACACATGGTTTTTAAATCTTTATAGCTTCTATATGCTGGATGCATTTAGACATCCTTGGTTCATTCCACATGCCTTGCACAAGCAAGCAAACACGCTCCTGCAGCATTTCTCTGCTTCTATCAGTGCAGCCAAATCTTTGAATATAGAGATACAAGCAGTACATATGTCTCTTCAAAGATTCTGGTCTGAGTTAACCAGTGTCCCAGAGGTGGCAATAGCATCATCTAAAACGTCCATAGAACAAGCTATTCAGCCACTCAAAACACACAGTTCTCTGTGCTGGCAGACAGCCCTCCTAGCACAATTACCCTTAAACACGGCCTTATACTCCACCAAGAGCAAGCCTGAAGCCAAGACCAGGTGTTAAATAGCTGATTTAGCTAAATTCTCTAGCTCAGAGTATTTGTGTTGAAACTACTAAATGTCTAAATTTAAGACACATGAGAGTGTACTGCAGATTAAAATGGGGAAGGTCCTGAATCTAAGCATTTCTCTTTCTGACAGGTATTTAGACCTATTAGTTCCTTACTCGGGAACTCAGACAAATGGTGAAAACTATTTATATATTCATTCAAAACTTATGCACTAAAATAAAATATTATTTATTCTATTAACTGAAGCTGCCAGAAGAACAATATCCAGAGAAGAGCAGAAACTCCTTTCGTTGCCTCCATTAGCCATTTGGCAACATGTACATGCTCAGTCTGAAACAAAAGAAGAATTTGAGAGACCACCACCTATATGCTTAACAATTCCTAGGGGGTGAGGAGTGTGACCACTGTGTTCTGCTCATCTCCTTGAAATCTTGTCTCTGTACTACTGCTGAAACAGCAGGGAGGTGTTACAGAAATCACTTGTGCCTGAGCAGAGAAAGAGAAGAGATTAAGGGACAGAGGAGGGGGAGGGCAGCAGCACCTGTAATGGAGGAGGACTGAGATCTCAAAGAAGTCAACGTGGTTTTGTGAAACTGAATTTAATCAAAAGCTTTGTGCCACCCCAGCTTCAGTCAAACTTTAGGAGGCAGAGAATTAGCCCGCTGAGCAATCTCAACTTGTTGCTAGTGACATTTCAGCCACACAAGCCTTTCAGTGCTGAAGATGGGGCTGAGGTTCCTTCATGCTTCATTCATTAAGCTTCTTCACCTGTCATTCTTCCTTGCATAAACTTGAAATCACTAAATTAGTTCCTTTTATTTTGCTTATTATCATTATTATCATTTGTCTCCCTAATTAATGTTCTTGTGTTGAAATGGATGGTGGCATTCCTGAATAAATCAGCAAAAAATACCTCCCTGCTTCACAGCCATATTTAGATCACATTTCTGAGTTTATGAGAGTGGGTGACTTGGAGAAGTATGAAGAAAAGTTTAATTGTTTTCAAATTTGAAAATAATGGGAATTTGAATAATTCCTCCCTAAATTGACTTTTTGCCTCTTCTTTTTTTCCTAGCAAATCTGCGAAGTTTTTAAATGCTGTTTTTTACAGCATTGAATTTGCTACAAAATATTAAAATGGAATTAAATGACCATAAGCTTATTTATTAAAAAAAATCTTGCTCCAGAATTAAAGCTGTGGTGTTTGATTTGATCCTTCAATATGCACTTGCACATTGTTTTGTGTACTGCCAAAACAAGCATGCATGCAAAATATCATGTGTTGCCTAGCAGAGCACATAATAATGGAAACCTACCTCCTCTATCAAGAGAACCAAAACTTCAGAGGTTTCCTCCTTAAAATTTGTATGTTGCATGAGGTATTGTTCAAAAAACCCATGCATTTAGTTGTGCAGTGGCATGATTGACTAAGTGTCTTCCCAGCCCTGGTGATTAACTCTGTATTTCTCTCACAAGTCACACAGCTAGTGGGTGGGACCTGAATGGAAAGATGGACCAAATTTTTACGCTCTTCTATACCTTCAAGTTGCCTTGGGAAGCAGGAGGATCATGCTGCATGTTTGGGAAAAATAAAATAAAAAATATGCAAGAGAAAAGTGTTCTCAGCAGGCAGCAGCTGGGAATATAAACCATTGCTCCTACTGATCCAGCAGGAAGATAGTACGCAGGCAGGACACAAAGCCAATGCAAAGAGGAAATAATAGTATGTTTGCTTTGGCTGGAATTTTGTTGAAGAGAGGGCTGTGATCTCATTCTCCATTTGTTCTCTCATTTCTGAGGCTGATTTAGGAAATCTGTCCTTGGATGAAAAGAACAATTCCCTTTGCTCTCAAAGAAACAAACACTGACCAAGCCTCTCTAATCAAGGTTTATGGAAAAAACTGAAATTTGATTTAATTCCAATTGCAAAATCTGTTCATGAGGTTTTCTTATTTTAAGTTATGAACCACATTTGAGAGATTTAAATGTTTGAAACTATCGTCCTTGCTCTTACTGTCCATATGCTACAAGAACAATACAGGGGTGTTTTGATTACTATACTCTTAATTTACTTAATGCAATTACTAAATAAGTGTTCCTTAGTGTTTCAGTGAGTTTTCATTTCTGACTCCTGTGACAAAATCAAGGCAAGAATCATTTTATAGAAGCGATCTGATATACTGAGATCAAGATTCACAAATGGAGAGAGGAATATTGCAGACAGCCCTAACAACTCTGTTGCATAAGTAGGCTGTCTACTCAACAGCACCTCCTGAGAACAGATATTCCTTGTACACTGTAATGGTTTAATTTAATGAAACCAGGTGGAAACACCAATTAATGTAGAGGTTTTAGTATTTATTCTTTGTCTGTGGGAGGGAGAGATTAGGAGAAAAAGTAAAACAGGCTTAAACTTAAACATGAACAAAGTAGTTTTATTAACACACCTAAAAAGAATGAAATAAAAAGTTGAGAAAAAGAAAACTTAAACTAAAACAGAATGAAACTCTAAAACACTCTTCCCTCCCTTTACAAACTATTAAATTTCCTTATTAAACAACATAGAAAGACACAACTTGTGATTTTCAGACAGTTTCACTATTTAAACATAATCATTCATTATTTTAGGAGAACAGTCTCTCTGGAGTTTCATGGAGATGTTTGCCATAACACAAAATAGTCAAGTGGCTCCCAATGTCAATTCATGTGCAACTGCCCAGAGTTTTTTGCAGACTGTGATGTTCTATCAGCAAGGCTTCTCAGCATATCTGGGGTACTATTTACAAATACTTCTTCTAGTCTAAAATCATCTTTGTCTCAGGGGCTGAGACCTTGTTTTGACCCAGGAGTGAGGGCTTTAAAGTTCTCAATTAAATCTCAATTATATCAGTCCTCAGTTTTGATCAGAATTAACATTCTCCACAACAACATTAAGATGCTACAAAGAATAGTCTATTTCTCCATCATTTTCCCCAGAGAAGTCCGGTTAAAAATGTCCACTTCTTCAATCCTATTCCAATATTATCAGTTCTTTCAATTCTAATCTACTGACTTCATGCGGTGTCTGTTCTACGTACCCTCTGTTTTATTTCTTCTCTCTCTCAGGGAAAGGGTTGTGCTTTAGAAGCTCTATGTTGCTAGGAAAGGGTTAAATCTGTCTAGGCCTGCAGGGGCCACATGCAGGCCCCGGGCTGCAGGGCTGAAGAAAATTAAAACTGTGCCGATGGGGGAGGCTGGTGGATGTCCTTTTTTCCACCCCTCAGTCTCATCCAGGGCAGCTCAGCTCAGAGTTGTTATGAAGCTGCAGGCTTTCTTTCTCTGCTGCTAGTGGCTATTGAGCTGGGCCAGGGCTCGGCCCCTTCTGCTGCGGTCCTGAGCACATGGTTAGCACCACCGGTAGCCAGGGAGAAAGGGAGAAAGGGGCTCAATCGGCCCAGGCTGCTCCCCTTGCAGGCAGCAGCCCCCAGAGCACTGGGAGGCCCCAGCCCGGCTTCCCAGAGAGGCAGCAGGGCCTGACCCAGGCCTGCCCACCACCCATGATGTTACCTCATGGCTGATTCAGAAGCAAGAGAGAAATTTGCCAGAGATGAAAGTTTTAAATGTCCTTTCCAAAGTCACATTGGCATCCTTATTGGTCAAACTAGCTGCCAATATCTTGGCTAGCTTTCCGATAGGTCCCTGTCGTCCGCCGTAAAGCAACTCTAAGGTCCTGGTAGGGAAAAACATTCCACATTTCTCTATAACTAGAAAATAAAATTGTGCCAGCCTATGATATATACAATTCACAGAGGTCAGGTTTTTCACAACACATTTTCAAGGACAAGGAGGGATCCTGGTGCAGACCAAGCTGTAAGAACTCCAATTGCTTATCAACTCTGAAAGTCTTTTCTTTCATTTTGCAAAACCCACTAGCCTTCAACATACACCCAGTATTTTCATGGCTATGCCATACAACATTTCAAACACATAGAATGCTTATGTGATGGGGCCACACTCTACAGCCAAATACGTGAGGCCTCTGTTGTGCTCCGTCCATCTCTCTTGCATATTTCCTTACCACTTCTGAATTTTGGAGTCTTTGATTCTATGTCAGTAGTCTGTGCTCCATTAAAACTGATATCCATGTTTTCTTTGGGGCTGAGCCTAAGGTGCTGATCGCCATGTTCTATGTATTTAAATCCACAGTGGTGAGCAAAGTATTTCTGAGAGTTTCCTAAGTATTGGTCCTTTCTCTTTTTCTCTCCCCTGTGCTTCACAACCCCTTCTGTTTTGCTTTTATTCTCTCCTCGTTTATCTTCAGGTTCTCATACAAACCTTCACCCTGGAACATCTGCTTTCCTGCTTACTTTGACTTTGTTTCTTTTTCAAACTTAATTGGTGTTTATCCTATTCTATCACAATTCTTAATCCTGCTCCATCATGCCAGTACATGGATGAAAGGTAAAAGATTTATCTAGACAGAAAATCCATTTCTCTGTCCCTCTTTCCTTCTCTGTGACTTCCGAAAAATTTCCTCATCTTAATGGCAAGAAAAACCTCTCTGAAATTGTTGCACTACATGTCAAGGTCAAAGTAACTGATATCAGGAAACAGCTGTAAAATTAGTTCTTGTGTTTCCTAATACAACATCTATTAATAGACCTAATGATTTTTATATCCAAATGTGTTCATAAATCAAGCAAATTACACTTATTAAAGCACTTTCATATAAGGAAGCTATTTACCAATCTACTTTCTTCATATTTCTGCTTTTTGTGAGTCCTTTTACTCAACATCTTAAATGCAAGTATTTCTAATGCTTTAAGGAATACATGATTCAAATTGTTTGGCCAAACTCTGAGTGCTTGCTTATTTCTTAACAACTCTTGACATCCCAACTACTAAAGGTTATACTAAATACAGAGCACAGCCCAATAGATTGCTCACAAAGTGTTTGCCCTCTATAGGCTATCATTACTCAACCAATATAAACATACTCTGTATCTGCCTTGACAGAAACTATATTTAAAGTGTTCTGTTTATATGCTTTGATTTTGAGAACAAAAGAGTGTCCATGTAAATTCCTGTGTTTGTTTAACATATCGACATGCTAAACAGCCACACTGGTACTTACAGAGTGAGGTATAAAACAAGAAAACAAGAAATATCTAAACAAAGCTGCTTTATTTTTGAACTTGAATCCTTTTCTCTGTGGTCACAGTCTCCAAAAAGCAAAACGCATAATCTGAGGACTTTATCCTTTAGTCCAGTGCTACACCACAAGCTGCTTTGAGCCACAAGGAGGCAAATGCTAAACTCCTGTCCCTCTCTTGTGGAAAGAATTATGTGTGGTTCCTGTACCTCACAAGGTACATGTGATTCCAGATCAGAATAATCCCTGTAAAAATCTATAGAAGGGAAGGAAAACACAGGAAGGGAAGTGATCTTTTACAATGGCGAAGCACCGATAAATGTTGATGTGGAAATCAATGCTTCATGTTTCAGTGAAAAAGCACTTGCCTGCAATGCTTGAGACCACATTGGTGCTAAATTATGATTCCAAATCAAGAGCTGGCATTCTCTTTTCCTACCCATTTCTCCAAGACAAGGAAAATCCCTAATGGCTACAATTGCCTTTTCTCACACCACTGAAAATTCAGATTTTCAATCATCTGGCACCTACACAAATCAGAGTGGGAGATTTTCAGGCATTTAGACACCAAGTAGTTGCCACAGTTTATGATAGCCTATTACACATTGAAAGAACAGTTGTTGACAGTGTCTGTTGGTTAAACTCTTAATGTTCTAGATTTCTTCAGCAAAGACTGACAGGTTTTAAAGATTAGTTATACCTTTCTCTTCCTGGTGGGGATTATCACCTTTCCTGAAAGGTGAATTCACCCAGTATAAGCCTTCACCACTCTAGTGAAACATTAGTGGCACAGTATTATTGTAAGGACTCTGAGCAGCAAGAAATTCAGTAGATGACACATTTTCTCTCCTGCAAGATATGTGTGGTTTAATGGGAGCAGATAACTCAGAATGAATATTACCAACTTCATCCGCAAAATGTCAAGAATGTCTGAAACCAGTGGAGCTAAGCCAATATAAATTTATCATCATTCTATCCAAGTTTTCTGATATTTTCAATTAGTTATTTATTTACTTTATTACAGGAGTTTTGAATAAAGAAGGCTTAGGTTAATATTTAATCCTCTAGGTCTGAGTCTCATGTGGCCTGTATACATTTATGTGTATTTTAAAGTAGTGTACAATCACAAAGCAAAAATCAGTGAAAGACTTCATCCAAAGACACTGCAGTTTTTCTGTCTGATATGTATATCTCTTTTAGAACCTACCCACCCAAAGTGACCCTTATATGCCCTTCAAATTTAATGGTAACCCCCAATTAACTGTCTCCTTGTTATACACCAAGAAAATTATTTTTCACTCATGTTGTAACGCATTAATTTGGTTTATATTGTGTTTCATTTTTATATTGGGGTTGTAATGTTTTCCTATTGTATCCCCTGTCCCCCCTTGGAAACTGTATCACTTGGTTTGTCCCTGCTCAGCTGCGCCCATCCCCCACACCGGAATGTAACCCAACTCTGTTCTACTCCCACTTTATGCCTGATTGGGTAGTGGCTTGTCCCTGCCTCTGGGCCCGTCCCCCCTGGGAAAACGCCCCGGGACGGGTGGAGCCGGGCAGATTCTGGCTCCAGTGAGGATGGGAAAGGAGCTAAAACTAGCTCCTGGTCAAATAAAGGAATAATTTCCACTCCCCCGGACAAAGAGCAGGCTGTTTCCTTTTGCCATCAGCAGTCGTCTGGGTCTCAATAAAAAAATACCACAACTGGCACCTAATCATAGGGCTCAAAGCCACAAGGGGCTCCCAGAAAGCTGGAAGAACCACTCGGAGAGCACATGGCCGAGGAACCTCATGCAGTTACGTGAGTCACGAAGTGTAGCCCACCCACACACAGACAGGCCTGTCAGGCTTGGCATTCACTGTGGAGTCTCCGAAACGCAGGATTCTACAGGCCAGGGCTTTAGTTTTTTCCTTTGGACTCAAAAAACCCATTGGAGTTCTGCAAATAAGCACCACGAACGGCAGGCTGCTCCCAGAGACAGTGACCACATGTTTGTGGAAAGCTGACCCTGGGATTTGAGACTGGAAGCTCTTTTTGCACCAAAAAGGGACAGTCTTAGGCAAAAGGAGTGATTGGGAAAGAAAGGAAAGATTCGTCTGAACATTGGATTTTTGGTGAGTACCCCTTTGGGTTTCTAAGGGAAAATCGTCTTAAGAGGCAGTGATCCTCAGAGAAAAGTTTTTTTCCTTTCAGGGAAGGTTTTTGCTTTCAGAGTAAACCTTCAGGGTACTTTAATAGCACATTCCTTTCAGCAGACTGGGGGGTGGGGGGGTGGGGGGAAAGGTAACTGTTTCCCCTTTTGGCTTTTTTTACTCTCTCCAACAATGGTTTTTTAACTTTCAGTTTCCCAGCCACAGTTAAAGGGGACACAGAAACTTAAAATATGAGCCAAAAATGGCTGCTAGGCTGTCTGTGTCTCAAAAGAGAGTCTATTATCAAATTTTAAGTGCCTCAGATGATGGGAAAACCCATTGTTCAAAGAAGCAATTAAAAAAATTCATTCAGTGCTTATTTTCTCAATTTCCAGATGTATCATCTGAGCAAATAAGCTCCCCAGAATTCTGGGAAGCTGTTGCAAAAAAATTGTCTCGATCAAGCTCTCCTAATGATAAAGAAAAAGCAAATTTTGCTCTTTGGAGCTTGCAGATTTTATTTGCAATGCAAAAGCAAAATCAAAGGGAAAAAAAAAATGGTTCCTTGTGGATTTTCCCCAGTTTCCTCAGTTTCTCCCTATCCTGACCCCAAAATCCCTTCCCCAAAATTGGATATTCCTCAAGAAACCCCTAAACTTTCCCCCAAAACTCCCTTCTTCCCCAGTTTGTAAACCCCAGGTTTGGTTTGCTTTTGCAGGCAGTCCGAGTACTCAAAACCCCCATCTTAGTGAATCCCAAACAGTCTTAGTTCGGAAGGGGGGTCACAAGATGGACGGGACTCCTTTGTCCAAAATGAGTGAAGCCATGTGCTCTTGAGCCACGAGGAGCCTCTCCCTTTGTCGGTCCCTCCTTTCCACAATCCCTTTTGCAATCCCTTCTCTCCCCAGACCCCTCCCTCCCTTTGATGTCACCCCTGGCACTGCCCTCTCCTCTGACTCTGCCCCCTACCCTCAAACCTCCACCCTCCAACTCCTCCCCGTGTGAGTCATGCCTCCAGCCCCTCCCTGCCCCTGGTTCCCACAGTTTCCCTGCCCACAGTCCCAGTTCCCACGCCCAGAGGAGGAGCAGGGGGAGCCGGGAACCCGGAAGCAGGAAAAATCCCCTCTTTTCTGCCACCCCTGTCACATACTGACAGTTAAAAAGGGGGGGGTGCTGTCCACAGTAATTGGAACCCCTTCCCCCAACATGCGATTCAGGACTTATGCAAAGCTCAGACCAAATTTGGACGCGAAAGTGAATATTTTCGCAGCCTTTTAAGAGCAAATTTAGCAGGGAATCTTGCTGTTCCCTTTGACCTCTAGCAGCTTTTTTCTGCCCTCCTTTCTTCCACATGGTTTAGGCTTTGTGACTCCACATGGAAAAAAAGATTAAGAGATTTGGTCCCGGAGCTTTGGCAAAATCCTGAAACGGCTGTTGATAATAACAAATTGCCAATTCGATTAGAACATCTATGTGGTGATGGTGAATGGGTCTCAGCCCTCAAGCAGGCTCAGGAAACTCCGTTAGCTGTTTTGGAGTACATTAAAGATGCTGCTTCCAAAGCATTCTTTTCAATCCAGCCCGATGCGCCTTTCCAACCTTACAGTAAAATAAAGCAGCTTCCATCAGAAACTTTTGTAACATTTGTGGAGCAATTAACCCGAGCTATCAAGTTACAGGTTAAGAAAGAAGGAGCCCAAGAACAGGTCCTGGAGGAGATGGCACTGACCAATGCAAAGGAACAGTGCAAGGCAGCCATCCTCAGCCTGCCCTTGGAACTAGTGCCAACCTTAGATGATATGCTCCAGGTGTGTACCAAGAAGGTTCCCTTCATGACAGCTCACCAAAGCCACAGTTCCAGAGATGCATTCAGACCACCGCAAAAAGCTGCCGCAGCAGACACCATGTCCCCTGTGCCTGTGCAACGGCCACCGCCCAAGAGAAGAACGACGTGTCTCCTGTGCAATCAGGCTGGACATTGGGCCTCTCAATGCCCTTTAAAGAAGCAACTTCTGGACATTCAGGACAAAGGGGGTTGGAGGTCTCAAGGCTCCAAAGGGAATTTTTCAAAAAACTAAAATGTCAGCGCTTACTTGCCCCGCGTGCCAACTTAAATAGGGCAAATCCGAGGAGGGGGAATAAAAAACTAGAAAATGCAAATGTTAAATTAAATAATCCTGTTATTACCAGTTCTACCTTTCAGCAGAAGTCACCAGATATGACCCTTTCACAGATGATGTGAACAGACCCTGTCTAACCACAGAATGTCTCCAAAAGCCTTTTAGGTTGCAACTGACAGAATCCTTGCACCTAAGTTACACAGACTGGCATTTAGGTTCATTGGATCGACAAGTGCTAGGCTCCTGGCAACATGTTGGCAGTAAGTATGTCATCCTTGGGGACACCAAATACACACCAAGAGAGATTGAGATCCTTCTGGTCTTGCCTCATCAAACCCTAAACAACTAGTTCTCTGGCTGCGCTGTGTCTGCCCACCCTTGTTTCTGCCTAAGGGGCAATTGCAGCACCTGACCCATTCCCCAAAAAAGACATCACAAGGAACAAACACTTTGATGTTTGCCCCACATGAGTTATTGGGAGGGACAAACTCATAATAGGGTGTGAGGTCCATCATGGTGAGGAAGGGTTTAGGACACAGGTGCGTACGTAACGATTGTACCGGAAAAGATGTGGCACTCACATTGGGAACTGCAAAATGTGGCCAGGCATGTAGAAGGTATAGGGGGAATGAAATGGGCAAAACAATCAAAAAATGCCATGCAAATTAAGGGGCCAAACGGACAATTAGCCACACTGCGTCCATTTGTTTTAGATTATTCAGAGCCCTTGTGGGGGAGAGACCTGATGGCCCAGTGGGGGGTCACGATTGGCATCCCAGATGCCCTCCTGGTTTTTCGGACAGCAGCCACTGAAGAGCGCCCTACCCAGAAACTCAATTGGAAAACTGATTCACCAGTCTGGGTAGAGCAGTGGCCGCTCAGTAAAGAAAAATTGAAAGTGCTTCAGGAGCTAGTGGATGAACAGCTAGCTAAAGGCCACATTGTGGAAACCACGTCTCTGTGGAATTCCCCAGTCTTTGTTATCAAAAAGGCAAACAAAGGCAAGTGGCAGCTTCTCCACAATCTCTGTGAAATTAATAATGTCATTGACGACATGGGTTCTCTCCAACCAGGGATGCCATCCCCAGCGATGCTCCCCCAAAATTGGAATTTGGCAATTATTGATATCAAAGATTGTTTTTCCAGATTCCTCTGCACCCTGACGATGCCCCACATTTCATCTTCACGGTCCCTACCCTCAACCGAAAAGCCCCGAGGAAAAGATACCACTGTAAATTTCTTCCCCAAGGGGTGAAAAACTCGCCATCGATTTGTCAGTGGCATCTCCCTTCCATGCTGTCCTCAGTGCGCGCAGCTGCAGGAGAAGCCATGATCCTACACTACATGGATGATGTGCTCATGTGTGCCCCCAATGATGACTTACTGTCCCACACACTTGACCTGACAATCGATTCTTTGGTTGCTGCAGGGTTCGAGCTTCAGGAGGAAAAGATTCAAAGGATGCCGCCTTGGAAATACCAGGGTCTGGAGATTGGTAAGCAGACCATTGTGCCACAAAAATTAGTTGTCAAAAATAACATCAAGTCTTTACCGGATGTCCAGCAGTTGTGTGGGTCCTTAAATTGGGTAAGAAGTTGGCTAGATCTGATCACTGAGGACCTAGAACCCCTCTTTAATCTTTTAAAAGGGGGAGAGGAGCTAAGTTCTCCTAGGACCCTCACCCAAGAGTCACAAGCAGCCCTAGAAAAGGTACAGGACTGTATGGCCACCAGACAGGCCAACAGGTGCAAATCAGACTTGCCATTCAAGTTCATCATTTTAGGCAAATTGCCACACTTCCACGGGATGATCTTTCAGTGGGAAAACGTTGAAAAATCAAAAAAGGACAAAGACTGTAGGGCTCCCCTCTTAATCATAGAGTGGGTCTTCCTCAGTCACCACCGGTCCAAAAGAATGACCAGGCCACAGGAACTGGTAGCAGAATTGATCCAGAAAGCCAGGACCCGGATCAGGGATTTAGCAGGATGTGATTTTGAGTGTCTTCACATCCCAATTGAGATAAACTCGGGCCAAATCAAAAAAGCAGTGTTGGAGCACCTGATTCATGAAAATGAAGCTTTGCAGTTTGCTCTAGATAGCTACACAGGTCAAATTTCAATTCATCGGCCTGCTCACAAATTATTTAGAGAACAAACTCAGTTTAAATTGTCATTAAAAACTGTTGAGAGCAGGAGGCCCTTAAAGGCTCTAACCATTTTTACAGATGCACCTGAAGCATCTCATTAAACAATAATAACGTGGGAAAATCCTCAAACTCAGCAGTGGGAAAAAGATATTGTCGAGGTAGAAGGGTCGCCTCAGGTAGCTGAATTGGCTGCAGTTATTAGAGCTTTTGAAAGGTTTCCTGAACCATTCAATTTGGTCACAGATTCGGCCTATGTAGCAGGTGTAGTATCCAGAGCTGAACAAGCTGTACTGAGTGATGTCTCCAATGCTGCACTTTTCAACTTGCTCTCAGAACTAGTAAATCTGATCTCCCACCGAGAGCAACAATTTTATGTGATGCACATCAGATCACACACCGATTTACCAGGATTCATAACCAAGGGCAACAGAAGGGCTGATGCTCTTGTTGCACCTGTGGAAATGGCCCCACTCCCAAACATCTTCGGACAAGCCAAAATCAGCCATCAGCTTTTTCACCAGAATGCACCAGGCCTAGTCCGCCAGTTCCACCTAAGTCGGGAACAGGCTCGGGCAATTGTGGCTACGTGCCCCTCGTGCCAGCAACACGCACTCTCAGCCCTTAGTGCAGGAGCAAACCCCAGGGGATTGAACAGCTGTGAGGTATGGCAGATGGACGTGACACACATAATGTCCTTTGCTAGGCAAAGTATGTCCATGTATCTGTGGACACCTTATCTGGAGCTGTCTATGCCTCTGCCCACACAGGGGAGAAGTCTAGCGATGCCATGAAACACCTAATACAGGCTTTCTCCTTCCTGGGCATCCCCAAATCCATAAAAACTGATAATGGACCCACGTACACATCCAAGGAGTTCAGAAGCTTCCTGCAGCAATGGGGAGCAGAGCACAAAACAGGCATCCCCTACTCCCCAAGAGGTCAGGCCATCATGGAAAGAACCCACCAAAATCTCAAAAGGGTCCTCAGCAACAACATCAGTCTCTAAAACTAGAAACACCCCAAATCCAGTTATCCAAAGCCCCATTCACTCTGAATTTTTTAAATTGCACTTAGGAAAATCTTGCCCCACCAATTGTGCGCCATTTCAGAGAGAACTGCCAACTGCAGCTGAAAGCAAAGCCACCGGTAATAGTAAAGGATCCAGCAACCAGGGAAAGAGAGGGTCCTCATGATCTGATCACCTGGGGTCGTGGGTATGCCTGCGTGTCCACTCCCTCAGGTCTGAAGTGGGTGCCAGCCTAGTGGGCGAAACCTCTCATCCCTAAAACTGCAAAGCTACCTGCAGTGGCCCCACAAGTGGCCAGTGCTGCCTGGAGGAGGAGAAAGCGCCGAACCCTCTCCTTCTAATTATCATCTTCCTTAAACAGTATTTCTTGAACAGTTTGTCTGCACTAGATGTCACGTTTTTCTTCTTCAACTTTAAAGGTACTCAAGGTCCGAACTCTGAACAATCTTCCACGGACTGAGCCTTCCTCCTTCTCAATTTAATAAGGAAGAGGGAGATGTTGTAACACATTAATCTGGTTTATATTGTTGTTCATTTTTATATTGCGGTTTGTAAGGTTTTCCTATTGTATCCCCTGTCCCCCCTTAGAAACTGTATCACGTGGTTTGTCCCTGCTTGGCTGTGCCCATCCCCCACACCGGAATGTAACCCAACTCTGTTCTACTCCCACTTTATGCCTGATTGGGTAGTGGCTTGTCCCTGCCTCTGGGCCCGTACCCCCTGGGTAAAAGCCCCGTAACGGGCAGAGCCGGGTGGACTCTGGCTCCAGCGAGGATGGGAAAGGAGCTAAAACTAGCTCCTGGGCAAATAAAGTAATAATTTCCACACCACCCCCCACCCCCCCCCCCCCCCCCCCCCCCCCCCCCCCGGACAAAGAGCAGGCTGTTTCCTTTTGCCATTGGCGGTCGTCTGGGTCTCGATAAAGAAATACCACACACTCACCTTACGGCATTTTTTTTTCATTTCTTAATTTAGAAGGTGCTAAATATCATTAAGTACAAATGAAAATTTCAGGCCTATGTGGCATACTGAGAAGTCAGATTGCTGTGGGAACTGTACCAAGACAGGCCAATAACCAAGTCCCTTGTGACAAAGGCCATGTGTAAAGTAAATAGCTTCCCACAGTCAGAGATCAAAAAACACAAAAGAGTAAGTGTTCCTGGAGAGAAGCATTGTTCCTGTTGACGTCTTTGTTGTACTATTTGACCACTAGAAAGTACCATGAAATTTCCCAGAGATAGATCATGGCTTAGTGACAGGTCTGATAGTCACCCATTATCTGGCAACATAACCTGGAGGTGGTAGGCAGAATAGAAACAGACGCTGTTGCAGTTTTCAGGAAG
The DNA here is from genome assembly GCF_015227805.2 of Hirundo rustica. Lineage (NCBI taxonomy): Eukaryota > Metazoa > Chordata > Aves > Passeriformes > Hirundinidae > Hirundo > Hirundo rustica. The sequence continues at coordinate 99,610,792 of NC_053450.1, forward strand.
GAAAACACAAAAATTGCTTCCTTTGCAGATGAGACTTAGAGAATAAAAAGGGTGAGTGGGGAAGTTGACACTGATGTTGTAATGCATTAATTTGGTTTATATTGTGTTTTATCAGATTTGTAATCTGTATCGTGGTTTTTCCTTACTCATCTGTAACCTAACTCTTCCACTGCCACTTCTCCCTGATTGGATGATGTCTTGTCCCTGCCTCTGGGCCCTGCCCCCTGGGGAAAAAGCCCCTGGATGGGCGGGGCCGAGCTCTCTCTGGCACCAGAAAGCGATCGGGGAAGATCTGCAGCCAAGGCAGGGCAGGACTGGAGAACAAAGCAATATTTTCCCCCCGGACAAAGAGCAGGTTCTTTCTTTTGCCATTGGCAGTCATCTAGTCTCGTGGAGAGTTACCACAACTCTTTATTCTCCAGTCCTGCCCTGCCTTGGCTGCAGATCTTCCCCAATCGCTTTCCGGTGCCAGAGAGAGCTCGGCCCCACCCATCCGGGGGCTTTTTCCCCAGGGGGCAGGGCCCAGAGGCAGGGACAAGACATCATCCAATCAGGGAGAAGTGGCAGTGGAAGAGTTAGGTTACAGATGAGTAAGGAAAAACCACGATACAGATTACAAATCCGATAAAACACAATATAAACCAAATTAATGCATTACAACACACTGAACTGTACCTCTGCCAGACCCTGACTGCAATCCCACTGTTGGCAATGTACATCAGGAACTATTGTGTTCTGACAGAGATCAGACATTCAAAACTGAGCTTAAAAGTTGGTGGAACCTGATTTGCTCACCAGTGCTGTCAAACAGTAATGAAAACCATGCCTCACAGGTGGAAAAATAGGGCTTTTTGGTTGAAAGTGCTTTTTGTCTGTGTAATGGACCTCTTCAAGACCTCTGTCATGGCCAATGTCTCACACTGCATGCCTTTGCCTGAAATGAATAATGCAGTATCCTGTAATAATTAAAGAAGCTGAGAAATCTGCCCCAGGATCTTCAAGTTTACTATAAAAAAATTCCAGACTGGTTCTTTTTTTTTAAAATTTAAGCACTATAAAAAGACACACACTGTAGATGCCTCTTAAAAATAAATATTGTTTTGCTGTAATATAAAAAAAATATTCCAGACTTTTGGAAAAAATGGAAGATTTCACTGTTTTCTTTATCTAGTTATACATAAAATCATAGGATCATAGAAAGGTCTGGGTTGGAAGTTAGCTTAAAGATCATGTAGTTCTGATCCCCCTGCAATTTCAGGGACAATTTTCACTAAACCAGGTTTCTCAAAGCTCCATGCAATTCCTTGACCACCAGCAGCACATCCACAGTTTCTCTGGGCAACTTGTTCCAGTGCCTCAGCACCTTCTTAGCAAAGAATTTCTGCCTCATATCTAATCTAAACCTACTCCCTGTCAGTTTAGAGCCATTCCCCCTTGTCCTGCCACTATATGCTCTTCAAAAAAGTCCCTCTATATCTTTCTTGTAGTCTCCCTTCAGGTACTGGATAGTTGGTGTTGGGGAAACAGGTCTGGATGCAGCACTGTAGGTGCACTCTGATGTGCAGAGGAACTGCACATCAGAGGAAAACAGGTGAATCATCTCCCTTGCCCTGCTGCCCACACTGCTTTTGATGCAGCCCAGGATGTGATTGGCTTTCTGGGCTGTGAGCACATATTACTGGCTCATATTCAATTTCTCATCTGCCAGCAACCTCAAATGTTTCTTTGCAGGGCTGCTCTTGCAGGTTTCTGCTCATCTCCCAGCCCGTACTTATAGCAGGGTTTGCCCCAACCCACATGCCAAAGCTTGCACTTCCTCTTACAAAGCCTCCTGAGACCTCATGGACCCACTTCTCAAACTTGTCCAGGTCCCCTAGGATGGCATTGCATCCTTCAGGTCTAGCAACCACACCACTCAGCTTGGTGTCATCTTCAAACTTTCTGAAGATACAATCAGTTCCTTACTCTATACCGTTAATGAAGATATTAAATAACACTAGTCCTAATTTGGATCCCTGAGGGACACCACTTGTCACTTATGTCCATTGGGATTCAGAGCCACTGACCACTACCCTCTGGATGTGACCATACACCCACTTTCTTATCCATCTAAGTTTGCTCACCAAATCAGTCTCTCTCCAATTTAGAGAGAAGGGTATTGTAGAAAACTGTGTCAAAGACTTTGCAGAAGTCCAGATAAATGACATTCAGAGCCCTTCCTTTGCCCACTGATATAATCGCTCCATCATAGAAGGCCACTAGGTTTGAGTTTCTTCTGTATTGTAATTAAACTATAATGTTACCTAGGCAGTTTCAGTGAGGGATCTTAGGTCAATTTAGAAATGTTAGAAGGTGATACAAGTTATGACTTTAATATCTGTAAAAAGGAAATTCATGGAGATGGTACTGCGGCTTCAGGTCCCTCACCATATCTGCATTTTGCCTACATCTTTCCACTAGTCCAGCTGTTGCTATTTTCAGGTCTTATCTTCTCTGCACACCTGAAATTGGGTGGAAGACTGGTCATTGCACCTTAGGTCGACTCAGCATAGCATGCAAAACCCAGCCATGTTTACCTCTAGGGATGGGATTTTAATCCTGCTTCATCTTGCCTAGAGACAGGGAACAATCTGCTCCTAGTAACATTATCATGACATTTCATTAATATCATCTGTAGAGATAAACAGTTGTCCAGCCTTGCTAGAAACCACAGGTCTGCTTGTGCTTCAGGATTGCCGTAGCTCAACATTAGTAAGAAACATTTTTATTAAACTAAAGTCTGTCTTCTGCAGCCAAACGTTTCCAGAGGAAGGAACTATTCATCTTTGCAACTAAAATGTTAACTTCCTTTGTCCTAGGAGTAATTTCATGTTCTCTTTCTACTAGCTTCTGCTTTGTCTCCTCAAAACATCTGTCTCCATGTTTCCTATTCCCTTACAAATGGGTTAGCATTAAAAGTGCATATACAATAATTCCATGAACAACAAAGTAAAATAAGGTATCTTCCTCACTGAAAATAAGTCACTGAAAATAAGTAAAAAATCAGGTTAAATTGAAAATAAATAAAAATTCAGGTAGCATAAAAATCAAGCAATTTACTTTTGTACCCTTTTATTCATTAAACTCCTAATCTGTAAATAGTGCTAGGGTCAATTTGTTTTCCAAATTCATAGTGAACCATTTAGAAATTTCACAAATTATGACTTTGATCTATTATGTTGGATATCAATTCAATATCTTACTCAAGGAATATGTTTTAAGTGACAAGGAATGCAAATTCCTTTAAGCATGAAGAAATAAATATCCTAGCATCAGTTCCAAGTAAGTTACTTAGCAGAACACAGATACTATAGTTAGTTGTTTTGTTCTTAATTTACAGGAAAGGTAAGATAGAGTCCCTTTTAAGCCTAATCTTATAATTTTCTTAGCTATTTCATTGCTCTACTTAAAAAAAAAAAAAAAAAAACACCAACAAAAAAACTAAAAAACTGAGCAATCTCATATTTAATTCTGTTTCCAGCAAAATTAAAACATATCTTTCAGTCCCAAAAGAAGCAAAGCCAAATTTATTATTATACTGATTTACTCTAGAAGCAAAGAAAGCTGTGTTAAATTTACATCCTTACAAATTAAATGGAAGATCAGGAATTTTTATGTGTTTTTTTTTATTACACAAATGTGATTAAAGACTAAATGTTTGGTAAAACTATGATTATTTGAATAAATAAGTGACCATTTTTAGTTACATACTAGAGGTTTTATTTCTGTTTTAAATGGTTTTGTCATACTCTCAAAGAACAGAAGCAGTGCTGTGAGTTACATGACCCTTCAACATAATATGGAACAGCTGGAGTGACTTAAACGTGTCTGGAAAGTGTTTGTCTTGACTATTGATCAAATATGGCAAACAAATACAACAGTTTAGAAGCAGTTAATGGGTCATTAAGCAAAATCTGTGGCTGGACATACATTCCAGGTCAAGCTGAGCTCCACAAGATAGGACTTGTCCGGAAAAAGATACTCTCTCACATCAAAGCGGCAGGTAGTCTTGAAAGGGCTCTAACTTGCATCTCCCTGGATTACTGAAGATTACTGTAGTGTTTTGGCCAAGTGTTCTCCCTTGATGCTATTCATTTAAAAGATGTTATGAACAGGAATACATATACTGTTCAATATACTCACTGTTGAGTGCTAAACGAATTCCTTTTAGACACCATCAGTTTGGTTTTCTGGCAAACAAGTGAAAGAGGTATTCTGAAACATTCAAACAGCTCTGCTTACTGCATCAAAAGGAGAATCAATCTCTTTTTATATTCTTGATTGTGCTTTCTTGTCTACAGCATATATATATAAGATTTTCTAGCGGTATACATATATTTCTAACTTCTGTGTATTTTCAAAAACTAGGAATGAAGTACTGTTCCCATATTTTATTTAACAGACAAAAAAAATTTGTTCATCTCATAAAGCTCTGCAAAATAATAAAGAAAGCAAGTATTTGACATTATTGTTGGATAGTTCCTCTTATAATTTCATTTCATGGCAGTCTACAGGGTTCCAGTAAACCGGTTCAAGATTAAAATTTGCTCAGATGATGCTCCAATGAACAACCTTATTTGCTAAAGTGCTTTTCAATTTGAAATGCATTTCCAAGTATTGTGCAGAGAAAATTGCAGAATCTTGTTTATGCTCATTCATTCATCAGTAAACACTTTTCTCTGACTTCCTCTTCAATGGTATCAATGTTTTGTTTTTTCTGAAGCACATCATTTTAGAGTGAAAATTTCTTTCTTTCTTTTTCTATGAAAAATCCTTTATCATTACCTTCTTTTTATATAGCAGCAAAATACATATATTTATTTTTGCAGACCTTTTTCCCTCAAAACACTTTCCAAGGGGGAAAACTGTGTTACTTAACAGCAGCTGAAATGCAGCTGAAATGGCTTACTTTTTCACTTTAGAAAGCTTCTTCATCTCTTCAGTCATAACACTTTTTTTTTTGTTTTTGTTTTTTTTGTTTTTTTTTTGTTTTTTTTTTTTGGTGCTATAGTGTGCAGTAGCTACCAGGGTCCTTTCAAATCCAAGCTGGACAGGTATCATTCCTAGCTGTGACAGGACCACAACCCTTGCCCTCTGAAGGCATGGGAACACTTTTCTCGGGGACCACAAAGTCTCATACCAGTCCTATCTCCCAGCTAGCACAGTCACAAAGAAACAAGACAGCATCATTTCTCAGGTCTAACCTCCCACGTGCATATTCAAAAAAGACAAAAAGCCCATTAAAGAAGTCAGGGTGAAAATGGTCTGCTCCTTGATTTCAGATCCCAACCTGCTGCATTCAGTAAGGTGAACATCAGGGAGACATTCGCTTCTCCCTAGGTATCTCTGTAAATCAACTTGCCCATAGGTAGGGTCCCCGTCAAACAAATTGAGAATCAGAATAGGAAGGTAATTTTTTTTTTTTTTTTTTACTATTCTTCAACTACTCCTCCTTGTAAAAAAATCAGTGTCAGACGCCTTCTTCCTGCACTTGTTCCTCTCCAGAAATACTTACAGGCTCCTCAGAAGCAGAAAGCTGCTTCTTCAACTCTGGCATTAAGCATTCGGGATGTCTCTTCCAAAGCCTATCTCTGAATCGTGCAAATACTAATTTTTTGGTTTAGTCTGAACAGCAAGCCACATTTGTTTATCCCTTTTCACCTCCAAGGAGAAAGCAACACAAAGAAAGAAAATAAGTTTGCTCAGAGATGTTTTTTCATGATGTTACTTTCTTGCTATCAGAGATTGTCTAAACAGTCATTTCAGAGGTGCTTTGGAGTCAAAACAAATACCAAATACAGCATGCTGGGAGCAGGACGGACACGCGGCCACAATTGCCTTGGCCTGTTCCCGTGTTAGGTGGAAACGGCGAACAAGGCCAGGCGCATTCTGATGGAAAAGTTGATGACTGAGTTTTGCCTGCTCAAAGATGTTCGGCAGGGGGGCCATCTCGGCAGGGGCAGCGAGGGCATCTGCCTTCCTGTTTCCCTCCACGATGAACCCAGGCAAATCGGTGTGTGACCTAGTGTGCATCACAAAGAAAGGTCGCTCTCGGTGGGAGACTAACTTAACTAATTTCGAGAGCAAATCGTACAACGCAATGTTGGACACCTCTTGAAGGATGGCCTGTTCCGCTCTGGACACCAACCCCGCTACATACGTGGAGTCTGTAACCAAATTGAAAGGTTCGGGAAACCTCTCAAAGGCAGTAACGACTGCGGCCAACTCAGCAACCTGAGATGATCCTTCCACCTCAGCTACATCAGCCTCCCACTCCTGAGTTTGAGGGCCCTTCCAAGTCAAAACTGACTTGTGGGACCTTCCGGACGTGTCGGTGAAAACTGTTAAGGCTTTGAGTGGCCTTCTGCTGCAAACCTCTTTTAGTGATAATACAAATTTGACGTCCTGATTAAAGATTTTGTGGGCAGGCCGATGAATTGAAATTTGCCCAGTAAAGGAATCCAGAGCGAACTGTAAAGCTTCATTCTCTTGAAGCAGGTGTTCCAACATTGACTTCGAAATTTGGCCTGATCTCAACCCGATTGGAATGTGAATACACACAAAGTCACAACTGGCCAATTCTCTGATCTGGAACCTTGCCTTCCGGATCAGCTCAGCCACCAACTCCTGTGGCCGGGTCATCCTCTTGGACCTCTGATGGCTCAGGAAGACCCACTCTATGATGGAGAGTGGATCGTTCCCTTCTCGGTCCTTTTTCGGGATGTCTTTCCACTGAAAGATCATCCCATGGAGGTGCGGCAACTTTCCCATGATTAATAAATTTGAAAGGCAGCTCGGGGTCAAATCGATGAGCTTGCCTTGAGGACATAGCATCCTGTATCCTTTCCAGAGCTTTTTCCGCTTCTGGGGTAAGGGCCCTAGGAGAACTAAGCTCCTCTCCCCCTTTCAATAAATTGAAAAGGTGGGCTAGGTCTTCGGTGGTCAAACCTAGCCAGGGCCTTACCCAGTTCAAAGCCCCACACAGCTGGTGAACATCCGCAAGGGAAGTTACCTTTGTTTTGATGGCCAATTTCTGCGGAACAATGGTCTGCTTGCCGATTTCCAGCCCGAGGTACTTCCAGGGTGGCATCCTCTGAACTTTCTCCTCCTGCAGCTCGAACCCTGCAGCAATCAATGCATTGATTGTCAGGTCAAGCGCATGTGAGAGCACATCGTCAGTCGGGGCGCACACCAGGACATCATCCATATAATGATGGATGATGGCCTGTCCCGCGGCTGCGTGGACTGGGGACAGCAAGGAGGCAACATACCACTGGCAGATGACTGGGCTGTTTTTCATCCCCTGAGGGAGTACCCGCCAGTGATAGTGCTTCCTTGGGGCTTCTCGGTTGATGGTGGGAACCGAGAATGCAAAACGTGGGGCATCGTCCGGATTTAGGGGAATTTGAAAAAAACAATCCTTTATATCAATTATGGCCAATTTCCAATTTTCGGGGAGCATAGCTGGGGAAGGCATCCCTGGTTGGAGAGACCCCATGTCCTCAATCACATTGTTAATTTGACAAAAGTCCTGGAGGAGGCACCACTTGTCTTTCCCCGGCTTTTGGATCACAAAAACCGGAGAATTCCAAGGGCTATCTGTTTCTACAATGTGTCCTTTTCATAATTGCTCCTCCACAAGCTCCTTGAGTGCTTTTAATTTCTGTTTAGAAAGCGGCCATTGCTCCACCCAAACTGGATCATTTGTAAGCCAATTAAGTTTTTTGGTGGGACGCTCTTCAACGGTCGCTGTGGAAATATCCACTGAGGGGTTGGGTATGTCAATCTTGACCCCCCATTGAGCCATGAGATCCCTTCCAAGCAAGGGTTCTTTATAATTTAAAACAAAAGGGCGGATATTTGCCAATTGCCTTTTTGGCCCCTTAATTTGCACTACGCTCCTTGACTGTCTTGCCAATTGAAGCCCTCCAACACCCTGGACGTGTCCAGCTACGTCCTGCAAAGCCCAATGTGACGGCCAATCCTGGGCTGTCACGATCATCACATCTGCCCCAGTGTCCAAAAGACCCGTGATGTTAAGTGTCTCCCCACACACCGTGAACTCGCATTCTACCCGGGGCCTTTCTTCAGTGATGGCTTGCACAGGGCAAGCCACTGGGACCGTTGATGTATCATTTGGCCCCCGGGTAGGGATGATTTGTGCGACAATCTGACCTTTCGGGAGAAAGGTCGGTGGATGGGTGCATCGCAGCCAGAGAACGAGATTCTCAGGGTAGTTGACCAAAATTCCTGGAAGAATCTCGATCTCTTGCGGGGTGTACTTACAATCCCCGATGACGATGAGCTCTTTCCCTTGGACTGGCCAGGCACCTTGTTCCTTGGTATTTACAGAAAGGAAGGTCCAATCCGCGGTTGTCAAGTGGACAGCTTCGGTGAGCTCCAGCCTAAACGGTTCCTTCTTGGAAGATGTTACAAGAATATGTTTGGACAGGTTTGAAATTTCCTGTTATTTGAGTCACATCCGGTATAAATGTAATTTTCAGTTTTTGGCAGCGTATCATCGGCGCTCGTTCTTTCTTTCCCTCCTCCCACTGCCTGGTCCGCCCTATTTGTGTCACCGCGCCAGGCGGACCTGCGCTCCTCCCTCAGTTTAATTGGCTGGCATTGTTACCCGCCACTCCCGCTCTCCCACTTCCCCCGCTTCCCCCTTTTTTCCTTTTCAATAGTTCGATGTCGTCCCTCAGTGGGCAATTATTGGCCCAGTGTCCCGGCTCCCGACAGATGATACACTTGTTTCTTTGGGGAGCATACGGCCTGCGAATGTTATTGCTGGGTGCCAGATATTGCAGCTACTCTTGGTGTTCTCTGTTTTGTGTCCTGGTCATACCCTTGCATAAACGGAACCTTTAATTGGCACACCCCAAGCATATCTTGGATGGTCGGAGGAGGGTCCAAAGGGAGACTAAGGATCGCATTCCTACATAAATTGTTTGCATTTGCGAACACCATTTCCCTCAGGATACCCTCTCTCACGGCCACTTCCATTACCTGGACTTCAATAGCTCAGGTGAGCCTTTCTACAAACTTTGTGAATGCCTCTTTGGTCCCCTGAATGATCTTATAATAGGGTATGACTGGACCATCTGGCACCATGCTGAAAAATGCTGTCACCGCATGCTCCCTTATTACTATGAGGGCTTTGGTTGGGATGGCCGATGCCTGGTTTGTCAGATCCGTCCACCTTCCCTCACCCTTGAGGTGTTCCAGGGTGAGGGCATTCCCATTTTCATCAATTGCAGTCTCTGGATCAGTAAGGAGACTCGTCAAGGCCTCCCTAAGCAGCTGTCTCCACACTGCCCCCCATAACTTGAGCTCAGTGGAATCCAGGAGGCAGGAGAACAGCTGCCTAAGGTCTGCTGGAATGACAACAGTGGCTTCGAGATCAGAGCGGAGCAGGCCCCTAAAATAGGGGCTGTCCCGCCCATAATCCCTATGTGCCTTGCAGAGGTCTCTGATGGTGGCCTGAGAAAATGGGTGGTGGACTGCTCGAACATTGTGCCGTCCTCGGGAGCCCTTATAGACAACTGGGGACACTGAGGGAACAGGGGAAGGCTGATGCATCTCTGCAGGCTCAGGCTCTGGCCCCGCCCCCTCCGGGCCCAGACAGTGGGAACCGGAAAGGGGAGCGTGGGAACCAGAAGGGGGAGCATGGGAACCGGAAGCCCAGGAGGCAGGTCTTTTGGCCGGGGGCGTGGTTTGGGAACACGATGATATCATGTGGGCATTCCCGTGGGAGGAGTAACTGGGAGGAGCTGAGGGTGGAGTTCTTGAAGAGGGAGGAGACATGGGCAGAGTCTTTTTCGGAAGGGGTGGGGTTGAGGAAAGGAAGGGGTTGGGCTTATCAAGGGCAGGAAGAAAGGGATTGAAGGAAGGAGGATAGGGGGATGGGGAGAACTGTGCCATGCGGTCTCCTCCATCTTGGGGATAAGGGCTAGGGACACCATTTTGTGGTGTGGAATCCTCAGCTAAACTAAATCGAACTCGGGGTCTGTTAACTGGGGAAAATGGGGAAGGGTGGAATTCTCGAGCAGTCTGGCCAGGGCTGCCCAAGAAGCCCCGAGCAGTCTGGCTAGGACTGCCCGGGCGGGGGGATCAGGGATTCCTAAGGAGGCCTGAGCCAGCAGGCAGAATTCCTGCTGCTCCCTTAAGAATTCCCTTCTGGGGACGAGGAGAAAGGGCAGGGGGACAAGGAGAACAGGGGGCAGGTTGTCTCTGGTCCAGTTGCTTCTGCACTTTCCTATTTCTTTTCGTAACAGCAGCTGAAAGCTGCGAAGCCAAATTAAGAAATTTGGAGGCTTGTTTGTCCCCTGAGAGAGCCAAATTATTAATTTTATTAATCACAGCCTGCCAAAATTTGGAGGTGTAAATTTGCTCCGGGGACGTCTGAGGGAAGTGCAGGAATACCCACCTGACGAACCTTTTGAGCTCGCCCTTTGAAATTTTTAACTGGGCAAGTTCAACAACAGAATTAAAACTATAATACAGTCCTTTCTGAACGGCTGAGAGGTTAGCACCCATCTCTCCCACAATTCCATTTCTGCCGCTCACCCACTAACACCCAGGCAAAATCAAAATTTAACAAAAGACAAAAGCGGAATAAACCTCCTAAAACCGGGTAACTCCTTCCCAAAACCAGACCCGGGGAGCCGCGATGAAATTAAAATGCAGTGTCCTAAAACTCTCGGGATCACCGCCCGACCCGACTACTGTCTTTAACTTAAAATTTAAAAAACGAAAGAGAAACTAAAGAGAGTTCCAAAGAGGGTTTCCGCAGGGGAATGGGGCAAACCGCCACCCCCCGAGCCGCGCGGCTTGGGATCCCCCCTGCTCCTGGGGAATCCCTTTCCGAAATAGGGTCTTCTTCCCGAAGCACCCTTCCCAAAAAGTAAGTGCCCTCACGAAGAGCAACTTACCCCCTCCTGGAACGAGACGAAACCTGGGGTTTTTGGGATCAGCTGCCTGAAGCGGACCCGGTGGGTGCTCCGGGCTGTCCTCTTCTCCCCTGGGAGCGTGATCTCTAAGAGCCGCTGCAACCAGGGGTAGCGGGGTGTCCAAGGATTTCTTCGGCTGTCCGACACAGCCTAAATCTGTGCCGTGGGGTCCGCCTCGTGGTCGGGGGCTGCCCCGCAATGGGCGCCAGACCGCTGTCGCAGTGTCCAGTTCGTGCTGACCAGCGCAGCCACAAGCTAGCTCAGTGTGTCTCACTGCGACAACGTGGTAAGGTCGGAGCGGCAGACAGAGCGAGCCGCTTCCTCCCTGTGGGGACTTGGATCCCACCGCCAGCGACGGGCACGAAGATGAAAGAAGCAACCGCAGCAGCTGAATGAAAGGCGGACTCTCCCGAGCAGGATGTAACGTAGGTTTATTGAGACAGAGGGAGCGCGGGGCTCTGCACGCTGCAACCTGCTGCCCAGGAGAGACCCCGAGGGCAGGCGTGCAGCAGCTTTTAAGGGGGGGTGGAAACAGGGGTGGCAACAACCGCTCAGCCAGTCACAGGAATCGGGGGGTTAACCAGGGGTGTGAACCATAGAACTGGGGACCAACCACAAAATGATGGGAGGGGGTCTCCAGGGCCCCAGCCTATCACTCAATGCCCCTCCTGGAGTTTTCCAGAAGCCAGGGAAGGGTCTCTGAGTGACAGACAGGGCGACCACGAGGAGAGAGGGGGGGATTGACAGCGACAGGTGCAGGGAAGGAATGAATGACAGAAAACGTCTGGTTATACAGTGGACTAAACAACCTAACTCATAGGGGGAAAACCAATACAGAACACAGGGGTAAACCATTATAAAAATAACTCAAAATCTTACAAAAATAACTTAATAAGTTAATAAAAACAATTCTTACACCACCACACTAAACAAACAAAGTTGACAAGTAATCAGTTATTCTAATATGGAAGAGTGATCCCAAAACCAATTTCTCTTAGTTAATTACTAACTTTTAATTTCAGCAAAGCCTACCTATCTACTTTAGTTAATTTCAGCAAAGCTTACCTCTAACTAAAATCTTAACCCCTCTAAAAATCCTTAATTCTCCAAAGTTTATGTCTCAGTTTAGCTCGGAGTTGTTAGAAAGCTGCAGGCTTTCTTTTTCTGCTGCCAGCTGTTCTTGAGCTGGGCCATGGCTTGGCCCGCTCTGCTGCAGCCTCGGGCATGTGGCATTGCTGAGCTGTTCTCTTTTCTCTCCTGCAGGCAGCTGGGGGAAAAGGGGCTCAGCTGGCCTGGGCCATTCCCCATGTGGGCAGCAGCTCCCAGAGGCCTGGCTGGGCCCAGCCTGGCCACCCAGAGGGCAGTGGAGCCTGACCCTGGCTCCCCATGCCACCCACAGTGTTACCTCATGGCTATCTTTAGAAGGAAGAGGCTGACCTACCAGGGATGAGGGTTTTAAATGAGTACTTCCCAAAGTTGCATTTGGCACCTTCAGTGGCTAAATCAAACCAGCTGCCAATATCTTGGCTAGCTTTCTGATAGGTCCCTATCCCATCCCATTCCCCCCCCTCCCCCCCCCCCCCAAAGCAATTCCGAGCTCCTGGCAGGGAAAAACACATTTGCTCCCTAACTAAAAACTAAAATTTACTAACCCATGACAATACCTGACAAGAGAAATTGCTGTTGCAGAATTGAGCCTCTTGAGCCAGTGTAGCCTGGTGCTTAGGAATTCATTCCCAAGAACAGACATGTCAACAAAACCTAAGCACTTAAATAAACAGAAGATGTAAAAAATATACAAATGAGGAATGTAAGTTCATTTAAACAAAGGAGTAAATATTGCTAGAGTATTTTCCAACTGTTGCCTCTAGTTAAATTTCATCAGAGCTAACACATGTGAAGGAGCAAAGTGATGAGAATAAATTATCAGTTCAGCTCTGAACTGAGGAGTCTTTAGTGCTGTCTGCATTTCAGAGCAAGCTCATTGCACATATTTGGCATATCTGTTAGAAAAAGCGATCACATTTCTTGAACTTCCAAAAAGGTTATGAAAATCAACCTGAAATAATAATTGGAAAAACACACTCCTCACAGAAACTTCAAATAGTAACAATAACAAAGGCTATGATTTTTCACAATGAGAAAATCAGCCATTGGAGTAATGCCCCCAGAAGAGGTGGATTCTTCAACACCGGAATCTTTTAAGATTAAACTGGACAAAGTAGTCCATCTTATCTAGACCATGCTTTTTACAAGATGGATCAGATGATCCTTGACATTTCCTTCCAACCTAGTATTCTGTGACTATGAAATAGGGTATGTGTACAAGCTAGAAAACATAAGCCAAAGAGTAGTTAAACAGCATGTTTTGTAGGTGGCATTACATTTCAATATACTACTCTTGGGTAAGTTCTGACCTCAATCTGATTTTAACATTTTGGGACAAATCACATAATTAATTACAAAACAAACTGAAACCCAGCATTGTTGTTTTTCCCATGAGATTCAACAGCCGCCGATGGCAAAAGTAAGAGTCTGGCTCTCTGGCACCGGCTTGGATATTACAGCTTTTTTTCTCAAGTCCTGCTCTGCTTGCTGGAGACCTTTCCGGATGACTTGCCGATGCCAGAGAGCGCTGGCCCCGCACCCTTCAGGGCTTTTTCCCCCAGGGGGCAGGGCCCAGAGGCACCACCCAATAAGGGAGAAGCAGGAGGGGAACAGTTATGTTACATTTCAGTGTGGAGGATGGGCACTGCTGGGCAAGGACAGATCACATGATACATAGAAAAAACATTACAAATCCGATGAAATATAAAACAAATTAATGCATTACAACACAGCGTGCAACATTAGTCCTTTTTAAAGCCTTGCTTAATACTACACAGACCATATAATTAGTAAAATGATTTTATCTGTTTTTTACTTTTAACAATAAATCTTTTTTTTTTGCTATTTCCACTGCTTAGTACTAGCACGGTCAGGGAAATTGTCAGAAACCCTTATTTGCAGGAGGATAATATGACAGAATTTACTGTCAAGTTTTCATATTCAGCTGCCAGAAGTGAATTCAGAAAAGATTTCTCCTAAAAATGAGAGTTGATTTTTTAGTCCTTCTGTCGAAGTCAATCTCTCCTGGTGTCTCTCTTCATGGATATATTGAAGTGTAACCCCCAGTAACTTCTTTGAAATGTCCCTGTTCAGTTGTTGGCCATTAAACTGCTCTGAAACTTATGTGAGCAAGTTTCTTGTCTGCAGCAGGGGTCATTTGGACTCCTTCTTAGTCACAGTGATCTCAAACTTCATGAACTTCACCCTTTTATTTTTTTTCCTTTAAGCCATTCCATAGGAGGAACTTTTGCTCAACACTCCTCCACCCGCTCCTTCCCCCTGCAGCAGACCCACAGAGAAATAAAATTTCTTTCAGCCTGGTGTCATACCACTGTAAGACAAGTCTATGCTCTCTGCTTGCAGGCTTAAAAATGTCTCTGTGAGTGTCAAAGAATGTGAGCCTCTGATATACATACTTCAGCAATTAAGGGGAAATATTTTTTCTCCCAGCCAATTATTTATACAATTTCTACATAGACACTATAACGATCAGCATGTGTTTAGTCACAAATCTAAAAACAGAACGGCTTAATTTCCCCACAGAGCTCCAATATTGTATTTGTCAGGTAGAGTTATCATGCTCCCTTCAATTTATCCATTGTTCCTAATACGGGCCAGATGCATTGAATGTTCATGTGGTTTCCAAAAAGATCAGTGCTCCTTGATCCCAGCCTTCAAATCAAGGCTTCACACAGCGTTTTAGCAGAGAAAGGCCTCAGGACATAAGGCAAACATCACCATCTCTATTTCCTCTCTTGTCCACCTGATTAATGATCCAAAGGGTACCCCCATTGCACAATGATCACAAGGGGCATACCTGCTGCCTCTGCCTTTCCTGACACTCATCTGTTCTTTAGCTCTTCCTACATCATGCTTTCCCATTCTCCCCAATCACTTCAAAATCCAAACAATTTAAAAGTTTGCATTCTTTCAGTCTTTTAGCAGCTTGTGCTGGAAGAATAATGTTTGCAATATTTTATAGAGTTCTCATATTTTTTACATTTCATAATACTGTAATATTCTACACTCTTATCTCTGATTTTTTTTTTTTTTTTTTTTTTGAGAATGTTAATTCACAAGGAAAACAAAAAGAAAAAGACATAACAAATAGAGCTTCTTCTGGCACCACCCCTGGTTTTGAGATATTTGCACTGGATTTATAAATCCAGATTTCAATAACATCAAGACAAGTGGCCATGCTTTCCAGAAAGGAGTACCAAATTAATATTAAAAGGTGCGGTTAATGCTCTTCAACCTCTTTATTTACCCAGATATTCTCAGTGATCATTTTTACTCATATTCAACACCTTCAGGCAGTGAGAAGCAGCATCATTTTGGAAGATTGTCGGGGGCTTACCCCAACATTGAGGTGCTTTCAGGGTCCTTGCTCCCCTGCGCAGCTCCGAGCCGAGCCGAAGGAAGAGACGGAGTTCTCAGGTTTAGATTTTTCAAGGTTGCATACTTCGTTTATTGTTTCTTATCTTACAATTTTCTCGGAGTCCGACAAGATGTTCGCAGCTGCATGGATTCCTCACGTCTCCCCCCGAGCTGGGCTGTCCTTATCTTTTATACTAATTACTACGTATTTCTTATTTACTATTTCTTACCAATGTCTATCACTATTACTAAAAAGGTCATCTTTACTTTGACCCAATCCTCACTAACTACTTTGTGCCACGTCAATGCAGCAATGGAGTGAGGGAAGAAGAAGGAGAAGGAGAAGGAGACAACGCCCCAGATTCTCCATCTTGTCCCCATTCACTTCAATGCTAGGAACCTAAAACTATTATTTTCTCATTCTGTGATAAGCTAAACTACCATTTCTCACATTCTTGTGGCATGTAAACCTTCTCTCAGTGTAGGAAGTTTTTCCCATGGACTGAAATCAAAGCCAGTGTCTCTCTGAGCTCTGGGCTGGGGTCCCAGACCCCCCTGCCCAGGTCCCTGACCCTCCAGGGCAACCAAAGGAATGCCCTGGACTCCAACAGAAGATATTTTCAGTTAAATGAGAAACATGTTAACTGTCTTCATCTCCACTCCTGCTCAACATTGACCCAAACAAACATAGGTAATACTTTGGCTAGTACTTCTCAGAATAACAGAATACTGCAACATATACTCTCACTGTACTGACGGCAAAGCATTCACAGAGAGGAGGCAGTAGCTGCAGTCACTCATCAGGTTGAGGAGATGATTTTATTTTGTGAGAGATGGTTATTTCAAATGTTTGCAGTAAATGTAATTTAATGTCGAGTCAACACTGTCATTCACTTGCCTCTCTACGACAGACAACAAGTTATTCTTTGGGCAAATGGATGTGCAATAAGAATTCCTGAGTGCTCCTGAGAACTCCTGAGTCAAATAAATTATTTCAAGATGTCCTTTCAGTCAAAACATATTGCACAAAGTAACATCTCAGATTCCTAACCAGAGTTCTGTTTACAAAATCATCTTGCTCAAGTATAGTTTCATCTTGCTCTTGCCCATCCAACCACTAAGCATTCTTCAAAGCAGTTCTGCAGGCACAAGTTAAGAATTGTGAAGAAGTATGAACTTGTCCATGTGCTTTTAAGGTCACTGAAAGAAGACAGCAAAAGAGTAAAAGCTGTGAGAGAGCTAAGTAGTTTTTGTCCATCAATGTTTGCCAGAGAGATACAGAAAATCCATCCTAAAGTCTTGGGCTCTTATTCCTGGCAGTACAAGTTTACTCTCCAGCACTGGGGATTGGTGAAAGGAAACAACTTTAAAGAAATCCATTACTAGTAACACTTCTACTGTAATTTCCATCTGCTGTGTTACTGACATTATTTGGTAGGCTAGTCATGAGAATAAAAACCATCCTCATGAGAAAAAAACAAAGACTTTCAGCATAAATCTATGAAAGGAAAGGGAAATATATTTAAACATGACTATAATTCATAGCCACATCCAAAACCAGCCATAAAAATAAATTTGTCTTTTCATTGATTGAAAGACTTAGTGAGCACAGTAAGCTGTTAAAGAAGTCTAGAGGCTTTTTGTTATTGTGCCAAATGTTAATTCTGTTGAACTGAAAGAATAAACTTCCAAAAGAAGTAGAATTTGCTTCTAAGACTATGTTTTCCGAGTAAATTCCAAACAATTCATGATTCACGACCTCTTGCAGATAGGATGAAGTAGATTGCAATCTGATTTAGTGCTTACTTGATGAAATGTGGTTCTCCTTTTCTACATTTTAATTTTTAAATTTACTTTATCTTCTCTTTCAATTATTTCATGTATGCCTATTCTTTCTGCATTGATATTCTTTTATTCTAAATTCTTTTATGGACATAAATCAGCATAGTTAAGACAGTTAAGCCAACATTATGAGTCAGTTAAAATGCATTCAACCTGCCAGCAGTCTGATAAGATTAGTATTTGGTACCCAGTTTTGTCTTTCTGCTCAGGAAGGTCATTCAGAGCCTTAGGAAAATGTTAAAACTGTTTATTCATTTTACAGTATATCCCAGGTCAGCATCTGTTCCTGATGTATGTACCAGTTTTATTGTTTAAGACAGCTATCCAAACACTGAATTGTAAAAATGTAGTTAGAATTTATAGTTGAATTGTGTCATGGCAAGAACACGGATTTCTTCCTGTTTCTGAGGGAGTATTATATAAATATTCTTAAATCAGTAAAGTTCACTCAAATGTAACCCAGAACAACACAGGATTTAAATCCAATGACACATCTGTAGTTTCACATCCATTCTTATCGTTACTTGGTCTGACCTAGAGGCAACCTAGTGTTCTTAGACACAAGACTGTTCTGAATTTAGCCTTTCCGGGGCAAACCTTTTTTACCATTACACAATAACTGCATGTATTTGAAACAGTATGCACATATTTTGTAAATGCATATTTGAATGATGAATGTGCTTTTGCATTTTTCTCAACAAAGCAGGCAACTGCTCCATTTGATAACTGTTGGCATAACAAGGACGTGAATTTGTCTCAGCAACTTCTCCCTGCAGTATGAAGGCCAACACTCACCAGCAGGAGTCCAACAAATGGGTCTGCTCTTGAGCTGTGATCGTGAGCTGTGGGTATTAATGCACTCTCTTTTTGGTAATCCCATTCCAAAGGCAAGGAGTCACTGTGTAAAAGGACCAAGTAACACACATATTTGTCATGGTCTTCCTAACACATAACGAAGGGCAGAGGAAGTGTCTGTCACAGCTTTCAAAGTCCAAACTAAATAGTCTGGCATTCAAACCTTAGTTTGGGATTCAAAACCATCTGCAAGAAAGAAAAGTCCTCCCCAAAGGAAAAAGGGGAAAAACATGTAGTATATACTTGTCACTCTAAGGAAATAACCCATTCTTACAAAATAACAGATATTATCATCTGTGGAAAGGAAACAAAGCATAAAGAGAGAGTTCTGCTGAAGATGAGAGCATATGAAAGCTCTGAAACCTCATTTGATAGTCAACAGTGTCTCTATTAATTGTCCTCTTTCGAAGACCAGCACCCTTAACTCTGATCTGAATAATGGCTGATCCACACCTGCCTCCAGGAACTATTACTTAAAAAGATAGCAGTTTTAATAATTAGGTGGAAGTAAAAGGGGGAAAAAAAAAGAGAGAAAGATAGGAGAGGTAGATGTGTACATCCTTATAAGGTAACATCACACATAATCCTACCAAAGACAATTATTTTTGGTAATTTTTGAAATATCTACAATCTGTTGTATTCCTTCTAAACCCAGAGTAATCTCAAACTGCTTTACAGCTTTTTATGCTACTATCCCACATCCTATTCAGTTATTGTAAATGTTTTTAAAACCCTTATTTTCAAAAAGAAAAATATAATAAATCTGTTCATTTATGCCACCTTCTATGTGCCATGATATGTTGTCAGTTTATTTTGGTTAGTCTCCAATGTGCAGCACAGAGAGAAGCATACTTCAGACTAAATGTTTTGTTTGAACAGCTAAAAGTCTGGGCTGTCCTACAATGGATTTTAAAGAAAGGAATGGAAATATATTTCATCACAATATCCGTTAATGTATTTGTTTGTATTTGTTATAGGGATGGGAAAAGTGGATAAAAACCCAGCAAATGACTGAAAGAGAAAAACCTTATAAATCCTTAACTGGTTACTAATCAAACTTTTTCTTGGTTTAGGACATCATTATTTCAAAAAATCAAGTACAATTTCATAAAATTATCTTCAATGCTAAATACAAATGTATACTTCCTTTCCTACTTAAAACTATTTTTAAAAGAATATATTCACCAGTGAATAGATTGCTGCCCACTTAGGACCATGGTAGACAGAGTGAGATTTGTTACACCTCAAACCACTATTAGATAATTTATATTCCTCAATGAGCTCAAGAAATGTTAACAGTATTCAAAAAAAATTTTCAAAACAGAGTTTTGTACGATGTATTTATTTAACAATCAGGAATTTCCATATGTTGTCAAAGGATGAAGAACCTAATAATGACCAGATGCTTGTAGATTAACTTTCCCATCCTTCAAGCAGCTTCTTCTCTGACCAAAATCATGTAAATTTTTAGGGTCTTCTAGATCAGAGGACTACCAGCACATACAAACATTCATTTTTAAATTTCTCGACTTTTTGTCTTTGAGCTAAAGAAAATAAATATATAAGTGAAATGGCATCTTCAAACTTTTTTTTAATGACATTACATATAAAAGAAGATGCTCCTATACTTCAAACAGAGCTTTACACAGGAGATTTTGCAGACTGAGAGCAGGAATCTATAAATATCTACATTCGCATATGTGTGTTTGTATGATTATAAAATATCTATAGCTATAGTACTGACATAGCACATTTTTTTTCTTCCGAACAAACACTGCCATGAAGTCTTCTCTATGAGGGGAAGTGATTTCTGTTCCCCAAAAGCATTTTACTCTACATCATTAAAGCCATGCAATATGTAATGAATAGCAGTTTGTTAGCACACAGCAGAATATATTGTTCCTGTAACAGTTCCATGCTTGTAAAACATCTATTTTCCTCTCACACACAATTCATTCTAGAAATATAAAAGCCTAGTTACACATACATCCTCCTATTTCACTTCAGTGACCCACAAAAGAAGCAATAACACTAAATACTAAAAGTTATGACCAAAATTTCTTAGATGGAAATTTATCATCCAGCGTCTAAAATGGCAAGGAGGATATGATACAGACACCTGTAAAAGAGTCAGACTTCATTCATACTGCTGTGTGTAAATACACAAAAACACATTACTGCAAATAGAAAATAATTATTATTATATTAAATGACAACTGATTTACAAGATATTGCAAGTTCAAGTGATAAGGTGCCATATATAGAGTTTCCTATGGGACTGTGCTGGCTTGAAAGCAAATCCAGTGAGAGACTCCAAATCAAAAAAACAATTTAATAGGAGAGTGTAGTGGTTTCACGTTCACTAAATTCTGGTCTTAGAACTCACTCTTTTTCTGTGGGAGAGAGACTAGGAGAAAAACAAAGCAGGCTCAACCTTTAAAATGAACAAATAGTTTTATTAACACACACTAAAAGAATAGAAAAAGAAAATTGGAAAATAAAACAAAACCAAATGAAACTCTAAAAACACCCTTCCCTCCCCTTACAAACGGTTCACTTTCTTACAAAACAACATAAAGAGACAAAACTTGTAATTTTCAGTCAGTTTCACTATCTGACAATAGTCTTTCATCAATCTTTAGGGAAAGAGTCTCTCTTTAGAGTCATGGATTCCACTGACAACCTAGAACAGTTCTCTTGTGGGTTTTTTAACTGTCACAAAAACAACCACCAGGAAAAACCTGCCTTTGTGATCCCTCCCATTAGCAGGTTCCCAAGATGCTTATGGGTCATGGGTCTTAGACTTTTGCATAATGGGGTGTCACCTTTTAAGCAGGATCATAAATGCCTTTTCAGCCCACCCCTCAGTGTAAATCGGGGCGGCCTCAGCCTAAATGGTGTCCATAGCTCTTATCAGGGGCCCGGCAGAGATCTCTCCCTGCTCCAGGGAAGGTTAGAGAAAGTACTTGTTGTAAAGCAGCAACCTCTCCTTCCCCCCCAACTGGGAACCGATAGAATCTGGCCAGGTCTCAGGCCAGCTCCCCCCAAAAAGGGGGGAGCGGCAGGCCCAGCTCAATGTTACTTGTCTCTCTCGGGCCAAAGGAAAGGAGGAAAAAGGGCCCACCTACAGGAAATCAAGGGGATTTATATGGTACTTCCCAAGGTCACAGCTAACAATTTTCAGTGGTTAGAACAGATGCTAATATTCCAACTAAATCTCTGATAGGTCCCTGTCTCTTCCAAAGCAATTCGAAGGTCCTGACCTGGAGAATTATTCTACATCCTTCTAAAACTAAAAAACTAAAGTGTACTAACCCATGACTCTGATTTTCGCTTGTTCAAAGATGTTTGGGAGTGGGGCCATCTCCATAGATGCAGCAGGAGCATCAGCCCTTCTGTTGCCCTTGGCTATGAATCCTGGTAAATCAGTATGTGATCTGATGTGCATCACATAAAATTGTTGCTCTCGGTGGGAGATCAGATTTACTAGTTTTGAGAGAAAGTTGAAAAGTACAGTGTAGGAGACATCACTCAGTACACCTTGCTCAGCTTTGGATACTACACCTGCTACATAGGCCAAATCTGTGTTCAAATTGAATGGTTCAGGAAACCTTTCAAAAGCTCTAATAACTGCAGCCAATTCAGCTACCTGAGGCGACCCTTCTACCTCGACAATATCTTTTTCCCACTGCTGAGTTTGAGGATTTTCCCATGTTATTACTGACTTATGAGATGCTTCAGATGCATCTGTAAAAATGGTTAGAGCCTTTAAGGGCCTCCTGCTCTCAACAGTTTTTAATGACAATTTAAACTGAATTTGTTCTCTAAATAATTTGTGAGCAGGCCAATGAATTGAAATTTTGACCTGTGTAACTATCCAGAGCAAACTGCAAAGCTTCCTTTTCAGGAATCAGGTGCTCCAACATTGCTTTTGTGATTTGGCCCGAGTTTATCTCAATTGGGATGTGAAGACACTCAAAATCACATCTTGCCAACTCCCTGATCTGGGTCCTGGCTTTCTGGATCAATTCTGCTACCAGTTCCTGTGGCCTGGTCATTCTTTTGGACCGGTGGTAACTGAGGAAAACCCACTCTATGATTAAGAGGGGAGCCCTACAGTCTTTGTCCTTTTTTGATTTTTCCACGTTTTCCCACTGAAAGATCATCCCGTGGAAGTGTGGCAATTTGCCTAAAATGATGAACTTGAATGGCAAGTCTGATTTGCACCTGTTGGCCTGTCTGGTGGCCATACAGTCCTGTACCTTTTCTAGGGCTGCTTGTGACTCTTGGGTGAGGGTCCTAGGAGAACTTAGCTCCTCTCCCCCTTTTAAAAGATTAAAGAGGGGGTCTAGGTCCTCAGTGATCAGACCTAGCCAAGGTCTTACCCAATTTAAAGACCCACACAGCTACTGGACATCTGCTAAGGTCCTGATATTATTTTTGACAGCCAATTTTTGCGGCACAATGGTCTGCTTACCAATCTCCAGACCCAGGTACTTCCCAGGTGGCATCCTTTGAATCTTTTCCTCCTGAAGCTCGAAACCTGCAGCAACCAAAGAATTGATTGTCAGGTCAAGAGTGTGGGACAGTAAGTCGTCATTGGGGGAACACATGAGCACATCATCCATGTACTGCAGGATGATGGCTTCTCCTGCAGCTGCATGCACTGGGGACAGCAAGGAAGAGAGATACCACTGATGAACAAGTAGTGAGTTCCTTGCCCCCTGGGGAAGGTATTTCCCGTGGTATCTTTTCCTCGGGATTTCTCAATTGATGGTATGGACCAAGAAGGCAAAACATGGGGCATCATCAGGGTGCAGAGGAATCTTGAAAAAAACAATCTTTAATATCAATAACTGCCAAATTCCAGTTTGGGGGGATCATTGCTGGGGATGGCAACCCTGTCTGGAGAGAAACCATGTCCTCAATGACATTATTAATTTGACAGAGGTCATGGAAAAGCTGCCACTTGCCTTTGTTTGCCTTTTTGATAACAAAGACTGGGGAATTCCATGGAGATTTGGTTTCCACAATGGGGCGTTTAGCTAGCTGTTCATCCACCAGCTCCTGAATCACTTTCAATTTTTCTTTACTGAGCGGCCACTGCTCTACCCAGACTGGTGAATCAGTTTTCCAATTGAGTTTCTGGGTAGGGCGCTCTTCAGTGGCTGCTGTCCAAAAAACCGGGAGGGCATCTGGGATGCCAATCGTGACCCCCCACTGGGCCATCAGGTCTCTCCCCCACAAGGGCTCTGAATAATCTAAAACAAATGGACGCAGTGTGGCTAATTGTCCATTTGGCCCCTTAATTTACACTACACTTTTTGATTGTTTTGCCCATTTCATGCCCCCTATACCTTCTACTTGCCCAGCCACATTTTGCAGTTCCCAGTGTGAGTGCCACATCTTTTCCGGTACAATCGTTACGTATGCGCCTGTGTCCAAAACCCCCTTGATGTTTATGACTTCCCAACCATGACAGACCTCACACCCTATTACGAGTTTGTCCCTCCCAATAACTCGTATGGGATAAACCTCAGGGTGCTTGTTCCCCGTGATGTCTTTCTCAGGGAATGGGTCAGGTGCTGGAATTGTCTGACCTATTATCTGCCCCTTAGGCAGAAACAAGTGTGGGCAGACACAGCACAGCCAAAGAACTAGTTGTTTAGGGTTTGATGAGACCCAGAAGGATCTCAATCTCTCTCGGTGTGTATTTGGTGTCCCCAAGGATGACATACTTATTGCTAATGTGTTGCAAGGAGCCTGGCACCTGCAGATCCAATGAACCTAAATGCTAGTTTCTGTCACTTAGGTGCAAGGAGTGTGTCAGCTGCAACCGAAAAGGCTTTCGGAGACATTCAGTGGATAGATTGGGACTGCTCACATCATGATCTGAAAGGGTCACATCTGGTGACTTCCGCTGAAAAGCAGAACTGCTTAAAGCAGGATTAGTTAGGTTAACATTTGCATTTTCTAGTTTTTTCTCCCCCCTCCTCGGACTTGCCCCATTTATGTCAGCACGCTGGGCAAGCCATCCTTTAGTTTTTTGAAAGATTCCCTTTGGGCCCTCGAGACCCCCCACCCCCATTGTCCCGAAAGTCCAGATATTGTCCCTTTAAAGGGCATTGAGATGTCCAACATCCAGCCTGATCACACAAGAGACATGTTGTTCTTCCCTTGGGCAGTGGTCATGGCACAGGCGGCACAGTGTCTGCAGCAGCAGCTCTTTGCGGTGGCTTGAATGCATCTCTGGAACTGTGGCTTTGGTGAGCTGTCATGAAGAGAACCTCCCTGGCACACACCTGGAGCATGTCATCTAAGGTTGGAGCTGGTTCCAAGGGCAGGCTGAGGATGGCTGCCTTGCACTGTTCCTCTGCATTGGTCAGTGCCATCTCCTCCAGGACCTGTTCTTGGGCTCCTTCTTTCTTAACCTGTAACTTGATAGCTCGGGTTAATTGCTCCACAAATGTTACAAAAGTTTCTGATGGAAGCTGCTTTATTTTACTGTAAGGTTGGAAAGGCGCATCGGGCTGGATTGAAAAGAATGCTTTGGAAGCAGCATCTTTAATGTACTCCAAAACAGCTAACGGAGTTTCCTGAGCCTGCTTGAGGGCTGAGACCCATTCACCATCACCACATAGATGTTCTAATCAAATTGGCAATTTGTTATTATTGACAGATGTTTCAGGATTTTGCCACAGCTTGGGAAGTAAATCTTTTAACCTTTTTTTCCATGTAGATTCCCAAAGTCTAAACTGTGTAGAAGAAAGGAGGGACGAGAAAAGCTGTCAGAGGTCAAAGGGAACAATAGGATTCCCTGCTAAATTTGCCTTTAAAAGTTTGGGAAAGGATTCACTTTTGCATCCAAAATCGATATGAGCTTTGCATAAATCCTGCACTGCTTTTTGGGGCAAGGGGTCTCAATCAACATGGACAACACCCCCCCTTTTTGATCGTCGATATGTGAAAGGGGTAGCAGATCCCATTTATATGTGACCAGGATCGGTTCCGGCTTCCGGGTGCCTGGCTTCCCCCCGCCCCGCCCCCCCCCTGGGGTATGGGAACTGGGATTGTGGGTGGGGAAACCATGGGAACCAGGAGCAGGGAGGGGCTGGAGGCGTGACTCACAAGGGGCAAAGTTGGAGGGAAGAGGTTTGAGGGTAGGGGCGGAATTGGCAGAGAAGGTGGTGCCGGGGGCAGCACCAAAGGGAAGGAAGGGTTTGGGGAGAGGAATGGATTGCGAAAGGGATTGTTGGACAGACAAAGAAAAAGGCTCCTCATGGCTTGGGAGCACATGGCCTCTGCCATTTTAGGGAACAATGGAGTCTCCA
Organism: Hirundo rustica; assembly: GCF_015227805.2. Taxonomy (NCBI): domain Eukaryota; kingdom Metazoa; phylum Chordata; class Aves; order Passeriformes; family Hirundinidae; genus Hirundo; species Hirundo rustica. Next base: position 99,636,296 of record NC_053450.1, read on the forward strand.
CCATCTTGTGAACACCCCACAGAACTTAAACTAGCTTGGGGATCACTAAGATGGGGATTTTGAGCATCCAAACTGTCTGCAAAATTAAACCAAACACGGGGTTTAAAAACTGGGGAAGAAGTGAGGTTTGGGAAAGGGATTTTGGGGTCGGGAGTGGGAGAAGCTGAGGGAACTGGGGAAAATTCACTAGGAACTGGCTGTTTTTTCACTTCATTTTGCTTTTGCAATGCAAACTGAATTTGCAAGCTCCAGCGAGCAAAATTTGCAGTTTCTGTGTCCTTAGGAGTGCCTGATTCAGCCAATTTATTTGCAACAATCCCCCAAATTCCAGGAAGCTTATTTTTTCTAATGAAACATGTGGAAAATGAGAAAACAATCACCAAATATTTTTTTTCAATTGTTTCTTTGAACAATGTGTCCCCCCATCACCCAAGGCACTTAAAACTTGGTAACAGAATCTTTTCTGAGACACAGACAGTCTAGCACCCATTTTTGGATCAGATTTTATGTTTCTATGTCCCTTTTAACTGCAACTGGGAAACCGAAAGGTGACACCCCAGTATGCAAAAGTCTAAGACCCATGACCCATAAGCATCTTGGGAACCTGCTAATGGGAGGGATCACAAAGGCAGGTTTTTCCAGGTGGTTGTTTTTGTGACAGTTAAAAAACCCACAAGAGAACTGTTCTAGGTTGTCAGTGGAATCCATGACTCTAAAGAGAGACTCTTTCCCTAAAGAATTGATGAAAGACTATTGTCAGATAGTGAAACTGACTGAAAATTACAAGTTTTGTCTCTTTATGTTGTTTTGTAAGAAAGTGAACCGTTTGTAAGGGGAGGGAAGGGTGTTTTTAGAGTTTCATTTGGTTTTATTTTCCAATTTTCTTTTTCTATTCTTTTAGTGTGTGTTAATAAAACTTTTTGTTAATTTTTAAAGTTGAGCCAGCTTTGTTTTTCTCCTAGTCTCTCTCCCACAGAAAAAGAGTGAGTTCTAAGACCAGAATTTAGTGAACCTAAATCCACTACATTAATTAGTGTTTCTGCCCAGTTTCAAAATTAAAACTATGTCAATGAGCCACCAGCTTTTTCACCAGAATGCACCAGGCCTAGTCCGCCAGTTCCACTAACTCAGGAACAGGCTTGGGCAATTGTAGCAACGTGCACCTCGTGCCAGCAACACGCACTCCCAGCCCTAAGTGCAGGAGCGAACTCCAGGGGATTGAACAGCTGTGAGGTATGGCAGATGGATGTGACACACATCATGTCCTTTGGTAGGCGAAAGTATGTCCATGTATCTGTGGACACCTTATCTGGAGCTGTCTATACCTCTGCCCACACAGGGGAGAAGTCTAGCGATGCCATGAAACACCTGATACAAGCTTTCTCCTTCCTGGGCATCCCCAAATCCATAAAAACTGATAATGGACCCACGTACACATCCAAGGAGTTCAGAAGCTTCCTGCAGCAATGGGGAGCAGAGCACAAAACAGGCATCCCCTACTCCCCAAGAGGTCAGGCCATCGTGGAAAGGACCCACCAGAATCTCAAAAGGGTCCTCAGCCAACATCAGTCTCTAAAACTAGAAACACCCCAAATCCAGTTATCCAAAGCCCCATTCACTCTGAATTTTTTCAATTGCACTTAGGAAAATTTTAACCCACTGATTGTCACTATTTCAGAGAGAACTGCCAACTGCAGCTGAAAGCAATGCCACTGGTAATGGTAAAGGATCCAGCAACCAGGGAAACAGAGGGTCCTCATGATCTGATCACCTGAGGTTGCATATACGCCTGCATGTCCACTCCCTCAGGTCTGAAGTGGGTGAAACCTCTCATCCCTAAAACTGCAAAGCCACCTGCAGAGGCCGCACAAGTAGCCAGCATTGCCTGGAGAAGTAGAAAGCCTGTAACACTCTCCTTCTAATTAACTTTTTTCCCTTAACAGTGTTTTTCTGGACAATTTGTTTGCACTGGATATATTTTTTTTTATTTTTCAGCTTTATGAGTACTCAAGATCTAAACTCTGAACATCTCCCATGGACTGAGCCTTCTTCCTTCTCAATTTGATAAGAAAGGGGGAGATGTTGTTGTGTATTATTTGGGTTTATATTGTATTTCATTTTTATATTGGGTTTTGTAATGGTTTCTTCTGTACTCCCCTGTTCCCCTGGAAATGGATCATCCCGAGGTTTGTCCCTGCTCCTTTTCCCCTCCCATTCTCCCACACTGGAATGTAATCCAACTCTGTTCCACTCCCACCTTATCCCTGACTGGGTAGTGGCTTGTTCCTGCATTTAGCCTTTTCCCCGGGATATAAGCCAGAAAAAGCATGTGGAATCTCTCTTGGCTGGGGGACAGGGACCAGGCTCCTGACCCAGGTGGGGGTAGGACCACAGGAGAAAGACTGAATAAAGCCCTGATTTCCCCCAGATCAAGTGCAGACCTTCCTTTGCCATCAACTGGGGCCTGCTCTCTCTGAAGGAAAAGGTTCACAGCTACTCTTGGGATTATTGGAGCCCTGAGGAAAAAATCCTTCCAACTGTGGTTAGTCTCTCGAGCTAGCCAGGGCTCCAAGAGAAAGACTAGCCACAGACTACAACTATCATTTTCTACTATGTATAACTCCTGATATTTCCCAAAGACAATTTCTAGCCCAAACAGGAAATTTAGATCTTGGAAAATGCTGCTGTTGCTTTCTGAAAAACTGCTTGTTTTAAACTCATTTCTCACACAAAAAAAAAAAAAAAAAAAAAAAAAAAAAAAAAAAAAAAAAAAAAAAAAAAAAAAAGTGAGTTGTATTTATTGGTGCCAGATGAGTTCCAGTGCACTGAAGTAACATCTCATGTGTTCAGACTAAGCAGTTCTGTTATTGCAGCCTGTAAGAAGCCATCAGACCTCACTTGGCTTGACAGAACTCACCTGATCTGAAGACCTACTAAACAAAACAGTGGTGGTGGAAAAGGTCTGCAAATGGAGGCTTGCAGACCATGCACACAACTTGCACCACTCACCAACAGGAAGATAATGACTCCATCATTTGGGCTATATACAAATATTTAAATATTTCCAGCCTGTGTGATAAACTGTAGATCTTTTGGAGCTATCGCAAAATGAGGATTCACTTGGATATAAGTGGTGCTTTTTGCAAGGATGTCCATACCTGCAGAGAGGTAAAAGGGGAGTGGAGAGTAGCACACAGTGTATGAAGAAGGAATGCTACTTATAGGCATATACTGTTTGTGTGAATTCTGTGCCCAAGGATGCCTGGACTTGGTGGACCAAAAAGCAGACTGAGGGGGAGAAGGGGCCACTTCGAAGCAGTTTAAGTCAGTACTTCAAAAATCAATGTCAGCAGCTATTTTTCTCATTGACCTCATATAAATCAAGAACAACTAAGATTTTCATGCAAGTCCTGGCTCCTCTCTGTACCCTTAAACACTGTTTTAGAATGGTTTTGAACAAGCCCCAAAGGCCATAACTTGCACAAATGCTGAAGATTTCAGGGACAATTACACATGACCAATGACTGTAAATTGCTTTCAATCCTATATTTAGTGTTGCATATGGGCCTGTGCTATCATGAAAGCACTGAGCTCCCTCATAACATAGTGACACTATCAAAGAAATGTGGAGACTTCACCAGATCCTGACAAAAGTAGTATGCTGCAATTTGAAATGCTCCCACATAGTCCACATTTATGTAACAGAATGTGTGGGAACAGCAATTATGTGCTAGGAGGAAATTGCTTATGATTAGCCTGAAGAAGAGTATTTCATATTTACGTTCAGTATGGCACTGCCTAACAAAAGAATAATATCAAAAGGGAATATATTTGCCAAGAATCCTGAGAAATCAAATTCAGTGCTTGCTGGTACTGGTTAGACATAAGACACATGAAATTTTCTTCTCCCACATGTGCAACTGTCTGTACTCAATATTAAAAAAAAAAAAAAAGACATATCTCTAAATTATCAACAATACTCAAAATTGCATGTGAATCAAAATTAATCAGATCTTATAATAGATTAAATCTCATAATAATAATGATGGTCAGAAGAATTAATGTTTAGTCTTCTTTCAAGCTTTTTTAAACTGGGATGCCTTAGGCCACTTAATCCTAAATTCATATCCTAATTTTCAGAAGAATTTATAATCAAATTCTCTTACTTTGCTTCCTAAATACAGATTTTCATCAAAAAACTTTTAAGCTTCCTTCATAAGTTACTAAACTAATAACAAAGATAAGTACACAGAACTCTGACTAGAAGTTGACTGTCATTTTACAGATCTCTCAATCTCATTTGTACTTTGGCCAGAATCAAAATGGAAACACTCAGAGGAAAATTTTATGGAAATTAATTTTATCATGGAATCATAAAATGGTGCTCAAGTCTTTTTATCAATTTAGTGGCTCTCCTCCGAACTCTTTCCAACGGGTTAATGTCTTTCTTGTGCTGGAGACCCCTGAGCAGGATGCAGCACTGTGGATGGGCTCTCTCCAGAGCCCAGTAGAGGGAGAATCCCCTCTCTCATCATGCTGGCCAAGCTGATTCGGATGCAGCCCAAGGTGTGGTTGCCTTCCTGGGCTGTGAAATTGCCAGGTCATGTTTGATTTTTGAATTTTTCATCCACAAACTCTCCCAAGTCTTTCTCCTCAGGACTGCTCTTAATTCATTATCCACCCAGTCCATATTTGTGCTTGGGATTGCCCCAACCCAGGTGCAGTAACTTGCATTTTGTTTTGTTGAACTTCATGAGGTTTCACATGCCCACCTCTCAAGTCTGTCAAGGTCCCTCTGCCATCCCTTCCCTTCAGTGTGTCAACAGCACCAGGTGCCTGATTAGGTGCCTGGTGATCTGATCAAAGCCCCCTACACAGATGTTTATTTGTTCAGTTTTTTCAGCTTGATCAACTGTCTGTTATTTGCTTGCCCACAATCAAATTGTGTGGCCCAACACAGCCAACATGCAAATTCAAATGCTCAAATTATCAAACCCATCTAAATTACTTCGTAGCTTCAGCAATTTCAAACCTATAGATTTTGATCCTTAAACAACAGAAATGCTCATCCTAGTCACTGTGAAGAAGAAAATTAACTACCCCAGACCAAACTGGCACACTGGGAAAGCTTCTGGTTGCCTACTGAAGGATCAGGAATGTGCCCAGGCTGCCATGGTGCATGGCAGAAACCAGCTCAGTGAAGACCTGCATCCCGGATGGCAGACTGGAAGAAAGGCAGCACCCTTAGGTGCCAGCAGTGCTACTAAATACTAACAAAGCCAGGCAGATCTCAGCAATCTGTCCCCAGCAGGAAATTTCCTTCTTGCACAGGAAGAAGTGCAGAGGGTATGGTGCAGAGGAGGGATGACCTCTGATCCCAAGGCAGCTTGTTGTTGGAGGTAGGGGAGAAAAAACAGTGTAACCGCCAACAGTTACTTCCTTGAGCAACTGTGTTTCAGCTTCAAAAGGATGCTAGAGTCCTTCTCTGTCACTGGCCCCATGGTGTACATCTCCAGCCTGAATGCGTGGCTGTGAGGTGGCTGCAGCAGCAGAAGCAGCTGGTAGAATATTCAGTTCTCATAGGCACTCCAGGATTCACAGGTGCCATCCATCCCAGTGGTTGGGTGCATCTCTGTCATAAAACTGCTTTTGCAAAGCACTCAGAAGACACCAAGAAGGTCATACACCTTCAGATTCAGGCTCTTCAGATCCTTGCAGTGACAGGTAGTACCTGTACTGGCAATAGGATGGGCACAACCAAGGACCTGACACCACTCTGTGCTCCGTTGAAATTTTCCTCCTCATTGTTGTTCCCCTCCTTCTTGCTGCTGGAACTGTGATCCTGATCACAGTAGCTGTTAGGGGCAAGTTTCATTTTCCTGGTCCAAGATGACTAATGCTGCCACACAGAGAGGAGTGTAGCTTCTTCCACAGACAGGCCTGTGGAAGTATCCTGCTCAGTATCCCGCAGCAGCCACCTTGTCTCCTGGTGCAGTGACTCCTTTCACTGCTGCATTTGCTGGGCCATGGTCACACAGATCAGGTGGTGGTGCTTCAGCCTGGGCAGGATGGCCAGCACAGCCAGGGAAATTGCATTTGACACAGGCATAGCCTGGGAGAGGTCAGAGAAATATTTGCTCAGCAGGGCTGGTTGGGATGTAACGCAGAGCAGAAGCTGCTGGGAGGAAAGACTGGCAGGTGAGCAAGGGGCAAGGGAGCAAGGGCAGCATTTGTGAATACTGCAGAGATGGAAGTTGCGGGCCGTTTCATAGAAGCCTTTGGGCACTGGGATCTGCAGGCTCGAAGGGGGTGCAGTCCTTGACTAAAGAAAACACACAGCCCATCCCACCCAAACCACCTGCACAGCCAGTCCCTGGCTGACACCCAAGCAGAGTCTCCCAAAGCCCCATCCTTGCCACACTATAGTGTCTCAAGGAGCTTTATCTTAAACAAAGTTTTAAGCGTTTTAAAATTAAGTTTTAACTTCCTTTTCAAATTATCAGTGTTACAGAGAATAATAGATTGTATGTGTTCACTACCAGATGTAGGTGATGGCTTTCTCAAGATGGAAGATGTTTTCTTGCTTACAAATAGACATTTCAGCATTTGAGACAATGTTAAAGAGTTAAATTAGACTAAATAAAAATACTCAATAAAGAATAATGCATTCGGTTTTGACTTTTTTTAACTTAGTAAAAGTCATATGAGGAACAAACTAGAGAACTCCCCTCCCCACAAATGAAAAACCAAACAATTTACCACAAAAAAAATCTCTATTCCTAAATATCTGAAAGATATCTTCACTATCAGCCACTGAAATATTTAGTATGTTTTTAAAATTATCAAAGAAATATTGTATCACCCTGTGCTGGCTTGAAGACAAAACCAGTGAGAGACTCCAAGTCAGAAAAAACAATTTAATAGGAGAGAGAAAAAATGGTAAAATAAAATAAAACAATAAAATAAAGCAATAGCACAAAAGACCACTGACAGAGTCAGAATACAACCTGAAACCATGGTGGTAGCAGTCCAGATGAAGCGGTCTGGTTGAAGCAGTGTTCCTGCGGAAAGGTCTAGTAGCTCTTGTCCTCTAGGAAATCCAGTAAGTAAGGCTGCCTGTGCTGCCCCAAATGCCAGATTATATCCGGGTGGGAATGCTTGGCTCCTCCCCCTGGGTGGAGCATCTCACAATGGGCTGATATCATTTTATCAGCCTTGCAATGGGTCCTTGATTGCCCATTAAACAGAGTTAGCTCCTGGAGTGAGTTATCTATGAGTCATGCAGGAAGGCATTGATGGGCCATTAACAGAAGATAGTCTGGAGGCAGGGGGCAAGGGAAACACTGCCCAACCTAGTTTCAACAGGTCATGTAGATGGTGATAGAATACATACTTCGGGCACATCTTACATTGTAACCTAGGACACAAGGTTACCTCAAGTGGGTTCTTTTGTCTGCTTCAGGGGTCATTGCTAACAGCTCTTACACCAGGTCTTATCTGTTCTCTATTTTCAGTGTTCCTTTTTCCTTAACAATAGTGATGTATCATGAATAAATAGCATCAATGGCAGATGTCAAGACAACTGAAAATGGTCTGAAAACAGTGATATGATAACATTCCTGAGGCAGAGAACCAAAGTAGCTGGACAGATTAAAATACAGCTATTTTTAATTTTGGCCTAGACCTTCAAATTGGTATTGATATTTAAAGTAGAAGTCAATGCAATTTGAGTAAAAGGCAGATTTTTTTCACAATTACTCAAAACAAAGTGGTACTTTATACCACCACTAAACCTCACTGATTAAGTTGAATAACCATCAGTAGAAAAGAGTGACAGAAACCAAATCTGGTCCTTCAACAAGCAGCTTTTTCTGAGAGTTTTTTTTCTGAGAGGCTTACTTATCCAGACACACAAATAACCGAAAGCTAAGGCTAATATTAGATGCTTTTTCAGAGCAATATCCAGTACCATAGTTTTAATGTAAATATATTAATACAGTGATATTTAAAATATATAACACCTTTTCTTCTCTTTCTATTGTTTCAAAATAAAATAAAACAAGTGTCTGCTTTTTCACATTCTCAGACTGTGATTTCAGACATAAAGTATTGTACAAAGACTTATCCTTTTGCCAGACAATACAATGCTGTGATAACAATACAATGCTGTGATAACAACAAAGCTGGGAACTAATCCAGGCTTTCTGAGCCAGAGATACTGCCACCATTACTAATAGTTGGGATGGTGCTGCCCATAGCCTTGAGAGAAAAATGTGAAAGCACTGATGATATTTTTTCTGTAAGGACAGACAAAAATAGCGATTAACACAGGTTCTGAATTTTGTTGGTGGCACTAATAGGGGACTTTTACTATACATATTTAGGAACAGAAGAGCTCCAAGAAAAACTGACAATGAAGCACTCATCTCTGAAATTTGAATATGAAGTGTTTCACAATGTCTAGCCTGTTCCCTTTAGTGTCGCCCTGAACCACTTTGGTTCCCATCTCACTACCCACTCATTTCTTCATCCCACTTCTTACCATCTCCATTTACTTTTACCATGTGTCCCTATCCTTCTTCATTTTCTTCTTCATTCTCCACTATCACCCCCTTACAACACCCAAGTGTTTAGTCTTTCATTTTTCCTTTCTGAAGTTGCTATAATTCCTAAATTTATAACATTTTAACATCTCTCTTTCCAACACTGATTACAGGAGTCCACTGCCCAAAACAAGACAATAATGGGCAATCATATGATCACAGGGAATTTCAGGTTGGAAAAGTCTCTCTCATGTCCACTTTTTATTCACAGCAGTCTCACATCTGAGATCAGATTGGGTTGGTCCAGGCTCTGTCCACTTGCATCTGGAAAATCCCCAAGAGCAACGATTATGCAGCATCTCTGAGCAACCTGTTCCATTGCCTGTTTCTCCTTGTGGAAAAAAATATTTCCTTATATTCACTGTGAAGCTTTCTTCTTTCAAGTTATGCGCATTATTCCACATTCTCCTGCCCTGCAGCAGGAGAATGTGGAATAACACATGTGGATGCCTGGCTGCATCTACTCCATGACATGCCCATAGCCTGGGGGAGCTGCTGTCATATTCCATGATGCTATGTCTTCTCCAGGCTGTACAAGCCCAGGTCCCCCAGCCTCACCTGATGGGAAAATTCCTCTGTCCCTTCCAACCTGGAGACCAGGGTCTTTTCCACAGAGTTGCTCCCTAAACAGGCAGTCTTCAGCCTGTGAGACTGAAATACCAGAGGTAGGACTTACCATCTGTCACTGCTGACTTTGAAAATGTTCTTGTTAATCCACCATCTGGCCTGTCTACATGCTGAGGTGGAAGACACTGACAACAGAAGAAGCAAGAGAAGCGATGGAGAGCAGCCTGCCCAGGGCTGAGCTCCATAATCCAGCCCAGTGTTTGAGATAAGAAATGTACAGTATGCCAAAACTTTTCTTGTACACCTCTAAAGATCAAGGACAGAAACCCAAGAAACAAAACCAAATGCCACTACTCAGAGTGATGAGATGGCAGCAGGGCTGCAGCATGCCCTGCAGGATTTGTCAGGTCCAGGTTCAAACACATCCAGACTGCCAGGGAACAGGGTAGACAATCAGTGTTGCCCTGCAGGAACTCTGCACATTCACTAAGGGAGATAAAGACATGTAACCAGTTCAGATTAAGGGCCCAGTGTATGGCAGATAAAAAAGGGATGCTGGAAACATTCAAAGCTTCATGCAAATATCCAAATCCTTATCTAATTTGAAATATTATTTTGGAGAAAACTGGAAAACTAGAACTTCTGGTAACTGACATCAGTGCCTTGTTACCAGTAAATTATTAGCTATTTGAGAAAAAAAAAAAAAAAAAAAAAAAAAAAAAAAAAGTTTTGTTTTTGGTTTTTTTAATGTGTGCAATAAAAGCACCACTGGCAGGTTCTAGGGAGATATCTTGCAAGAAAGGAAAGATTCATTAGGCATTTAGAGCCAGAACTTGCATCAGAACAGCTGTCCTGACTGTGCTTTTCCTATACATGCATCTCATCCTTTTCCAGATACAATATTGACTTGTTTGTACTTTATTATTTTGTAATCACAGATTTCAAAATACCATATGTATGAGCTAGTCATGTAAACATCCTGGAAGGCTCAAAACTGAAAACATGAAAATCAAAGAGACAGGATGTAGTCCTCTATGCGTTTAATAACAAGTCCAAGCATAATGGCATCTGTTCATGCCAAGATAAGGTTAATTCGATCTTGTGACCAATTTAATTGAAGTTTCATGTGCCAAAATATTTGTATGCATATTTTTATTTGCATTTATCCAATTTCTCTACTTTGTTCATGGAATTGCATCTAGCTTTATTCAGTAATTAAATCACTAGTTACTATTATTAACCTATCAGCCATTTAGTGAAGGAAATGTTCTCAAAGAGTAAGTTGCTCTAAAGCTTCTCAAATATTTCTGTAATTTAACAACCTAGATCTACATTTTCAGAGCCTACTCAGCATATGTATGCCTTTGCAAATATTGGTAATCACCTAAATTCCACAACATATTTGAACTACTGCATTACTTCTGTTCTCAAAGCTCTTAGAAGTTTCTATACTATGCATGGTCAGGTTTTCAAAAGCCTTTTAAACTATATGGGCTGCCCACAAAACACCTAATGAGACTGAGACACATTTAAGTGGAGCATGCACCCAACATGCTTTCCAGAACTCAACCCTCAAGGTTATATTTTTTTAAAAAGCTACAAAGACATTTCTGTCTTCAAGTTGGCAGAAACTCACCCCTGAGCAAGGCAGGGTATTCCTGCCAACTGCCAAAGCACAGTGGCTGTCGGCACTGTTGGATGGGAGGCACTATGCAAAACAATTACTAGTTGTGAAAAACGCCAGTCACTTGTTTTTAAAATTTTGAAAGTTTAATAGTAAATAAGATGGTTATAAAAATAGAATTAGAGTAAAAAAATTGAACAATTAGAGTTAGGACAATACAAGACAATAAAAAACAAAATTACAAACGTCTGGGTGCCTCCCTGAGCAAAAAAGCTCTGGAGAAGGACCCCTGTTGACAAAGGATTATCTCTTAAAAGCAATAGCCTGTTGAATATTCATACATTTCATACATGATTCATAAATTCCATTCAAACAACAAATTGTCTCTGGTTAGTATCACTTTTTTCCTTTAATCTCTATGGCGTCTACAAGGCTGAGCGAGGCAGGAGGAGTTGGTCTCTTCTGATAAGGTAGTAAATTCTTTTTTTCTCTGAAAGTTTTACGTTTTCCTGTGGTTGGTACATAAAAACTACATTTTGACTACAAAACTACATTTACCATACTCTCAAAATATTAATACAACATAAACAATCAATACAACATAATACATATAGTAAATATCTTGCGTAGAGCCATATAATATGCACTTTTCACAATCCTCCCCTTTTCTTTTTATAATTAATTTGGCTCAAGCGATATTCATCTATTTCTTTTTCTAACTGCTGTTCAAGTTTGGTATACAAATCATTGATTGAAATTGGCACAGGCTTACGTGGTTGTACTGACTTAGCCTTTTTGCTTATCAATTGCTCTTTTACTAAATCTTGTGCTTTGTGCCTAGTAATGTAGGGAAAACAAATCCGTCTCTCCTCTTTTGGGCACTGACTTCCCATCCTGCTACCACTTGTTCCTAAGTTCTCTGCAATCTAGTACTTTTTTCCTTTATGTATGCAATTGCCTAATTTGGATGGGTTGTAACAGTGACTGTTGACATGAGTGTGAGAAATGAAAAAAGAACCTTGGTGTCTTTCCATGTACAGCTTTTGGTAACATCTGTAGCATGGCCTTGTCGATATCCCAAAAGGGAGAAGACAAAAATTGAGTGACAGAAAAAGGAGTAACAGAGGTCCAGTATGGCTTATACTCCCACCTCCCATGCCTATGGGGTTGTAACCCACAGCAGGTGTATTTGATCTTCTTGGTGGCGAATACAGAGGCCAATCTGGTCTTGCCCTCTATTTCCTTGTCACTTCCTCTTAGCTAATTTCCAGACAAATTGTTTTTGACACTCCTTAACTGTCGTTTCCCACTGTTCTTCAGGTATCTCCCATTCAATAGGCACTAATAATTGCCATCCACAAAACAAAGTTATTATTTCAGTTTCTTCAAATTCTACTTGGATAAGAGATCAATTTGGCCCTTGACACTTCCTGCAACGAGAGCGTCGCTTGTGTGAACTAAAATACTAATTCTTCCCACAATCTAAACATTTACATTTAACCCAGCTAGCATGTCTGGTATTTGGGTGGATCAAACAGGGTATTTGGTCTGGCACTGATGGAAGTTGCAACTCCTCTTCCTCTTTGCATAAATCACAGGCTAAGGCGTGACTACAAGAGTTCTCTGTCTGAAACAGTCCTGATCCTCCTGTTTGGAGTGGAAGTATTCCTCCCCAAGGAGGGTATCAGAGGCATCTCAAAGCTTGTCCAGGCGGTACTTGAAACCACTGATATAAGCTTGGTCTTATCTCCCAATTAGGTGTGATCCTGTGTATGTTTCTTGGACCATTTGGGTCTTCCCAGTTCATTACCACCCAGTCCCTGTTTAAGAGTCAATTTTGTATCACCCAGTTCAGATGTAATCGTCCACTCCTTAGGTTCTTCCACAGGTCCTTTGATTCTGCTGGCGTGGATCCACCCTGGTTCCTTGGTCTGGATCGCAGCCTCGGTCGTCAGAAGGACCTTCCCATTGAGGAGTTAAAGATTGTTCTTTCCAGGTTTTTACTAGCACCCATTCCCCTGGATGAACATTATGGATTTTAAAGTCTACAGGTGTGGTTTGAGGGATTATTCCTTTCAACCGTAAGTTTTCAAGAGTTTTTGCAATGGTGTTAACGTATCTTTTAACGCTCTTTCCCCCTACCTCATAGGTAGCATTTTCATATTGGGTGGTTAAAAAGGGTAACCCAAACATCATTTTATAGGGTGACACTCCCAGGTCTGACCTGGGTTGTGTTCGGATCCTCAGTAAGGCCAAAGGTAGGCATTGTACCCATGACATTTGGGTTTCAACTATTAATTTGGTCAAAGTTCTCTTTAAAGTCTGGTTCATCCTTTCTACACGACCAGAACTCTGTGGATGCCATTGGGTATGCAGCTCCCATTTTATTCCTAAAGATTGAATTATTTGTTGTAATACTTCTGACGTAAAATGCATTCCTCTGTCTGAGTCTATTCTATTAACCATTCCATATCTGGGAATAATCTGTTCTAAAAGGGTCTTACTTACCATGTTGGCTGAGGCCTTGGCAGTGGGAACTGCTTCTACCTAATGAGTTAGATGGTCTGTTATTACTAATAAATACTTCCATCTTTGTACTTGAGGAAGTTCAGTAAAATCTACTTGCATACTTTGAAATGGTCGAAGAGCTAACTCACGAACTCCTAATGTTGTTCTCATTACCTTTTTGTTTATCTTTTGGCAAGTTATACATTTTTCAGTTACTTGCTTTGCTACTCCAAAAATCCCAATGCATCCATAGTTCCTTAAAAAAATGATCACACAAAGTCTGAGTACCCCAGTGGGTTTTCTCATGCATATCTTCTAATACTTCTCTAGCCAGTATTTTAATAAGTAATTGTCTTCCATCAGGAAGTTTCCATTTCCTTGATTCAGCATGTTCTCCTCCTATCTTGTTTAATTCTTTTTTCTCTGCTTCACTAAACTTTGGGATTTCCAATTTTTCCTCATTTGGAGTTAACACAACTCTTTCAGTTCCATTTTCTGCTGCATCCTTAGCTTCCTGATCTGCTAAATTATTTCCTTTTATTTCTGGGGTCACTCCTCTTTGGTGTCCCTTAATGTGTACTATAGCTATTTCTTCAGGTAGTTTTAATGCCTCTAAAATCTCTAAAATGTGTCCCTCATGTACTAATCCTTTTCCTCTTGAGTTAAGTAATCCTCTTTCTTCTCAAATTTTTCCAAAAGTATGTACTACTCTAAAAGCATATCTCGAATCAGTATATATAGTTCCTTTCTTGTGTGCTAAATATTCCAATGCCTTTTTTAAAGCATATAATTCACAAGTTTGAGCTGACCAGTTTGAAGGTAATTTTCCTTTTTCAATAGTTTGCATGTTTTTTTCCATCAACTTCTGCATACCCTGACATTCTTTTTCTTTGTAGACATATGGAGGAACCATCCACATAGATTATTTCCCCTTCTGAAAGGGCTTGTTCTTCAAGATCCCCAAGTTACCAAACTTTTGTTTGGTATTGGATAATTTCTAAACAATTATGTATTAGGTTATCTGCTGGTTCTCCATATAAGAATTGAGCTGGATTTAAACTTCTGATTACTTCTAATGTCAGATCATCACTATCTATCAAGGTTGCTTTAAATTTTCCTTTGATTTCCTTTTTTTAAAATTTTTGACCTCAGAAGAAGTCAAAGGGGCATTTACAAACCCTGTTCCACCCCCTCCCATTGGGACTTCTCTTAGTGGAAATAGACTAATTTCTTTATCCTGTTTTTTGTTTTTATCCTCTGTCGTCTTTTTCCCGTGTTTTGAAAAAGAATCCAGAGAGGGCTGTCTTTTAAGTGAACTTCTAGTGTTTCGGTAAGGCATTTCTAGGGAGAAGTTGTTTCTCTGAGCAGTAGCTGTGGTTACTGAGGGAACGGAGCTCAGGGCAGGAAGGGGGGTGAGGGGAGGGCAAAGCGCCGAGGCTTGATCCTCCAAGGGCGGAGCGTAGGCGGGGTTTGCTGCCGGGACCGGCAGAGGAGGGGGCAGTTCTGGGGAATACCAGAGGGGAGTGTGGGCAGCCTGCGTGGGGCTAATGGCAGCTGAGTCAGCGGCTCCTGGCAGAGACAAAGCAGCAGCGGCAGCGCCCATCGCAGCCGGCACTGGCAGGGCAGCTGGGGATCGGGCAGTGGGGGAAGCGATTGGAGATAGGACGGCTGGGACCGACGGGACCCCCGGCACGGTCGGGGCGGTGGTCCCAGACCACACGTCAGGAGGGATCCCCGGCATGGCCTCCAAGGTGGCCGCGGACCAGACGGCCGGGGCAGACAAATTCACCGGTGGGGCCGGGAATGGGGTGCACGCGGGAACCGGCGCAGCTGCCGTGGGCCGCGAGCCCGCACTCGGGACGGGAACCAGGGCAGGAGGGTCTGCTGCGGGCTGCAAGCCCATACTCGGGACGGGAACCAGGGCAGGCGGGGCTGAAGCGGGACCCAGGACAGGGGGCTCAGCCGCGAACAGTGGGAGCGCGAGCAGGAACGGAGGGGGCAAAGCCTGCAAAAGATCCCACTCTTTTCCTTCTTTTCTTCTTGTTCCCTGTTTCTGTCCCATCTGGGGGGCCAGTTGTTTCTGCCCATCCCAGGGACGGCAGTTGTTTCTGCCCATCCCAGGGACGGCAGTTGTCGGGGGCTCCTTTTTAGGAGCTTAAATTCCCCGGCATTCAGGTGGTCTTAGAGTTCTGGCCCTCTGCAAAGCTCTGTGCCAAACGCAGGAAAAGACGGAGTCTTCAAGGTTACATGCTTCGTTTATTAGTTCTTATCTTACAATTTTCTCAGTGTCCAAAAGATGTTTGCCGCGGCTCGGACATCTGGTGACTCCCCCTGTCTCTGGGCTGTCCTTATCTTTTATACTAATTGCTACGTATTCTTTATTTACTATTTATTACCAATGTCTATCACTATTACTAAAAAGGTCATCTTTACTCTGACCCAATCCTCACTAACTACTTTGTGCCAACGTCACTGCAGAAATGGAGTGAGGGAACAAGAAGGAAGAAGAAAGGGACAACGCCCTAAATTCTCCATTTTGCCCCATTCACTTCAATGCCAAGAATCCCAAACTCACTGTTTTTTCACCCTGTGATATTCTAAACTACTATTTTTACACTCTTGTGGCCTGCAATGCTTCCTGCAGTGCAAGAAGCCTCTCCCATGGACTGAAATCAAATCCAGTGTCTCTCTGAGCTCTGGGCTCTGGGCTGGGGTCCCAGACCCCCCTGCCCAGGTCCCTGACCCTCCAGGGCAACCAAAGGAATGCCCTGGACTCCAACAGTTCCCCTCCCTTTTCTTTCCCCTTTTGTTCTTGTTTCGTCTCGGGCGTTTCTGATACGTTAAAAGATTTTTATTCTCCTAAAATCTCCTGTCCAACATGTGGCATATTCTCTTTCTTCGGGATTAAACGGTTCTTTTGAATTTACAAATACATTTAGAGCCTGACGAATCCAGTTCTCAAAAGAGCCGTATCTGGGCCAATAAACATGGTCAGATCTTATTTCCTTCTCTGCCCATTCTATCATGCAAAATTGTATCATCTTTATCTTTTCCTTTCTTCTTGTACAAGGGTTTTTATCCCAGTTAGCTAACATAATGCCAAGAGGGCTATCTTGAGGTATGTCCATTGGTAATTTTTTACACCCTTTTTTCTTCCTTGTATCCAACTTACTGTTTTTCTGTCTTATTTTTCAAGATTTTATCTATTCGTCCCCCACCTCTGTTTTTCACTTTCTCTTACAACCTAAAGACCACTTACTTCTATCTATGCACACACACAAAAAATTCCTTCTATCCCACACAACTATTCAATACAATACACCTCCCTCCAAGGAGACATAACAATCAACATTACATGTGCTTTCATCCATCTACTCTTACTTCATTTCTCCTTCACTTTTACACACTCTTTCACACTCTTAGGACATGAAGCCGATCCCTGTCGCCAGAGAATCGCGGCTCTGTATGGCCCCCCTCGCCTTGGGTTTGGTCTCTGGGTTCCAGTATAGCTGGGGGCTCTGAGGGCCCAGAATCTGGTCGCCTCTGGTGCTGGTCCACCTGTGAGGCTAATTTGAGTGTCACTTACACTTTTACTATGACGCCCCCTCCACACGCCCGGAGGAAAAGGGCTGAATCGCGTGTCACTTATACTTTTACACGCCCCCCCCTCCACACGCCCGGAGGAAAAGGGCTGAATTGCAGGTCACACACACGTTCTGCCATAGCCCCCACCCACCCGGGGGAACAATGGCCTGTTTGCGGATCACTTACACCTCCTGCCACAGTCCCACCTGCCCAGGAAGCTGAGGCAGATTTTATGTGTGACTCACTCTCACACAACAAAACAACCGTAAGTACCTTTTACTTTCAAATCACCTATTACAATTTTAGGTGTTACTGGCCAGTCCTGGTGCTCTCGGATATCCCCTCAATCCAGCTGTGTTGTCCAACCCCAGATGTTCTTGGGCATTTTATCCCTCAATCCAGCTGTGTTGTCCAACCCAAGATGCTCTTGGGCATAACCTCAATCCGGCAGAACCCTGGGTCCTCTTGGGATATTAATCTCTCAACCCAGCAGGTTTCAGTCCTGGATGATCTTGGGCACTTACCCCTTAATCCAGCAGACTTTTTGCTTAACCCTGGGTGCTCTTGGGATATTAATCACTCAACCCAGCAAAAGTTTTAGTCCTGGGTGCTCGTGGGCAATTGCCCCTTAATCCAGAAGACTTTTTGCTTCCTAGGGGTCTCACCCCTTCTCTAAAACTCAGTCCCAATTTCCCTGGGGGGATTCTCTCACTCTTCTTATCACCTGCTTCGTCTCTTTACTGCCCGTTTTTCTTGTGAAAGAATGGAAACGCAGCATAGGAGACTCCGCACTCACTTAGGAGGTCTGGGATAACCAGCTGCCTCTCATTCACACACATTCATCCCCCCCTTAACCGTCCCATCCAAACCAGTACTTACCTGTCCTTTGTCCTTGGGTCTTTGTCTTCATGTACACTTTGGTCTTAGGGGCTAACTACTGCCATTTTAGGGAATCTTTTCCCTTTTCTTTGTTTTATTGCCTCCTTTTGTCCATTGATCGTAACCTGCATCTGTTGGTCACAGCAAGGGAATACAGAGCGAGGCTGCCAACTGGGCAGGGTGCGCCGTCCTCACCCTGATTCCACTGAGGCACCGGCAGTGAGGTGTTTTAACCATCCTCTACTACCATCATTGTGAAAAACGCCAATCACTTGTTTTTAAAATTTTGAAAGTTTAATAGTAAATAAGATGGTTATAAAAATAGAATTAGAGTAAAAAAATTGAACAATTAGAGTTAGGACAATACAAGACAATGAAAAACAAAGTTACAGACATCTGGGTGCCTCCCTGAGCAAAAAAGCTCTGGAGAAGGACCCCTGTTAACAAAGGATTATCTCTTAAAAGCAATAGCCTGTTGAATATTCATACATTTCATACATAATGCATAAATTCCATTTAAACAAAGAATTTTCTCTGGTTAGTATCACTTTTTTCCTTTAATCTCTATGGCGTCTACAAGGCTGAGAGAGGCAGGAGGAGTTGGTCTCTTCTGATAAGGTAGTAAATTCTTTTTTTCTCTGAAAGGTTTACGTTTTCCTGTGGTTGGTACATAAAAACTACATTTTAACTACAAAACTACATTTACCATACTCTCAAAATATTAATAAAACATTAACAATCAATACAACATAATACATATAGTAAATATCTTGCGTAGAGCCATATAATATGCACTTTTCACACTAGTTTTATTCAGTAAGTCCAAGGGCTGTATTTATATGCAGCAGACAGAAGAGAGAGTCTGCAGAAACTCTGAAGGAGACTTTTTTAGTGGAACAAGAAGAACCTATCAAGTGCTCTATCAAGTGCAATATCCATGATGAATATTTTACTGCATCATGCAGGCTATATCCTCGTGAGTTTTATTATTGTTGTCGTCATTATTTCACTGTACTGGCCAGAAATAAGGAATTAAGAGATTAAAAAAAAAAAAAAAAAAAAATTAACAGGAAGGAACCCTGTTTCTGTCTGCCCTCAACAAAGGAAAGCACAGCAAGGTCAGATTACATTAAATTAACAGCATTAGGAAGGTCAGAGGTGGGGAGAGTGCTCCTTCCCCTGTGGGACTGAGACCCTAAACAGCACTATTTAGCAAGCTATTAACAGCTGCTGACACTACTGTCCTCAGCTGCACTCTGAAGGCAATAGTCCCTCAGACGGATGTGAAGCTCTCAATGCAATCTCTTGCCATCAACATGGTGCAAAGTTATTTGGGAGCCTATTCATCTGTTTTCCATTGTTTTCTGTTAATGTGACAGCCAATGAGCATGCAGCTTGCAAAGGCTCAAAGTTCTTTTGGGAATGCAGGTCTCCTAAGGAAAGACCTTGTTACTGTTTTATAAATTATTTTGCAGTGGTGATAATTGCTGTGAAGATTGAGCTGTAAACCGCCAACAGCAGAAGTATTGGAGTTTCCTAAATGATTTCCTACCAAAGGTTCCAGTCTCCCCATCTATCACATAACATTCATATCGTTTATAGTCAGAGCTGGTTATACGTCTTGCAATCCAAATCTTTGGGTTTCCGTACCAGCTGGAGATAGGAAGAACAGAAATTTACCTATGGGCCACTTAGCGCACTTGAGAAAATCAAAGCAGGACAACTGAAGGAAAATAAGTAAGTACTTCTTTGTCTTATTTCCTAGTCATATGGGAAGTCAAGGAAACTGCATACCATTTTTATATAATGTTCCATAACACGTTTTCCTTGATGCTACATAGATCCTTATCTTACTGTTGGGTCTACTGGATAATCAAGCCTGAAAATAGACAAATGCTGGAGATCCTGCTGGAATTGTTGAACAGACCTCAGTTTATGAAAGAATACAGTCCAAAATGTCTGCCGCCCGACATTGTAATTGTCCAAGAGGTTCTTTCCAGAAAATGGACTACTCTGTTTTGGGGTAGGTTGCAACAGATGACATTATGTTCTGGTTTCAGGCAGATTTTGGGAGAAACCCTCCCATGGGGCCCCCCTCCCCTCCCCCAACCAGTTCAGAAAAGACTTCCTCAGAGAGAAGTGGAAAAAACCTGTTTATTAAACAGGCAAATTACTCCCAGCACAACACACGATGACAAGAGCTTCGTGCCACTTACGGAGGGATAGCAAACTTAAAAAGAGAAGGTCTCCTCTTGAAGATAGTCACTGTGTTTCATTGCTCCATCTCTGCTGGTGCTGGGAGAAAAGGAGATGTGCAGGGCTGGTCTTGGTGGGGTGGGTCCCCTGTGGAGGCGTCCGGTGCTTCCCTCAGGTCCTTAGTCCGAAGAGATTGGAATAGTTCCGAGGAGAAGGCAAAAAAAGGAAAAGGGGGGGAAAAAAAAGCTTCAGCTATTCTACTATGTTAGCACTAAACTAACTAACTAACTCCCCGGGGGAAAAAAACAACAGAGCTTCTTTCCTCTTGCAGTGTTCCAACTCCCCCGCTTCAAGGTCACTCCGAGGAGCAGAGCTTTCCTGGGGAAAAACAAACCGTGCTTCCCCTCCCCTTTGCACCCAATAGATGATTGGGGGATACACGGTCACCCTAGGACACATTATTAATCATTAATTAAAATATAAAGTGCTTTCATTTTTTGACAATGCCCAAGGGTCAATATGTGAGCTTGAGATATTAATTTTGAAGAATTAAGGATTTTTAGGAAAGTTAAGATAATAAGCTGCTGAATTAGCTGGAGTAAATAGGTAAGATTTGTTTGCAGTTAACACAAGCTGGATCTTAGATAAGCTATCCCGGATTTAGTAGCTCATTGCTTGTCACCTTTATGTTTGCATAACTGCTTGTAATGAAAAACAAAATGTGGTAAATAAGATGTAAGATAGATGCAGACTTCCTGCTTAAAGAACACATTGAATACAGGAAACTGTAAGTTCTACCAAGGATTTATTTGTCACGAATGCACTGAAAACGTAGAAAGGTCAGAACGAGGAAGACTCATCTTGCTTCCTCATTTTGGGTGACCCCTCCCCAGAAGAGACCCTCAACTCATTTTAAGAAACAAACTACCCATGCTTAATAGTCTTTTTTGCCAATTAGCTTACGAAGCGAGGAATGGGAGGTGACAGGAGTATGAATATGTATTTGTATTTTGGGTATTCAACACTTTTGTAAATAAAAGGCTTTATAATTACCTGTGAATTTCGCAGTGTGTATTAGGGAACTATCCCACGTGCTGCCCGGCCGTAATAAACATACACTTTCTAACTTTAAACTGTTAAGAGAGTTTTTGTCCATCACAGTTGGGTATCAATACCCATATTTCTTTAGTAAGTCAAGCTGAAGTGAGATTCCCAGGCCCCTGAGAAGAGGGTGTGGGTAGGAATCACAGGCAAGGCTGGTCAGGGCCTTAGGACATGTCAGAGTCATGATAGTTTTCTCACAACTTATGCTATTTTCATTTCAAGTTAATAGTAAAGTTTCTTTCCACTTCTAATAGATATGGTTATTATTATTTACTGCTTGTCATAATCCGCTCATACAAGCAGGGGTCGTGATGGTTCATTTACTGATCTCAGAGTGCAAAACACAACACAGAGGGGATTTCAGCATTAAAACAAATGCACCTTTTATTGATTGACCATAGCAAATGTGATAGAGGGATTAAGAGTGAGAGAAAGAGATAGAGAAAGAGAGAAAGGGGGGCATATGACTACCAAACGTGGAGACGAAGTCCTCATGGTCCGGTTGATGGGTCCGCCTGTCACATCGAGGAGAGTCTCTCTCTCGCTGGTTAACTCAGGGGTTTTTATTATAGTCCTCAATCATGAGGGGAACAGGTAAATCTATTGAAGCCACCAAGGGGGAACAGGTAGTCCATGTTCTTAGCAGTAAGCAAGAGCCATTGTCTTCTTGGTCCAACGATCATGCCTGCAGGCAAACACCTCTCTTTGGTTAAGTCAGCCCCACGCCCCCGTACAAGGGTTGTAGGGGCCTCATGTCTCAGTCCTTGGAAGGGGACTTTGATCTCCGTCTGTCACGATGGTTGTGAAGCAGAGGGATTTTCCGTGGGGGACCACCAGAGTTACCTGAGAAAGTCTCCTTGGCCAAGAGGTGGGGAAATTCATAGGCTATTGTCGTGAAGCAGGGACCATGAAGCAGGTACAAACTTCAGGTACAGAACTACGGTTACACTGCTCAAAGCCAGTGTACCATGGCGTGGTGACACAGGAAAATGCACCTGCAGACGATTGGCAAGCATCCACCTCAACGAGGCCAGAACTGCAGTGGGGTCCTCGGGTCCTTATGACGATCATGAGGCAAACGAGGGGAACTTCAGACAGTCACTTACGCTGCTATAATCAAGAAATTATGTAGACTTTCAGCACTAGAAAAAGGATCATTCATTCAGAGTTTAGGGAAAAAAAAAAAAAAAATAAAATTGTCCCTAATTTCCTTTGGGATGAGAAAAAGGGGAAAAAAATTACACTTCTGTGAGCTAGGGGTTGGAACACACACCCTAGAGTGTGTGCCAGACAAGTCATTGAGGTCTGGTAAGTAAATATTCTTTGTACTGTTAATAAGTAAAATAAAATAAACTAAGATACATTTTAAAAATTTTGTCCCAGACCAAAACAGTCTGGGAATGGACAGGAGAGCATTTAGTATATGGATGGTTTGAACATTATGCAAATTCTTAAATAAGGATCTATAACCCAAACATTAGGTATGAGAAGACAATCTTGGAAATACAGTTTTGGGAAAGGGTTACTTGCATAATTTCTCGTAGGGATCAAAGAGAAGCTTCCAGTAAAACATTGCTCCTGAGAACAAACTACAAGAAAAGTTTTTCTCCCAGTATTTCAACTTAGTCATGAAGTGAAATTGTTTTCATCACTTGTCACTGCATTTTTCCTCATAAGATGGCCTAGGTTATCAGCAGTTTCATGTGAAAAACATGTATTGTCTTTTTCAGAAGGGTGAGAGTGTGTGGAGTGATGTGTTACGATTTGGGGACCGCTCCAAGTTAATCCCCAGCATGAATACTGACAGGTCTTTCTATTCTTCCACTTCAGATTTTATCTAATGTGGAAAAACACCAATCATATCTAAGAATCCAAAATCTACCATTTATTATTTTTCCTTTAAAACAGATTCCTGGACAATGATAGAAAAGCTTCTGTCCTTTTCATGTCATGACATTGTTCTAGGTTTTTTCTTTTAAATGGACTTCCTAAAGAAGCTTGAAAAGACCAGTTATTAAAGGCAAATGCCATGAAGTTACTGTAAGTCAGACGCTGCTGTTGTTACTTTTTATCTGTATCTTAACAATCTAAGAAATTGTTAGGAAAATTAATCCACAAACACCAGAGGTTTATGTCCAAAAATGAGACAGAGGAGTCCTTTTACTTTATTCAAATAAAGGGAGAGGCCATGGGGCATTTCCCCTGGGGTCTCTTAGATTTTTAAAGGATCCTTTTTATCCCAATTTCCCGGCCTCATTTCCCTCTCTCTTTCCCCATTGGCTGAGGTACTTGAGAGGTACAGACTTCCCAAAAAGCCCAAGACCTAAGATTCCTCTTTTAATGTATAACCCCTCTAATTTTTAATCCTTATGGGATTTACGGGTTTTTCCCCATTGTTGCTTTCATCCTTCAATATTCAATTTTATTTACAAACAAACCTATGGTTTGTTTGTAAAGGCAACTATCTTCTTTTCCATTCATCAATCAGTAGAATCCTTCCCATTGTTTCTCTTATCTCTCAGTGCTAGTTCTATCTACCAGCAGACCCAGGGCTTGTTTGTAAAGACAAATCTTGTCATTCCTCTCAAAATGAAACTGCTATATAAAATCTTGCACTTTTTTCTGCTAAAATCCGTATGAACAAGTGCCTAATCCAAAATTCAAATGAGTTCAAAGTCTGTTGTAATGCATTAATTTGGTTTATATTGTGTTTCATTGGATTTGTAATCTGTATCACGTGGTTTGTCCTTACTCAGCGGTAACCCAACTCTCTTCCAATCCCACTTCTCCCTGATTGGGTAGTGTCTTGTCCCTGCCTCTGGGCCCTGCCTCCTGGGGAAAAAGGCCCAGCACGGGTGGGGCCTCAGACTCTCTGGCACCAGTGAGCTATCGGAAAAGATCTCTGGCCAGGCAGGGTAGAGTAAGAGTAAAGCAATGTTTTCCCTTCTGGACAAAGAGCAGGCTCTTTCTTTTTGCAATTGGTGGTCATCTGGTCTTGCAAAGGAACTCAATAAGTCATCTGAGCTGGAGACAGACAAAAAAAACTTCCCTTAAGCTGCCAAGCTAAGCTAAGTGTTTTTATGTCATAAAAACTCAATAAGACTAATAACTTCAGTTGTTCCTCTCAGGGATCGCTGGTTTTATTGCTTTTGATCTTCTCAGTCATTTTTGCAGGTTGCTCTCTTACAATAAAGAGATCTTTTCCCTCAGAGGTCAGCTTATTTATTCACTTTTCTCTGCTGCATTTGCCACAACATCTGACACTTTGGGATTGTCAGGCAGCACCTGACAGCTGACACTGTACGAAGATCTGAGCTCTGACCTCCATATTTGCTTGAGAAAAGAGTAATATGGTGATCCATAATTTTTAAATTTTACAGTCTATTTGTATATCCCATCTTTTTCAGAAATATGAAATATGAAATAAATAAGCACCATTCAGGTGGCCAGAGATTCCCTGGAATCATAAAAAATTTCATGTCACTCTTCCCCTACCCAATTCAGAGAGTGGAGGGCTTCTGTTTTCCACGTCCTCAGCAGTTGTGAGTCCTCAGACTAAACTGGAGACATCTTCAAGTGAACTAGTCTGCACAATTCTGCTAACAATTTCAGGCAAATTAAGGGAGTTTTCCAAAAGAAAACACTTTCATCTGAAAGTGCCAACTATCTATTGTCTCTGTTCATTTAACTTCTAGAATTTCTTAACTATTCAGCAGATACAATAGAATCTTATATCAACTTATAAAGTCTCTGGATAGACTTTCCAAGTACATTGGGCTTCAGCAGTGTCAGCAAGGTAATGTATAATACACCAATCCATCAGTTTGAAATGAAACAATATATTTGAAAATATGTCATAACAGCCATGAATGGGCAGCTGCATTACAAGAGTGCAATGAAAGATGAAAGCAGCTGAACGAGACTTAGGAAAATGCAGTCAAGAGATTTGAAAATGTGAAGATTCTGTTCTCTTGGACTTTTTACTGTCTCTAACAGGAAAGAGATTTCATGTGAAACTACTAAAAATTAGTAGTGAGTTACTACTATCTCATCAAGAAACATTAGCTTGATGATCAAGCTTATTTTAATTTTCTGATGCCATCCCATTCTTATTAATGACAAGTCCTCCAGTCCTCCAACTCCCCTCAGTCATTTATTTGTTGTTTTATCCTTCTTACAAATAGTTTTTATATTTCTACCCAATCATTAATAAGTCAACAATATAAATTCATTCCTCTTAATATGCTTCATAAAATAATTGCTCCAACCTTCAGTGATTGCACAGGAGTGGAAGAGGGAGAGAAAAACAGCTTTTCTGTCCCACAGGAATGTGAAAATCTTCTAGCCCTAATTTAGAATGGGAACCCAAAATCTCAGCAGAAATACCAATAGTGAAATATCTCTTAAGTGGTTTGCTGTGTTTCTAGTTTACAAAAATAAACAATTAAACTAAACCTGGCTGTTTAAAGACGTTGGATAAAAGTTATCTGTATGGTCTTTTCCTGTATTTGAACAGTAAACAAACAGTTGTTGAAACTAGCCTTTTCCTACAGGAAATTGACTTCAGCAGATCAACAGTTTCATATGAAAAAAATCTTTGTCCAAGCCTGTCTTGAGTCAACATGTGCTGTAACTGAAACCTCCTTTCCTGGAGGCTGCTGTAAAGACATGAACATGAAATGATATCAAGAGCTACTTTCAGTGGATCTAAATAATGTAGAGCAGACTTTGAGGTCTGAGCAGATAATTTCAGCAGATAAGTGAAAGGCATTCAGAAATAATTGAAATAGAATTGGTCACAATATAAACAATGGAAATTTTGTCAAAGACTTCCAGCACAACTTCTAGCTAAACAGCTAACAAAAATAAACCCCCCAAAATCCCTGTCACTCTGAATACGAAGACTGCAGAGAGTAATCATAGCAGTCTAATCAAGCTGCTGAAATATATGTAAAGGTCAGGAGAAGACTAGCTGTGCTTCCTGTGTCCTAGAAATGCAACAAGGAGTTTTGCCAACCAAGACAGAGTATAAATTTATTTTCTCTCTTCACCTTCCTGTAGAATGGTTCCTTATGGTGAAAGATATTAAAACCAAAATTCTTAATATCACCTCATGATGCTGATAGGCCATCATACACCATCTTCATCAGTGAATCTCTGTATGTTATAGTAAATTTGCTTCTGTGATCATCCCTATTACTCCTGATAGACACAACATATTCTTATCTTGTCTGGTTTTCTCCTTCATTTTTTGGCAAGATGTGTTTCAGTGATGGTCAGGAATCATGCTTCCTTGCATGCCACTGCAGAACTGGTCTAAGCCCTTGTTCAGTGAGAGGTTTAGAGTACATTTTTAAATGTCAGTTGTGCAATGAGCTTCACTTATCTGACCTTTTAAAACTGTGTCAGTACCCAGATGTGCTCATGCTTAAGTGATTCATAGAGGAGGTTCAGGGAGCTAGCTGGTGGCTAGCTTTACTTTAAAATAACATCAAATCAATGGGATTAACTAATATGACATAGTGATTTAATCTGGTTCCACAAATTAGACATTCTCATATTTTAACAATTTTCTCTGCTTTACTGTTACAAACAGAATAAAGTCCAGAGAGGTATATGTAAAGTCTTTATGTGAAATGTATTTAAGCATATTTCAGGCTTTTAAAGGGCTAGTCACAGAAAGCAGGAAAGAGCTGGGAGAATCAGCAGAGATACTTCAAATATTAAAATGTGAATAATCATAGAGAACTATTTAAAATCATTTCTCTTACTACACAAATAACCTCCAAATGAGAAACAGACCATATCACTTAAGAAACTTAGTTTTGCCTGAGCATACTCAGAAAAATCGAGGAATTCTTGGTGCATTACTAGGTGGAAGTGTCAGAATTGAGAATTGCATTAAACAAAGGGTGGAGGTGTACATGAAATGAACATTCTGTGATCCAGTCATAGCATACAATATCACTTATATTCCAACAGTTCCAGATTTTACATGATTACTTTAAGGACGCCTTCTTCAGGTAACAAGTCCAAGTACCTTTCATCTAAGAGCTAAAAAATCTGACATATTCTCTGAATTACTGTTGTTGCTTCTCAGGATTTGATCATCAGAGGAGCTCAAGAGGCCTGGCAGGAAATAATATGCTGATATATAAAGAAGGTAAAAACCTAGAAAAGCTGATCTAGTTACTTGAGTAAGTGATGTGACATAGTGAATTCTGTATTGTGAGTATTGACCCTCTGCATTTTAATATTACAATTCATAACTGAGAAGAATATAGAAAATCATTATATAACTAATTATATACAGGTTGTATGAGACAAAAACTGAAGAAGACTGACTACACATATGGAGAGAGCAGATGAGACAGTTGTACAGCCAGAGAACTCTGACCAGTTGGGAAACTGAATGCAGTCAAAAAAATATTTCTTTTTCTAAAAACAATATGTGGAATTTTATGCATGTATAGGAATAATAAAGGAAATTTTCACTTAAAAGGAGGTTTCCATGTTAGCAGCAATGAATATAAAAGATATTTCGAGTAATGTTTATTGATTATCTAAATACAATTTGTCAGTGTGATATTGTTGCTAAAAAAGAAGAAAGTGATATTTGATACACACAGGGAAAATAATGAGTAGAGACAGAGAATTTCTCATCCCTTTATTACCTCTAAACAATAATTAGTACTGCAAAATCATTTTTGAAACTGCAAATGTCTCTGAGGACGGAGAAGAATATTTATAAGTTAAGGAAACCTGCCCCATAGAGAAAGACACAGAAACACACTAGGTTAAGAAGAAAAACATATGGAAGCCTAAATCCCAGCAAATGGAACACAGATTTGACAGTGTGACACTGCAGCCCAGCACTGGTAAAAGCAAGATGAATGCTTGACAAGATCAGGATTTTCATTTCATTTTTTTTTCCAGAAATCTAATGACAAAGGAGAACAACCTACTGTAGTCTGTTCTGTGTCATCCATCACTCAGCATTTTAAAACAAATGTTAGGCTTTTCTTCTAAAATATATGCCATGGTTAAAAAAGTAATTCATGCTGTAATGATGGAATCACTTGCATCAAGCCACTTAATCCAAAGTATCCTGTTCTTTTGCAATGAGAATGTGTTTCTAGGCTAAGTGCAACCTTTTTATCATTGTCTCCTGGATATATCTACAGAAAATGCATCCACTGCAGCCAGAGGGACATATACAAGGATCCTGTTCTCCTTCATGCAATGTATTTCTGCGTCTTAAATGGGCTTTGTTCCATATGAAACCAAATGCTCAGAGCAAAACTAAGGTTTAGACTAATGAAGAGAAACTGGTCTTGTGTCAGGAAGGGTCTGCATTGCCACCCATTTTACTGAGCACAAACTACCCTACAAGAGCCTAAATCTCCACCTTGGTGAATCTGAAGGTAGATTTCTGAACCTATATGATTAATACCTCTCATTTACATCACTTGTTGATGAAACATTTTCCTACTAGATTATAGGATCACTCAACAAGTGTAGATAGATTATGGCAGAACCATGGACACCATATCTCAAGAGTTTAGTGAAGAGAGATGCACGAAGGTTTCGGCTCTGAAATATCTTGCTGTCTTAATTTTAAAACTTTCGTGCCATTCTCTCAGCTTTATTGAAAATGGAATGGTTTCTATAGCATAACCCTTTCTGATTAATCACTCAATCTCATTTTCCTTTTCTGAATTGCAATAGCTCCTCAGAGAGATTCATTATACCTTCATTTTCATCTTGAGGACTAGCTGTAATTAGTTTTGATGGTTTTGTGCCTTTTTTTTCTGAAGCTGATCAGTTTTCTGTCTCTCTCTCTCTCTTTCTCTCTCGCTCTCTCTCTTTTTTTTTAAATATCAACTCATTTACCTCAAAAGCAATAAAATGAACACTCACAATATTAATTGGACTATAGAGGCATTAAGGCATTTTATTCCTGGTAGTAATGTTTTCCCATTTTATTATACCCATTTCAATAACTGTGGAAACCCTGCAGTACAATTATTGAGAGCTAGAATTCTACAGAAGCACCATTTCATGGGTTTTTGTTTGCATACTGGAGACACTGCTTTTGATCATATTAAAGAATCACAGAATTACTGAGGTTGGAAGAGACCTCAGAGGTCACCTAGTCCCACTATGCCTGATCAGCCAGGGTCACTGAAATTGCATAGGACCATGACCAGATGGTTTTTTAATATCTCCTGGGAGGGACACTCTAACACCTCTCTCAGCAATCTGTGACAGGTTTTGGTTACCCTCAGAGTGAAAAAGTGTTTTTTGATGTTCAGATGGAACCTCCCAAGTTTCAGTCTGTCTGTCACCTCTGGTCCTGTCTCTGGGCACCATTGGAAAGCGCCTGGCTCTCTCTTCTTTGTGCTCTCCATTCATGTATCTATAGTCATTGACGAGATCCCCCAGACCCTTCTCTTCTCCAGGTTGAACAACCCCAGCTCCCTCAGCCTTTCCTCATCCAAGAGATGCTCCTGTCCCTTTATCACCTTCATGGTCCTTCATTAGACTCTCTCCAGCACATCCATGTCTCTCTTGTACTTGAGACCTCAGAACTACTCATAACACTCCAGGTGTGACCTCACCTGAGTATAGGGAAAAGATCGCTTTCCTAAACCTGCTGGAAATACTTTGCTTAATGCAGCTCGGGATGCCAGCAGTCTTAATTGTGGCAAGGGCACGTTTCTTGCACGTGATCAACTGGGCCTTTGTGAGGTCTCCCAGCCCCTAGTTCTGCCACACTGCTTTCCAAATGGATGGGCCCTAGTGCTTGGGGTTGTTGCTTTCATAGAGCAGGACTTTGTACTTCTCCTTGTTGAACTTCATGAGGTTCTTGTCAGCCCATTTCTGTGGGACATTGAGGTCTCTCCAGATGGCAGCAAAACCCTCTGATGTATCACCCACGCCTCCCAATCTTCTCTAGGCAGCAAGCTCTCTGGCTTACTTTTGTCACCTATGTACTTAGAGAAGCCCTTTCTATTGTGTTTGACATATCTCAACAGATCAGTGTAAATCCCAGTGGGGATTTAGCTTTCCTAAACATATGTCTGCATGCTTGTATAGTATCTCTGTATTCCTTCCAGGCTACCTGTCCCAGTTTTATGCTTTCTATGCTTCCATTTTTTGTGTTTAAGTTTGGCCTGAATCTTCTTGTTCATCCACACAGGCTTCCCAGCATTTGTACCTGACCTTCTGCTCACTGGAATGGACTTCTCTTTGAGTCTGGAGAAGGTGATCCCTAAATATTAACCAACTATCTTGGGCCACTTTTCTTGCCGGAGCATCATCCCATGAGACTCTTCCGAGAAGACATTTGAGGAGGTCAGAATTTGCTATACTGAAATCTAGCATTGTGACTTTGCTTTCTGCCCTATACTCTGCATACAGGATCCTGAACTTCACCATTTCATAGTGACTTATCATCCCCAACAAAACCCTCCTTGTTATTGAATATAAAGCCCACCAACACCCTCTCCTCATTGGCTCCTCTTTCGCACGAGTCACCTGTCATCAGTCCTTTCCAAGACCAAACGCTTATGGCCTTTTCTGTTGTCCCCTCAAGAGATATTGGGGTGTTTGAAATCCCCTGTAAACAAAGAATGGGAAGCTGCGTCTGGTTCTCTGTTGGAGACTTCATCCACTTGTTCTTCCTGGTCAGGCATCACATAGCAGACATACTCTACATCACCTCCACTGGCCTGCTCTTTCTCCCTTACTCATGTGCTCTCAGATCGGTCATCGTCCATTACCAGGCAGAGCTCCATGTGCTTCAGTTTCTCTCTCACATGAAGGCCAATTCACCTCCCTCTCATTCTCAGTCTGTCTTTCTAAATAGTCTGTATTGCCCCCATGCAGGCATGGGAGACTCTGGACAGCAGGAAGGAAAAGCTGAGCTATTCTCTGCTCCCCAAGATAGGTATATACTGGGTATCTTGAAGGTAATGACACCTCTTGGCAAGATTTGGGAAAGCTGCAGAGCAGATGCTGGCTCTCAGGTATCTGTATCAAATCCCTTTTCTCTGAGGCTGGATGATTGATTTAAATAATCAGAGCTACCCAGGGAAAGCAATCTCTGAAAAAATAATGTTTCCATTCACTGCAAAACCTAATTTTACTCCTTCAGTAACTTAGGCCATCCTGACCTTCATGGTGACAACACTCAGCTTTGCTATCTGAAGCTTTACTGGTCAGAACCTCGAATCAAATCTATAACTGACTGAGATCTCATGTCTCTGACCACAGTGTCATTTGTGTTCTTTTGTTTTCCTAATCCACTGATTGAAAAAAAAAACATTTTAAAACAGCTATGAAAAAGCTATAGTGTCCTTATGTCTGATACCATAACTGTCATTAGGCCAGGCTGGAATCTATCTCCTAAAACAAGTCACAAAGAAAACCAAGGCAAAGCAATCAAAGAAATCTGGCACAGTACAGCAAGGAAGTCACTGGAGGAAAAAGAGAAGGTTCACATAGAACTGTCAGGACAGGAGGCCTAAAGTGTGCAATTTTGTTTTTCACTGTCACTGTAGAGAAACCACTTCTATTTGGTATGAGTTTAATAATCTCTACCAGTAACGCAATGAAAAATAAAATTACAATTCTACATAAAAACATTAATTAGCAATATGACAGTTTTGCTAAATTATTTTGCATCTTTCCTCTGTTTCCACATTACCTCAGAAGAAAACTTTTTTGAAAAACTCCAGATTTAGTCACAAGTAAAACCAGTGACTGCAAGACATAAATTGCTGCAATTGTATGTGTTGTAAGAACTTCCAGATGCTGTGCTTCTGTTTGGAAGTGAAGCTTTCCAAGAACCATGGAGAGATGTGGACTATTGGGTATGATTGGATATACTCAAGTGGGCAGCAAAAATAAGATTTGCTTAGTTTAATTAGAGTTAATTAGAAGGCACCACTAATGTGTATGGCTTGCTCTTCCAGAGCAGAAGGGATGTAAGAAATGTCTATTAACATTATATTGCTGCTGTCACCAGAGTTCCAAATGTTCCCATCAAGACAATAGTTTTGTAAGGTATTGAATACACACTCACAACTGAGTAACTGAAGTTTAAAAGATTAATTTGAAATTGTCCAGGTATCTGTGGTGCAGCAGACATGTTTCTAACATTCTGGATTACTGTTACAAGTAATAAAATTTTCCTTCTTTTCTGTAATTGCTTATTCCATTATTGCTACTCAGATCAGTTCTCCAATCACCACCTTTTCATTTTGATACATGCTCAGAGGAAATGTGCATAACAGAATACTGCTGGGCCCTTCTGAGTGATGAAAATGGCATGCAAATGCAACTAATAATAACAAAAATGCTTCTTTTTGCTTACAATAAAAAAGACCAGTTGCTCACAACTGAAAGAGCAACAGAAAATAACAGTAGTCATACTCTAGAGGCATTACAAAAAGCTGAAAATTTTCCACTCTCACCTCATCCACAAATGTTTTCAGAAACTGTCTAGAAAGGAAGCAACTTTCAGAAAAATTTCTTCTCCAACATCTTTTCATACAATTGCATAAATATATACAACAAACAAGCCTATCATCCGCTATTTTTACATGATAATTTTAGGGAAAGTTTGTCACATGAAACCAGAATTTGATGATCCTACCTATAACTTCAAGTGCTTTTTACTTTTACTCTCTCTCTTACTTAATTTTTTCTGCTTTATGACTGCTCTGGCCATGCTGTACTCTCCTGGTGAAAACTGATCCACCCTCAAGCCTGCAGGGTTTGTGAAATTATTAGGTACTATGCAGAGTTATACTTTTCGGACATGTAGGAGGTCTGATTATGCTCGCTGATCTGCAGTGGAACTAACATATAGATGACTCATATTGTTTCATTTCTAACCCACCTAGTAAGTCAGCCTTTGTAGATATGTATGCAAACAGTAAGAAAATACACCACACCCTTTTAAAAAGATCCCTTTTGGGAAACAAAGGTTTCCTGTGCTCAACCCTTTTAATATGACTAGGTTCACACAATCCTAATGGAAGTGTGTAACTAAGAAAACAGGCCAGTTAAGGAAACGTTATCAAACTAAAACCAGCAGAGTTTGCCCTGTCTTAGGTCTTTCCTAATTTTGGTTTAAAGAAGGGAGTCACAAGTGCAGTGCTTTAATTCCCAGAAGTTTCTAGGAAGCCAGGCAAATTAAAAGGGAACTGCACAACAGAGCTTTTTGTCTGCTGTTTAACTCTTGCTTTGTCAGGCACATCCCAAGAAGAAACAAACAAACAAAAAATTTTCCAGTTCACTTTGTTTTGCCTATTGCTTTTTTTTTGTTTGTTTGTCCATGTTTTTATGAATAAGTCTTTATACAGGATTAATAAAATTTTTTTATCTACATTCTAATAATTAAAAAGTTAATGCTTCAACTACCCACCGAAGCAGTTCTCAGTGTCTCTCTTGGGAAGATATCGCAGAACTCTGCTATATCATACATTTATCTCAGGAGTGTTACACACATCCCCAAATACTTCTTACAGTACTTTTAATTGGACAGGATGCTGGGCCATCTTGTCTAGACCATGCTTCTGCCAAAAAAGGTTGGACCAGATGATCCTTGAGGTCCTCTTCCAATCTGGTATTCTATGAAATTTTGTACAAACTGCATCATCTTGGCAGTTACAAATGTTATCCAATATTTTAATCCTCCAGAGTATGTTACAGAGCCACTTCCTCCCAAAGCCTGTGACTTATTAATTGCTCATCCTCACTTCTTCAGGAAAGAAATAAAATTTTAGTTGTCGATGGCATGTAACACAGGGATTTTACACTCTTCTTTACAAAGTAAATTGCAGTTTTCCCCCCAGTGCTTCCCACCTATCTTTTCATTCTAGCCCTCTTTTCCATTGCTTACCAGCTTCACTCCTTTTCATTTGCTTCCCACAAACATTCATCCTTTCAGATTTCCCAGTGACCCTGCAGAACTGCATGACTTGTGAAATGACCTGGATTTGGGTGGCCTCACACCCTCTGGAGCAGACTGTCTGCAAGCAAGAGTAACCTTCCAGGAGTCTGTCCTTGTTTTGGTTGGCACAGTGTTAATTTTGTTCTTAGTAGCTGCTACAGGGCTGTGCTTTGGATTCAATGTGAGACTGATGTTGATAACACACCGATGGCTCAGTCATTGCTCAGCAGTGCTTACCCTGAGCCAGGGGCTTTTCAGGTTCCCATGCTCTGCCAGTGAGGAGCTGCACAAGGACCTGGGAGGAAGCATGGCCAGGACAGCTGACCCGAACTGGCCAGAGGGATATTTCAGATCATAGAACATCGTATACAGTATTCAAACTGGGGGAAGTTGGCTGGATGGGGCTGATCACTGCTGGGGAACAAGCTGTGTTGGTCAGTGGGTGGTGAGCAGCTTGATTGTGCACCACTTATTTCTCCTGGGTTTTCTCTTTCTCTCTCCTTTTCATTATTATTTTTATTGTTATTACCAACAATAATACTAATGGTTATTACCATTACCATAGTGGTATTAACATTACCATAGTGGTATTATTATGTTTTATTTTGTTTCAATTATTTAACTGTCCTCATCTCAGTCCATGAGTCTTTTTTCCCTTCAGTTTTCCTCCCTGCCAGGGTGGGGAAGTGAGCATGCTTCTACACAGTACTTAATTGTCAGCTGGAGGAAAAAAATGGCTGAGCCTTATGCAGTGAGCCATCTGCTTTTCTGCCCTGACTTTCCTAAGTCATTCCCACAGGTTCACTTATGAACATTTCTTAACTCATGGTTTCTGTTTCCCCAGTTCCCCAGTTCCTTTTTCCCTACTTTCAGGGATTTTTTTGTCAAATTTACACCAAAAAGTACCTTAAGACCTTTAACTCCTGGATGTATTTGTGCTGCCAGTGTTTCCTTATTGGACCTGCAGCTGAAAAGCAGGACTTACAGGCACACATGCTGGTTAGGTCTTATTGCATGCAAACCTCAGTGAGGCTGGTCCCACCATAGTGACTCATAGTGAGTTTCTGTCACCTCTATAAATCGTGCATTGCATTGAAAGCCTGACTGCCTGATTGTTTATCCATACAATACAAGGTACCTTCTCCTTTCTAAATTAAAATGCTTTCATTTTAAAGCATCTCACCTAAAGGGATTTCACCAGCTTTAAAAGAACCTTTTTTAAAATAAAGGTTTTAATGTGACAACAGCCCATTCTGTGCCTTAGGAAAGCATTTGCAGTGTTGCAGACCTCAGGTTTTAACTACCACATGCAAAACCTTAAAAGATATGATTTAAAAATAGAGTTTATCTGTCATTCTGTAGTCTCATTCTCATTTGCCTGAATCTGTGCTCATAGTCTAGTGTAAGACCAAAGAAACTTTTCCTGCAGAACAGCAGCAACAGGTAGAAATGGTTAGTTTTTTGATTTCTATGAACAATTAAGTTCTCTCACATTCATATAAGAACAGTAGATCTTTAATTCAGGTGTATGAAAAATAACAAAAACTGGGAATTCTACCCTTTATTCTTGCTGGGCATGTTTTTCCTCTCTCCTCCTTTACGTAAGGAACCCAATAAACCAAGAGGTGACTTCCATCACACTAGGGAAGACATCTTAGGTATTTTTAATCAGCTTGAATGCACAAGGAATCCCCTCCCACCTTAAAGATCACAATCTTATTCTGTTGCTTTTCCCTCTAGTTCTAATCAAAGCAACTCCAGACCCTTCTTAAAATTTGTTTGTTCTCAAGCTGATTCTCAGTACCTTTCTAATTCTTCGTTCCTTTTATCTATGTCTGCCCTGCACTTCACAAAGGAAGATCAGAACTTCTTGTTTCTGGCAAACTGTTTTTATAGTTATTTAAAAATAGCACCTCAAATGTGCTAATGTGAACTTTTAGAAACTAGAAGTCCTGAAATAATACTATAATCCTGAAAGCCCTTAACCATGGGGTACCATTTTGAAACTCTCGTATGACACAACAATCGATTAGATCGTCATACATGAGCTAATTTCAAACAGAAACTTCTGCTTAGGAATTAATTTTCATTCTGGAGCAAGAAAATATGTCAAGAAAAGTTTCCAGAAAAAAAAAAAGTTCTTCATATGGCTAGAAATACTTGAATCATTCTGTTCTCATGTTTCCTTATTTTACATGATATTGTAATCTGTAACAAAAGTGTGAAAGTCATTTCGGTACAAAAAGAATAAGAAATCCTTTTGATATAACTGAAAGGTGGGGTTTTTCCCTAAATGTAATGTTGTCATTTGATATGAAAAACTTATTTTAGAGGAACAGTAGAATAATTTTGAGAAAAACTGTCTGTCAGAAATATTTTGACTGCTGCAGAGCTCCACCAAGTGCACCCCATGCCAGAGTCTCTGGGTATGGTGAGTTAGGTGCTGTAATGTCTGGCTCTTTCAGAACACAGGATGGAACCACCCATACTTTTAACAATTAAAAACTGGTAATAAGCAGAAAAGCGCTATGTTTCTCCTTAGAGAAACTGCACAGACCTGAGGTAATTTCTCAAATTATATTAAAAAAAAAAAAAAAAAAAAAAAAAAAAAACACCAAAAAAACCCAGGAAGCAAATAACTGAATACAGTAAAAGTTACCAGAACATGGCAGTATGTCAAGGGTGGAAGCCTACAGGAAAGAAATTACTCAAAGAAAGAACAAATGTGGAAATATTTGTTATTTACAAAAACATGTCCACCTGGACAACAGAAATTCATAGTGAATTACATCCCTGATCTTTCACATAAGTGTGTACCTAATTTTACACAGAAATACAGATTTTCAAGGATATAACTCAAATAAATTGATTTAACCAATTTAATAAATTTATTTCATTTAATTGTTTGGAGGACTACAGCCTGAGCTTGGGATTTTTTGTGAACCCAAGGAATTAGTTAGCTCGAATCCAATTTATGACTGTTATCTTTTAAAAAGCTCATCCTAAACATAAGCTTCAATTATAACTCAAGTTCTTTTTGAACTTAAATTCTAACTAGGAAATGTGAGAGCCTGAGGGTTCCCATACTTCGTTGAAACCTCAAAATCAGACAGCTAACCTCTGTCTCCAGAAATGGCATAGTAATAATGGAAAAATCAGTCTTCCCATGAGAGTTTTTCATTTGGGAATGAAACCAGGAAATGCTAAAAAAGTGGAGGTTTGGAACAACTCAGAAGTGATGCCTGATTTGATCCCGTACTCTCTCAAAAAGCATCAAGTATTTGGTCACTTCATCTACCTATGTCGCCTGCCATTGCACCTAAATGCACCTCATCCATATGCAGCACAGTATTCCCTCTATGTAGCTATACACACAGTTTGAAACATTTTCTTGATCCAATCAATTACAAAAATCAGAGGACTTGATAATCTGATTCTACAGTTTGCCAAATATCCACTCAGTTGCCCAGTGTGGCTTTTCTCTAAAATTTTACAGAACCAAACCAAACCAAACGAAACCAAACCAAACCAAACCAAACAAAGAAACCACCACCAATGACAAAAAAACTCCACCAGAAGCAGCAAGAAACCCCACATACCAAAAAAAGAAAAACACCAAACCAACAAAAAACCACAAACAAACAAAAAAACCTCCACCACATCAGAGTAATCCTTAATTGCTTTCACTAGGGTTACTTTCTTGGCCCCAGCCTCTGATCTTTCCTGCAATGGGTTTTTTTGCTGTAGTTCCAGCTACTTGCAACAGCCTATATCTATTTGAATCAATATTTAGATCTGCCAGAAAAACCTTTTCATTAATGAGCCCCCACTGGATTTTTCCCTCTATCACTTGCACTGTTATGATAAAACAAAAATAATTTTACAAACCATCCCATCTGGCAACCGCACCATTTTAAAATATTTTATTATTATAACATTGAACAATTTAATACCTTCAAACTTTGCATGTGAAAAATTTAATACAGCACACAGCCTCTGGAAGAGAAATAGGGAGGCTACCAGGAGGTAGCAATTCTATTGTGCCAACAGCCAGGTCTGCCAAGGGTACCCAGCCTTGAGGACACGAACACAACACTTGTGCTATTATTTGGAGGTACATGGGAAAAAAGGTGTTTGATTAGGCAAACTTTTAGCTACACATACCAGAGCTGAGGAGTGATTGAGGAGTATTTCTTTAATTTATTTCTGTCCTAGGTTGAAGCCTGTCTTAAAGAACTGCTTAGGTAAATGACACTTTAATTGGATCTGCTCAGTTCAAACTGGGAAGAATCCAGAAGCAGCTAGAAAACTGAAGTAATAAATGAACTTTTCAAAGCCAGCTACAGCTATCAAGCAATTTCCTGATGCATTTGAAGTGGGAGAAGAGAACGTGATAGAAATCTCAAGTGACATTCTGACTGACCTTATATATGGAGAAAATCAAAGAAATTGTCCTGAAACTGTGTAGTTAGGGAGGCAATTTGCAGGTTGTGTCAATAGTACAGTGTAGAACGTAATAAATAGGGGGGACAGAAAACCCATGGGGAGGAGTGGAAAGAATAGGAGAAACACCCATGCATAGGTACCTAACATCATTTCGAAGGCTGAGTCCAAAGTGGAATTCCCTCAGGGGCCAACCTGCCAACCAGAATTTCCCCACATCAAGTGGTTTCGTTAAGTCTTCTGTCTCCCTGGGTCAAAGCTGCCCAGGTGAACTGCATTAGAGGAGTAGAGGCTTGATTTCTGCAACTGAGCAACTGTTGTACAACAGAAATCATTATCTGCTTGCAATACCTACACTTCAAGTAAACTTTCAATTTTATCTTACACAGTGTTAGTTCTGTTCTTCTGTCTACTCCACCTAAAATTCCTTTATTAACTACTTCAAAGAGGAAAGTGTCAGACTCTTTTTTCCAGACTATGAGAAATAACAGGCTTAATGATTAAGTCAGAAGGGTCAATATCCTTTGACAAAACCCTTAAATCTAAAACATGCTTGTTAGGTGAAGCATCTACAGATAGTCTTGATAGAGCCAGATAGAAAATGTCTTTTTGCTGGATAAACTTCAATACATACATCCATCTGCTCTTGCTTTTCTTCCAAAATACTTCTAAAATAGGCTGGTATGGGGAGTTAAGCAATTAATTTTCCATTCAGATATAAACACTTTTCTTTTTTTTTTTTTTTTTTTTTAGAATAAAAAAGACCAGACCGTTCTCCCATCAGGCCCACTAGATCGTGCTGCTCAGGCATTGCTGCCCAGGTGTGATGGTGCATGCACCTCATCTGAAAGGTCATAGCCCAAGGTGACTCAAATATGCCAGGCCTTTGTTGTTCCCATTCAAACTGCATCATTACTGAGGCTCTCGCAGCTTATTGAAAAAAACTACCTGCTATTAGGCAGGGAACCAAGTTTCCTAGGGAACTCAGGAACCATAAATCAGTTTTATAACATCCTTACACCAGTTTAGATCTCATTTTCAGGTCCATATGTTCCAGTGTTTTTATTTTACATAGTTTCACTTGGGTTTGTCACACACACATACACACACATCCCCCCGCAAAAAAGCAAAAACTGTTGGAGGAAAAAGAGTTCTTTGTTTCCTTAATTTCATGGGAA
Source organism: Hirundo rustica (assembly GCF_015227805.2). Lineage (NCBI taxonomy): Eukaryota > Metazoa > Chordata > Aves > Passeriformes > Hirundinidae > Hirundo > Hirundo rustica. Next base: position 99,675,947 of record NC_053450.1, read on the forward strand.
ACTCGACAGCTTCCAGTTCCCAAAACACAGTGAAGGCACGACATTGCCTTTGTTTGTGTGTTAGTATTCTTACCGGAGTGTAAATCCCAAAGGAGTGAATTCCGAGTGCAAGGGAACTTGGAAGAGCAGCAGAAATTTTCAGCTTCTTTCTCACTTTTTTCACGAGTCTGCCCATACTTAGGTGTTGCAGTAAAAATGGTGAAGCTTCTTCTGTCAGTATTAAGTACCACCCTCCCTTATGATGAAGGATGATAAGACACCATCCTTTACAGCCTCAAAAGGTAAATCAGTGTTCTCAAACCTGTAGCTTGTCTTCTTATCCCTGTTATCCAAAGAAACAAAACAAGTAGCCTACATGAGACTGACTTCAAAGTAACAAATATTACAGAAGATTTGTTTCCCATTGTGACTGGTCCATACATGATGGTAACATTCAACTTGAGTTGTCAAATCCAAGGGGAAGCTTTCTTAATTTGAGGACCTGGCTTTTCTGTTCACAGTCTTCACTGTAACTTTTGTTACAGATGATGTCCATTTTTTGGTGAAACCTGCATGCAATTCTAAGAGATACATGTAGGGATCACTTGGCTGTAATTTGCTCACTTGCATATCAAAAAATTTGTAAGTGACTTGGCTTTACTTTTAGGTGACATTGAGTTTCAAGCAGGCAGAGTTTCATTATTAAGGCTCTGAAAAGGTCATAATACTGAATCTATAGAAGCAGCAGTCAAATAATATAATCAACTGGCAATATCAATTAACCACTTAATTTCAATTAAGTTCTCTTCTGCAAATTCTACAACATTTAAAAAGACAAAAAAAAAAAAAAAAACCTCATTCTTAAGGCTCATGATAAATGTTTGATTTTCAGGTAATTAAATTAATCATTTATTGGTTTAGAAAACTATTTTTCAGCCTGGGAATGATGATTTTCTAAACCAGACCACTAACATGATTAGCCAAACATCTGTGTAAAAACACAGCATGTTTACTCTTCCCAATAAGCACATACAGTGAGATTATATTTATATGTTTTGAAATAGCTCTATTCAAACCAGCAGAGTGGTAGCAACATAAAACTAATGCAATTCAAAGCACTCAGAGCTTAGTTGCATTATAAATATTGACGTGGATTTCTCCCTGTCCTCACCCTGCTCCTGCAACCTTTTCTTCGGATAGGTAGTGTTGATGGCAGGTGAGGCTACTGAGAACCTCAGTCCCTGAGTGACTGACTGACCCCATCTCAATGGTAACTTTAGTTACACTTCCTGGTGCTGGATCACCTGTCTGTAGAGAATACCAGATGTTTTCTAACAGCTTTAACACAGCTAGCCAAACTCTTAGTCTTCTTAAGTTAAAAAAACTTAATTGATTTGCACCACTCATCTTCTGTATCTTTTTAATAAAAACCTGTTTGGGGCATTCCATTACTTCATTTGGAAACTGCAAAAGGTTTACTTGTCTTTAACTTCTGGGTAGTTCTGTGTAGATCCTGAGACAAAACTAATTATAGTTCTCTGAAATTTCCCCAACATGTCAAGTCTTCTGTGGAAAAGGCAAAATTTAGGTCCTTCATGAGGAATTTCACTGATATTTAGATCTGTCCATATGCTTCCTGTACTCAGGGCATCAGTCAAGGATGATAGGAATCACGTACAATTTACTCACCTAGACCAGCGAGATGCTTCTCTCCCCAAAAAGGCTCTCATGAGGAGACCTACACTTTATGCAGATCATCTACTCAGATGTAAACCTCCAGCTACACCAGTAAGGATAAAATGTGATTTTCCTGACACTACTTTGGAATTCTCTCTCTCAGAGGGAGTGCCACATAACTGCTTCCTTCTACCTGTAAAAGGGACCATTATTGACTGCTGTTCTATAGCCTAGATAGCACCTATCTGTGTCAGCTTCAGAAAAAATGGTGGTATCTGGCTAGAACAGCTTTGCAACTATACTAATATATTTTATAATAGAAAGAGAAAAGTCAGATATGTATAAGAAAAAATATTAGAGGGCTAGAATGATGTCATATGAGGAGAGACTAAAGTCTCTAACAGAGACTACAGTTTTAGGATGAGATAAATAAGAACAGACAGGTATTGGGATGGTAAAGTATTCACTGAGAACCACTCCATCTTATGCAGTTCAGAGCCAAGACACATACAGTAGAAGTCAACACATAGGGAGAAGGTACTGAACTTCACGTTAATTATGTGAAATTTATTGCCTTAAAGTATCACCATATCTACATACTGGAAAAGCTTATAAAAAGATATAAACATTCAGGTAAGACTTATTTAGGTAAATTATGTCAGCATTTGTATTTTGATTAATTAAAAAGACAATAAACCTTTATTTTCAAAGTCATAAATTAGGCTAACTTCCTCTGTGCTGGTTGTTCCCTAACACTTCCCTCCAGCTAATGTGATGTGTTAACATAATTTACTTCTGATCTCTATAGACAGGAAAGCATTTCCATGTCCCTGGAATTCAAACTCGTCAAACTATTTAAAAAAAAAATATTTATTTGAAGATGCAATCAGTAAAATTCTGTAATTGACTGTACAATCACAAACCTTAGTGACATTTAGGAAGTCTTGTTTTACAGCCCAGTTTCATATGGTTTTCTGTGATTATTCAAAGAGATATGCTAAGTTCTAACAAAATGGAATTGTTGATACCCGAAACTTACCCAGCATCAAATTTAGATTTGTTTCCTAGTTCTAAATTTCTGCCCTTGCTCAGTCACAAAGACAATCCTATTTTTTTTTTTTTTCCAGCTGTCTTGTGTATAGGTAGTTTCAAACAGTTGAAAACAGGTTTCTGCCTGGTTTTAGCACAACTTGTTCAAAACTTCCCAAATACGTTAATTCCTGGTCTTTGATATTTAAAAAGTTCCTCATATAAGATGTGTCATACCTCACATCCATAATGTGCTTTCATCCAGGAGATGTGATAGATTTTATAATGTCTGAATCTTCATGCCATAAGCTGGAAATTATTTTTAGCCTCCTTTTCCTCATATTTCATCTAGTCCTGACCAACATTTTACTAGAAAAGCAAAAGGAAATTTGGCAGACATTTTTCTTTCTATCAATCTGAGGCATATAAATGGAATATATATAAAGAATATAGATGCAAAATAATAAAGTATTGCAGACAGAAAATTATGCAATTAGTAGTGCCACTTAGGCAACTTGTGAAGCTGGGATTTCCAAGTGTAAGTTTATTTTTATTTGCCTGCCACTGAGCTACAGAAAATGAAATATTTTTAAAAGTTCTTACACAGCATCCAGCAAACACATGCAATACTCACTGATACTACCTACTTTTGAAAATCTCAGGTGTTAATTGCTGCAGTTTTGATGTGGTGATTTCAGTTTGTTTCAATGTCTACTTTGAATATGGTTTTGTTTGTTTGTTTGTTTGTTTGTTTGTTTGTTTTAATGATGACAGGGTCCTATTTTTGAATATCACGTGTTTATTTCTTGGGGGTTGGAGGATAATTTTCAGCATTCCCGCTTCAAATCCATGTGAGGTCTGTGGATGGAACATCAATATTATTTTAAACTGTGGTTGTCATTAGCTTAGCTGAGAATATGAAATACAAGCTGAAAGTTCAGAAATTAATAACCAGTATTTGTCATCTGAGAGCAAGTAATTCAGTAAACTAAGTATCTTATATCCAAAGAAGGGAAAACACCATGATTAATGAATGTACCTGATGAAGCTGTGTTTAAAGTTTCCCATATGCCGCAAATCGAGACTGTCACATTAAGACAACATTGGTTCCACACTGAACTGCTGATATTTCCGTATTACCGTCTATGATTCTAAAAGGCATGCAGAAGAAAATGGTGGAGGAAAATGAGTAGTAGAAAATAATGTTCTTGCTGAAATTCATATGAGGGGCTACACAGAATCCAATAGTGTAGGAAGTAGGTAGGAGATAAAGTAAACAGTGGGTGAGGGTCCGTAGTGACACAGAGTCCCCAGGCAGGTGCAAAGGAAAGCAGCTTTATCACAAAAAAAAAAAAGGGCCTTTTTAAGCAGTTAGGCCTTTGTCAGTTACATAGCTTTAAACCATAACAAACGTAATTCAACCAACCACCATACACCACAATGTGAATACACGATGCTTATATAACTTGTGTTTCTACCCCTAATTCAGTTGAGTCACTTTCCCATAGTCCTTTTCTACTTAGCTGAAGTAACAAGCCTGAGCCATGATTTTACAAGGCCTTCCTTTTATAAAGTTTTACCTACATACAACAGTAAACAAACTATACCATCATAAATAGCAGACTTTTTGTAAAGGAGAAGTTGTGGAGCAGAATAACTGATATAAAACTACTCAACTGTATGAAAAAAAATTAATTATCTCTTGGCATCTTCCCCACAAAAAACCACATGCAAACTCTTTTGTAATCATCTACTATTCATGTAGGTAGCAAAGCTACAATTTTTCAGGGTTTATAATATCTTAACTTAGTCATTAACCCTGTAATAATTTTACTGTTAGTACTTAACAAAAAAAAAAAAAAAAAAAAAAAAAGGTGGCCAACAGATTTTTATGCTACTGAATTTAAAAAGAAGTTAATCCCACACTGAACTTACACTGCGAAATAATAACTATTGTTATAAGCAAGTCTGAATTGCATAAATCTTTACTTATTCACACACACACACAAAAAATTAAATACAAATGCAAGCGTATTAATAACTTGTTCATGCCAAATGCCAACCTTCCCCATCCACTAAAGAAGTAACACAAATGTTAGGAAAGCTACATATTTGAAGGTTATAAAGAGTTAAAGAAGCAGAAGAATTGTATCAAATATTGAAGCTCTGAAAAAACAGATTGTACAGACCAGTGTATCACAAATAAATGATTATGCATGTAAATAGAAGAGAAAATAGTAAAGGTAACAAAGAAAGGGTACAAGGTACATATACTGTTCTTGTCAGTTGCTGTACAGGCTTGACAAAAATGAAACTAAAAAGAAATGCCCAAAGGGGTAGAAGATTATGCTTCAGAAAAAATGTTACAAAATGGCAACAGCCACAACCTATTTTGCTTATAGGAGTTTTGGCACATTTTAAACGACCACTGAGTGCCACATGAAAGTAATTTCAAAAACATGGAGCAAAGCACATTCTTCCACAGACAAGATGCTGTATAGACTGTGTCCTAGAAAAATGTGAAGCCTGTATAGAGCCATAGAATCATAGAATTATTTGGGTTGGAAGAGACCTTAAATACCATCTCGTTCCGACCTCCCTACCATGGGCAGGGACACCGTGCACTAGACAAGGTCGCTCGGAGTCCTATCCAGCCTGGACTTGAACACCTCCAGGGATGGGTCACCCACAACTTCTCAGGGCAATCTGTGCCTCACCACCCTCCCAATTAATTTTTTTTTTCCTAATATCTAGTCTAAATCTATTCTCTTTCAGCTTCAAGGCATACCTTCTTGTCCTGTTACTATGTACTTTTATAGTCTTTCTCCATTTTTCTCGTTGGCTCCTTTTAGGTACTGAAAGCCCACAGCTTGTTTATCACTTCTGTCCTTTCTTTTCTAAAAGTACAAAATGTCAGAGGTGACCAAGTAACTCACTGTATCAGAGAGCAGTATGGAGTACAAACTGTTCTGAAGAGTTACATAAAGAGTTACAAAGGATATTATTTGCTTCAGAGATTAAAATATTACCCACGGCAGACTGCAAGAAAAAACAAGATAAATTATAACTCCTGCTTAAGGGGTGAACTGATGAATTTTGCATAGGCAATGAAGAGGCATATGCAAATACACTAGCTAAGTAACCAGCTGTGGAACTTGTTCCTTTCTGTAAGCTTCTAACAAGTTGGTTTTTTCAGATATGGAAAGTCTCATCACCTTGCCAGTCTGGATCACAGGATTTCGTTTTTCAAATTCTGTTCTGTGGAAAAGAGACAGAAAGAGAGATAATTTCCCTCTTTTGTTATTTCAAAGTCAGTTTACTATATACATAACTTTGAGTCAATATAATGTAAACACAGTCAGCTGAACAAAGTGAATCCTTCATATCCCAAGCTGGCAACAAAATGGAAACAGAGGAAACAGGAAAGGTATAACATCAGAACAGTCCAAGACACTTAAGACCCACAACACCCTCAATCCCTAATCATTAGCAAATTACTTCTTATGAATATTGCCTCCTTACATTACTGAGAAGAAAGAAACCTTCCTGAGGCTACATTACTGAGAAAAAAGAAGAGCTCCCATATATACAACCAACAGATAGCACAAACCACCAGGTTATTAATTTGTTCATCAGTTCAGCACTGATACTGTAATGTGGTGCTATTTCTTTAGTTTATTTTTTTATACATCCATTATTCACTTCATAAGTATATAAGGTTAAACTGCTGTTCTTTTTGTAATGAGAATAGTGAACATTGAAAAACCTTTTTGGAAAGGATGTATGATGTTGCTGAAGGAAAGGCTTACTTCTTAACTAATGGATATATAATGTCTGCTCCTGAGTGTGCTCCAAAACAATTCTGAAGAGAAAGAGACATCTCTATAAGGTGCAGTAGATACAAGGTAAAAAGAAGATGCTTGCTTTGGGATTTGCTAGGCTTCATATCTTTGCACTTTCATTTTTATAGTTGTCTGTGAATTGCTTGGAAGGAAACATGGATTGCAAGTGTTTCAAATTACATAAAACCAAATATGCAAATACACAATTCCAGTATAACCCGAAGATTACAAAAATGTTCTCCAGTTTGGTCTCTCTTGTTAAGATTGCAATCTCATACATCTAATTGACAAAAATGTAATAAGAATATTTTTAGCTTTTCATCTATCAAGGTAAAAAATCTAAGACTTTTATTGCTAGGTTGAAAAAGCCATTAAAATCTACTGTAGACAGTTTAGCACACTTAGACAAAGCACTAGCCAAAACAAGAGATGTTCAAAACTGAGCATCACAATTTGGGACAGGTCATCAGTTGTGGCATACAGGTAGAGATATTATAAAAGGAAGGCCATATAAAATCAGGCCCTTGCTCTGCTGAATTACCAGCTGACCTGTGAGTTCCCATAAGGAAGAATTAGAGGAATGAGAAACAGTAGCATAACAAACTCTTCTTCTAGAGAAAAGTAAGTTGCACCTACAATAACAAAACAATCTGTCCCATGAGAATCCACAAAGAAATATGTAAACTCCTGAGTAAAAGAGACAGTCTTAGCACATACACACAAAAACACCTTTTAACCAATGGACTGAGTGGCAAGAAAACTACTAGACAGTTGGAGTTGAACACGAGGTCTGTGAAAACTGTATAAAATGAGTTTATGTGAATAAAGAAGGGGATTTTCCTGCATGAAGAAACTGAGTCCCGGCTGCTTAATTACAACAATCAGCAGCTGTAAATCCTTGGAAATCATTTGTGCCAGCTAAGAGTTGCATTGGAAACATTGTTCGGTTCACGTTTGAAACCTTTCCCTCTGTCTTTGGGTTATGAAGCAAAGCACAAACTCTAAGCAGCAGAGCAAAATTATGGTCAGCAAAGTACCTGTTTTTCACATTATCAGCTTCTGATATCGATGGCATCCATTGGTTTCCATTCAGAAATAAAGCTTAGGATGTGTTCATGTAAAACATGAACATCTGTCAGTCATAATTCCAATGCGCAGGACTACAAGGAATGAAAGATACCTAGTCTATGGGCAGAAAGCTGAGAATTTGCAAACAAGATGCATGTTGAAAGTTTCATTTGGACATAGTTGCAGAATTAGAAATAAATCACACTTTCTAAAAAAAGATCCTCTTCATTTTAAGTTGCTTAATGTCTGTAGAGCAATTTGAGGTGATAAGACTATGCAAATATTATGAAAAAAAAAAAGAATAAACTATTTCTATTTTCATCATTACTATGAATTTTCTTTTACTTTCCTTCTGTGTCTCTTTGTGTCCTTTAATTGTCTTTGTCTCTCACTGGTTTTGCCTACTTAAAAATCTTCAAGACAGGAACCAGTACTTAACACTGTAGCTTGATTGCTTAACACTCTGTGGTCCTAACAGCCTATCTAGAATCTCAAAGGTTACAAATATTCTATAATGTCAAGACTGATTCTTTATTTCTGTTTAAAATAGATGCAAGCATTATTTTTCAACTATGTAAATACCTATTGGTCTCTATCACAAATACAGAAACAAAATATTTTGCATTAATCTGTAATTGTAAAGCAAAAATTCTCTCTGATGAGTACAACTTGCATTTGATTTAGGGTTCATATTGAGGTAAATCGCTCTTAAGTGTAGCTAGAGAGACAGGCAACTTCTATATATGGTGGGAAAGATCACAGTGTGGCTCTTCTGCTCGTTTTGCCATTTACAAATCTCAAAAAGGATGTGCATATTTAACACAGTACACACTTTGGATTTTAGTGCTTGCTACTCCAAGAGCAGTGGTTACTTCTGCACACCAATTTTTTCTCCCCATAGTAGTAAGAATACTGCATTCATCTCTTCAGGATGTTTGGATGGGTTTGCATTTCAGCTCTGGCCTTTCCCTTACCTGTAACAAGGGCAATCATACCCAAGTCTCATAGTAGCCCAACAGTCTTCACTCTGAAATATTTGCTTTTGCTAGTGCTGCAGATAAATTTTTGCCAGCCTCTCAACTCCTTAGTTTTCTTCCACATTTGATGACATATCTCAACACCCATAGGTGTGACAATTTATGCTGGCACATGTGCAGGGACTGCCAGGTGCCTTTGAAATAGGCTTCCCCATCCTGGAGGAGGACTTGTTGTCCAAGAGTGAACATGATTTTATGAGGACTCTAACTGTGAATATCTCCTGAAAGCATTAAAATTGAAATAATGTTTCCCTTTTATGTTTTGAAGTTCAGCTTTGGCAGATTAGTATTTTAATCGAGCCAGATGGTTAAATATTCCCAAGGAACAGTAACCACATTACCTTTGGACCTGGATTTTCTGAGAGAAAACATTTCACTTGACTAAGACCATAAAGACGGAGTTAAAGCTGAACTTCAAATATGAAATACGCAGTACAGATGCAAATGGTGATCGAATTCTCAAACCGACTTTGTAATTATGTTAATGATTTGACTGCATTGTTCTAACAAGACTGATTCTGGGTTTGTGTGCAACTGCAGGGCATGTTTCACTCAATTCTAACACTTCCAAGATAATAGAAAATTATGGAAATTCTGACCTTTATTTAATTGTGCCTTGAATAACATACATAGATGTGACCCAGGAAGAAGGTATTAATGAAAAGTCTTCTTACTAGAGAAAAGGAGATAATTTCTAGAAAGTAACAAAGGAATCAAGGAACTAAAAAATTCTCACATGTACAACATACCTATTTTAGAAGTAGGCAAAGGTATAATGTCACCACACTACATTTGAAATAGTTTCATAGGTATTGTATACCAACACAAAATTCTTCAATTATATTTAAGAATTTTAAGTTTTGTTTTTCTAAATAATGCTTCCTTCCTACATTGTTGATGATTTCTCTTTTTTATAGCTCCATAAATAAAGCCTGAAAAAGATGAATAAAATTAACCAATTTATTTCATTCCAGATTTTTCCTAAAAAATCTAATTAGGGGATGGCTATATGATTTGCATATATCTGAACTTAAGTGAAAGCTTACAGTTGAAATGAGGAGTGGAATCAAAGAATCAGTGCATCACAGTGGTTGGAAGGTGTTACAGTGTGTTAATTGGGTTTATATTGTGTTTCATTGAGTTGTAATGTTTTTCCCCTGTTCCCTTTGGAAACTGTATCACATGGTTTGTCCCTGCTTGGCTGCGCCCATCCCCCACACTGGAATGTAACCCAACTCTGTTCCACTCCCACCTTGTCCCTGATTGGGTAGTGGCTTGTCCCTGCCTCTGGGCCCCTTCCCCCCAGGGAAAAAGCCCTGAGAGGGGGAGGGGCGGTCTGGAAACCAGGACGGAAGAAGGAGCTAGCTACTGGCTCTGGACTTGCTAGGGGCTGCAACCCAAATAAAGCCTTGATTCTCCCCTGTAAAGAGGCAGACTCTCTTTTGCTATCGACGATCGTCTGGGTCTCTCAAGAGAACTCTGACAGGAAGGTACCTCTGGATGCTCTCTTGTTGCGGAGGCTGAAGCTAGAAAGCCTTATAAATACGACTGCTTGGATTCTGAGAATGTGAAACCTATAGGTGGGATGGAATTGAAAGCAATTTCGATGTCTGGAGATGTCCTAGCTAACTGAATGTCTGGAAAACAGTTATATGGCCAGCTGAAGGTTACCTACAGATAGGTCCAAAGGTCAAATGGAATGTTCTGCCTCACCCCCCAATGTATGGTTGATCCCACATCTGTAACCCTCCCCTGAAGTATCAGGCATCTGTAACCCCATTGGCCCAAATCTTGTTCCAGCCCACCTTGAAGCCCCCTGATAAGGGGTCCCCAGGGGGCTGGACTCCCTCTTTGCCAGGCGCCTTTCCCTGAGGATCTTCCTCTTGGAATTTCCTCTCCCTTCCCCCCACTCCCTAGGCCTTGCCACGAGTTGTGCCTGGCAACTCTAAACAGAGGCCTCACATCCTTTATAATAAAACCTCATCTTCTAAAACCTAACTTCAGAAATCTCTTGTCCACATTTCATCTATACAGTCCTGGAGTCCAGCAAAGCTGTATCTCCATTCTCTGGTCCAAACTTCTACTTCAAAACTTGATCACCAGGTTACTGAGGTGGTATCAGTAATAATGAGATTGTTTTGATAACTTAATTGTTTAGTTGTAGTTACTTGAATGTCTTGGTGAACAACAGACCAGAATTCACAGCTAAAAGGCTGAGCCTTTCTAAAAAGTAAAATCCTGAAATTAAAACATAGATAATGAAAATACAAATTTGTTTACTTTTAATAGTCACCACAGTTCTTAATGGAATACATGAATGTTCAAGAAGTACTAAATGGAAAGCACTAAGTAAATAGTCAAAGTTCCCTGTATTTTAAATTTGTGTTTCCATATTAAAATCAGCTTTTAATGTGGCCATAATTTTGTTTTATCAAATGCATGAGGCAAGCTTCAAGCTGCAATCAGGACAGAATTTTTATTTATTTTCATGGCCAGATTGTTATACTCACACCTATATATTTACTGATAAAGTAACAGGTAATTCTCACCACAAATTCCATAAGCTAAATCAATCTCTTAATTCATAAAATATTGTTCTTCTTTTACTGGATCACATTTATATACATTTTCTATGTCAAAATCCAGAGATTTTGTAGCACGTATATCCAGACTATGGCAATAGCAGGAGTTTGTACTTATGCACAGAGCTGCCTGTAAGCACTCTCCATGCACCACTGAAAGAGCAAGCCTTACTTACAGCAGCTGCTCAATACAGCTGTGGAAGACTGTTTCTAATTTTAAAGACCGGAAATTTGGAGCTATAAAAAACAAATGCAACAAATCTGGCCAACTCCCTAATTAGGAGAGGCTACGTAATTTAGAGAGAACATACACTTGGATCAGTTGCTACTCAGAAGAGTCATCCTATTCCAATTTAATTTCTGTATTAATCTTAAGTAATAACAACCATCTAGGATAAGGATATACAGACACAAACTTCCATTCTCTTCAGTGAACAATATATGTAGATTCTAATAATAAGGCCTTGAAATAGCCTTGTTTGAATGTGTTTTTATGTTTTGATACAGAGAGCTGACTTTATATACTTCCAAAAGAAGGCTAATCTGCTTTCCACCACAGCACAAAACCTGTATCTCTAATGATATCTTGGAACATCCACATTTACTGTAAAATCTGTTTTCATCTACGCCAGAATAAATTTATGATGTCACAGTTCTACCAGAAAAAGGAAAAAAAAAAAGTAAAAAGGACTGCAGGTGCAGCCATATGAAATCGTGCTATTTAGGTAAGAAACAGGATGGAAACTTCTAGAGATGCAGCTGGAAGTGTAGGGGGTTTACAATTTACTGTAAGAAAGTGAATTGAATCTTCTTATACAGCCTGCTCTTCACCTAACTCAGAATAAGTCAGCTTGTTCTGAAGGTCTGGGCCAAATTATCAAAATGGAATTCGGTCTTTTGCATACTCTTTGTTGGTCACCTCCTATAAATAAACTCAGTAAAAAGGAAACACCCTCTTACCTACAATTAGTATTTTCTTTCCCTAGTTCTCTCATTCAATTCATCTCCGTTTGCAAGGAGAATCATTATGTATTTAAAGAGAGATGCAGAATACATATGTGTCTGGCATTGCTTTGCTTCCAGCAGTAAAAACAATAATTCTCACATTACAATTACAACAGGAGTGTAGTCATTACAATCATTTCATTATTCCATACCCAGTGATATCTGATAAAGAAGATTTTACCCAGTCTATGATTCAAACATCGATTTAGTTCAGAAGAATTTGTTCTTGTTCATAGTGTTTGTTTAGACAGAAGAGCATGACTATTGCTTATCTTTGCAACATTTGATCAAGAGAACAATGGTCTTGGAGGTAATGCACTATCTATCTAACTTGGTTGTATTGCAGGGAACACTAAAAGAGAAAGTAATTGTTTGAGTCTGATGAAGGAGATAATATATTGACATATTGGTTTATTTCCTTACTTCTCTACTAATTCAATTAGAATGCAAACCTCCCCTAGTTGTAAAGCCTAGCATAGGCTCCAGTGCCAACAGCAAGTCTGGCTTTTTGAAGTCACCATGTTATCAGACATACAGAAGAATTGCGTACTTCAAACAGGGATTCAATCCATTGGGATGTTGCTGTCCTTATCTGTAGAATTAAAGATACTAAAATTATTCAATTTTGCTGAAGGTTTAATCCCTTCAGAATTAGTTTTCATACTGAGATTGGGACTTTATTTCTCTTCTAACTTAGTGCTAAAAGGAAACACCTAAGTTTGTTACTTGCCTAAGAAGTATTGATTTTATTCTCTTTTTGACAAGTTTCCTTAAAACCACAAAGCTATCCTTTCCACTTTAATGAAACCCATTGGAAATGTTATTGTGGCAATGCTGTGGTACCAATATACGTAAGAATTTTCCTGTGCTATGGTTCTGAACCTCTGGGATTAATAGGTCAGTTGTAAACATTTGTTTTTCAACCTCCACAGTCCTTAAAGTGGCTAAATAACAATGGGATACTGTCTGTTCGTAACTGGAGTTAAGTGCATTCAGAAAGTCTGGAAGGCTGACAATGGATGAACGTGTGAGCCTGTCTCCTTTTGGGAACAAAACTAAACAACTCAAGTAGACTGAAGTTCAGAGGGATGAGATCACTACTTTGTATCTATATAACCAGAACAACATCTTTATCATGCAGTAAACATAAAGTATTTTCATACAATCAAGTTCTTCAGTTATTTTTGTCCCTTAGATAAGGAAAATCTAAAGCAGAAACTGTCTTATTCAGGATCATACATTCATTGTGAGACTTTTGTATAATCTTCCTGCAACCTACTGAGCCAATTCTAATTTCATTGATGTTGTAAGTTTCTATAAATTGCAATACTTTCCTTTTCTTCTTTACTATATTTTTCCATTGTTTTTACATTTTTGCCATATGGTCTTATACTCCATAATGTGTTGGCATGTACTGTGTTCTTTATTACCTCCATAATCCAGTGGCTTTGATTTTCTGTAGCTGTTTTTAACTTGGACTGTTTCCATTGCTCTTCTAATATGGCAGTATTAGACATACATTAGACACATACATTCCTTGTATGTGTATTAACTATGATAATATCATCACTTACACCTATACATTTGCAAGGCAACCAAATATTCCCCATTCCTTATATGTTGCTGAATTGTTTGATTTTGATTAGAAAAGTTTATTCTAAAGCAGAGAGACAGGAATCTGTGGTAAGGGTACATATGTCTGTGGCCTCTTCATCTGTTCTGTCTTAATATCTACCCCTCAGAGAACCACAGGGGTAATAAATTATGAAGATTGGCCTGCCTAAAGGTTATAGTGGTGTAGTAATACAATGAGAAAGCAAAAAGACATTATTCTAGAACACCGAGGTATCTCTCAACCAAAAACTCAATGATTTTTATTGACTGATACAGTCAGATACATTTTAATCCTGCAATTTCTTGAAGTTACCAATGCTTTACATCTTCTTTCCAACTTTACCCTGTAAAATGCTGTGCTTTAGTAGATCCCAGGTTGCAGATTGTTTTTCTAAAGTCAGATGAAATTGAGATAATTTATTAGTTCACAGAACTGATCTTTAAGACAGATCTTACCCTAAACTTATTCATTCCTGCATTCAGCCTTTGACTGTGAATTTTAAAAAGACTGAAATATTTTCCCATTTCTGGGAAACCAGGATGTGAATCCTAAACAAAAGTGCAACATTTCCACTCCCCATGTGACAGCTAAGAACTATTCTTGGGCTTTTCAGTTTCACATGAAATGAACAGAACTCAAAGCTAAACCATGCTTGTATCCTTATACTCAGAAAGCCACTGAAAACTCTTCCAGAATGTAATGTTATTCCTTGCAGACTCTATAACAAAATTAAAGTTGATCTATACAGCAGTTTTGCTATCCCCATTCAGCAGTTTAAGTACAGGATATAAAGCTTATTTTACAGCTACCTCTGCTCAACTATGAACTGAAAAAATAAAACAGGTGTTCTGTAGCATTTTCTAAAAGAGAATGGATTCCAAAGCAAAAACACTGTAAACTCCCTGAGAACAGTGAAATGTGTCAAATTACATTTGGATCTGTCTTTTCCGTTATAATTCCCATAGGAAATTATGGTTTGCAGATGGAAACTAAATGTCTCAATGAGATGTGATCTAAGTGGTCCAGAGAGGGTTTTTTATTAAAAGAGCAACTAAAAAAAAACCCCAGAGATATTACTGATTTTCTCTTCATTCCTGTTTCTCTCTCACATTCATTCAAAGTCTTACTCTAATTTATAAAGCAATCATTACTTTCCAGGGATGTTTTAATTATTATTTTATAAAAGAAATGCAGTATTTTTTTTATTAATGTGATATCCTTAAGACATACCAAATAATACATTTCATTTAACGAATCAAAAAAAGGTTGCTCTACTGCTGTCTTCACAGTTTCAAAGAAATCATCTTTTGTTGTTGGAGGTCATTGCGCACACCCAGTCATCGTAGCCAGACAAGTCACGTGCTAGAATCCCAATCAAGTTTTCAAACACTTGCATCAAAAATACATCAGGGTTATTGTAAGTGGAAGACCTCAGATCCCTGCAAAGATCTGCTTTATTCAAACTCCTTTAAATGCTTTTGCTCATGAACACCCAAACATACTTCTGTTTGGTACCACCAGTGATAAGGGTGGTAACAACAGCTTCACTTTCCTTGAAGGAGGCTTCACTTCCTATTCTCTTCCTGCTTTATAATTTCTCAAACCATACACTCATCTTCAATAAGCAATTGTTGTATTATATCTCCAAAGTTTCCAAACAAGGGCTCCTCTCTACTAAATAAACATGTCAACAAATGTATATATCACTGCACTGTCTTTGTTCATCACTTAGCTTCTCTTGATTATTGCAGCAATTTCTTGCAGACTAACTACAGGTTTATTTACTTTGGGGGACATAGATCAATTCCATGTTTTTCCATGCAATTATTCACAGTTATAATTCAAGCACCATCCTAGGTATGTATCAAAAATACACTCATGCACATTCATGAGCACATTCATACATTCATGATGCATCCATTTTTTCCCATTCCAAGGGAAAAAAAATAGATCAGGCAGATACAGATAAACAATTCACCTCAGAAGTTGTTAGACCTGACATGTCCTTATTACAGAAAGTCTATTACCTTGCTTTGATGCAAGAGGAAGTGAGCACACAGAAGACTATAACATCAGGTAACCCATCAATACACAGCCTACTATATTCTCAGTCCCCTACCCAGGGTTTATCTGATGCAAGAAGAAGTCACAGCTTTCATCAAGCCAAACAGATTTTTCAAAAGTCCAAATAAATTTTGGGTTATATGTCTTTCATTATATAGAAGCTGACAATGTGTGTGCCTGCTTCAGGAAAAGGCCTGCAACCCAAAACTGCCTCCCAGGGAACACAAAATTCAGTTCTGCTGCAGACTGCAAACTGTGACTATCAGGATTCTGCACCACACACAAAATGTCAAAGGATGGATTTCTCAACAGGTAAGTAAAATGCTGTAAAGAACCGGAACATGAACAAATCTATAAAAATCTTCAGCATGCAACAGAAGAGGACATATTCTAGCCTAAAAATTAATACAAAAACAGGATGTATGCCCTGTAAGACTTACATTTTTAATTTTTGACACAAGACACTAATATTTTTCCTGTGCAGTTTGCAGCATAAATGTGGATGTTAGCAGTTATATCTATTGAAAATATCTATTGAAATATCCATCCAAGTAATTATAACTGTTGTTATTTGTACACAATACTTACTATTAATTATCTGGCACTATTAGCTTGACTTAAGTTGTCATACCTTTACTGATTCCCAGAAGATTACTTTGGTGAAGTAAGTCATACCACATGGTTTTTCCTCATAAATAGCTATGGCAAAGAAGAGAATGTTTTGTTAAAACCATGCAAATATTACCTTTTTTCTTTTAGTAATATAGCACTGTTTGTCAACAGTCCAAGGGAATTTTTATCTTCCTTATATAACTGAATTCATACAGCTAAATAGGAAAATACTGCTGTCCTCTTTTGGGGGACCACCTCAGTAGACAGGCCTGCAAAATTACAGTGTGCTCTTTGGGTAAGCAAAGCAGAAGCCAAATGAGTGTTTCAGTTATTAGAAACATAAAGTCAGCAAGAGTCAATTGTCTTAAGTTTATTTGCAAAATAAAATGAGTTTTCCAGCTGAAAACTAATTCACAAGAGGAAGCTGAATTAGAATGTAAAGGACATGTCTGTATCCAAGATGGAAAGAAAGCATTGGAAGTACTACAACAGGGTAGAAATTTGCGGAGTTAAAAAATTAATTGGAATACACAATGAACACTCAAGGGAAGATGGTCCTGGGGCACTAGGGCTTGATTCTACTATTAGCCTTAAAGGACCCTGGTTTTAGAAAGTACTGAGTGTCCAGACTCTGAGAAGTTGGCCAGTTTAAGGTAATAGTAAATCACACACCACGTCAGTTAATTCTGGAAGTTCCCTCTTTCCTTATGGGAACAAAGTATACAGAAGATACAGTTCTGAATTTATTAGAGTATAATCCCTTCCCTAGCTCTGCTCTTCATACCTCTTTCCCAAAAGATATATTAATTTATTTCCAAAGGGATCCTGAGAGAGGCAAGAACATCAACAGCGATACTGCAAAGCAGATAATTCAGTGAGCTATCCAATCCAACCCTTTACACTCTAATGTTTTTCTTTTAACTGCTGCCAGATTTGCATATTTTACATTCACAGAAAGCAGGTTTCCCCACATAACTACTCTGTGAAGAGCAAACTTTATTTACTATATAACTTTCATAAAATAAAAAAAAAATAAAATTAAAACCCATAATTCATCACCACTTATCTTTATTTCAGAGTTGCTCATTCAAATCAGTGGATTTACTGCAGAAAAAAATTGGCATATTGTGATGATGAATCAAACTGTTAGTCTCTGATAATTTCAGGTTATTTGTAGCCAGTGAAATGGTAACTGCTTACAAAATCACTGTAGCAATCAACTTTTGACCTTGGTTTCCCTATAATATGCAGCATGATTTAGAAGAAAAATAACATGGAAATTTAGGTAGGTGTTAATCTAATGGGAAATGAGGATTATGCAGATTAGGTTGTGTAAACAAGCCTGTGACCAGCCAACAAAGAAACTATCCCCACAATTCATGACAAAAAAAAAAAAAAAAAAAAAAAAAGAGAGGAGGGAAAATATTAAGCCAGAGGAGACATAGAAACATAGAATCACAGGATGGTTGGGTTGGAAGGGACCATCAAAGCTCATCTAGTCCCATTCCCCTGCTAGTGAAGGGGTATATCATGCTAGATCCAGTTGCTTAAAGCCCCATCCAACTAGGCGTTGAAAACTTACTATGATGGGCCATGCACAATTTCTCTGGGCAACCTGTTCCAGGATCCCACCACCCTCATCACAAAAAATCTCTTCCTTATATCCAATCTAAACTCACTTGCCTTATATATAATTTCAAGTATCTCAAAGACCAAAACACATTTTGTTTGCAGAGTACAAAGCATATTGCTTAATGCAGAAAGTACTTCAGATTTACAGATCTAAGTGAGCAGTAGCTGCTTGTCACCAGAGCCATTCCATCTCTATTCTACGGATACTTCACATACACTGCAAAGATGTAAAATGTTTCTTGAAATTAGCTCACTTGTAACCTGCTTGTTCTGTATGAATAAGCATTATGGCAGGCAAAGCAGACTTACAGTAAAATAACTCAGGCAGTTACTTCACAGCAAGACCAGGCTTGGATGTGTCCAGATTTCTATTATTTATTTATTTGTTTGTTTATTACTGTCAGTACTTTTCTTTTCGAAAAGCAGGGGAATGCTTGAGGATATATTTGTTAAAAACCCTTTTCCCCTTCTCTAATCCTTCCTTTCACCCTCACAGAAATCTGCTCCGGCCAATGAGATAAAAGAGGTCCTTTAGAAAATATTTCACTTCAGTTTCAGGTACAGTTTTCTCTAGACTGAATGACAGTTTACTCTTTTCTTCTCTGAGGGTCATACTCTGGAAAGCTAGTACTTCTCAATGTAAAGTTCCTTCTCAAACTCCAGCAGTCAATATATTTATTTGATTAGGTAAAAGAACCCAAATATATTGTGTATTAAAGAGACCAAATGAAAGTTGAAAGTTATACATGAATTAAAAGAAGCATTCACACAATTATTTGCTTCAACTTCAAAGCCACACTCTGCATTATATATTTTTTTATTTAGATTTTGAGGCAGAAACCGACATGGACTCCAAAATTACCTGTGACTCCTGTATGCTTTGGTAACATTATTTTTGATTTCCATCCAGTAAGTCAGTTTGGTTTTTGCTGCTGCTATGCATCTCAAAACATCCATTGGCAAACAAGTTCCATAGTTTAATTGTATTTTGTATGAAGAAGCCCACAAGGTTAGGATTTTGTTCTTGTTAGGTCTACTTAATATTTCCAGAGCCTATGTTACATACCAGGGAAAGTGTGGTTAATAAAAAAAATCAGAAAACCAAAGACTCTTCACAGCATCTACTGTATTTCATATAAAATCTATGATGTATTCTTTGGCACATGAATAATTAATTTATTATTTTAGGGCTTTTTGGTGCAAATTTCCATCCCCTTAGATCTATGTTTCATTAATGGATTATCTTGGTTTGTCTTCCAGTATTCATAACTGTGAGTTACATATGCACACACATGCACACATACAGCACACCTTTCTACTACTCGACTTTTTGACCATGGTTTTCAGCTAAATAATAGTAATGCATGCTTTGCAGTAGCCTTCCCAGTTTACATGCATGATGTGAAAGTAGGTGAGCATGATCAATGTTCCATGGACTCTTTTCTTTTTTTTTTTTTGCCTATGTAGGAAATAGTTTTGGAAGAGTATACTACCAGGGATATAGTCAGTTATCTTCACGGAGCATCCAAGAGGTTCTGTGTGGCTTTAATAACATATGTACAGATGTAGGACTCCCACTGTCCAGACCTATAAAGCCAATAAAAAGTGGCAGGCTCCTCTATTCTATTTATTTACTGTGGGTTTATAACCTGGGTTCCACCCTTAATGTCCTTGATACTGACTGCATTGGAAAAAATCCAAAACAAAGTAACTTATTGAGAAAGGATCAAATCACTTCCCTGAGCTCAACAGTCATATTAGACACCTTAAAGCAAAGCTGTTTTCAGGCACCACAGTGAATAAAGGGTCAAACATACCCAATATGGCCAGTATTCCATCCCAGTCCACATGGACAAACTGGTGCATGGGAAACCTGGGGGAGTGCCTGATTTGCATTCAAACATCAGTGTAAAAAATCCACCAAGGAAGGACATTGACATTATTAGTGGAGCTTCTTATGTACAATACGGTCAGAGTGAACTTTGCCTTGGATTCTTTTTCTTTGGAACCTCCCCTAAAATAAAAGACAATCGAAATAAAAATGACCTTTCTTCCGAATTACAATTATAAGCCAGCTGCAGTAAAAGTGACCCTATGACATCATGTAGGTTTCTTGTAAACTTCATTGTCCTTATCAAATGCTTGACTTCTTGTCAATCTATCCCAGCCTCAGAGGAGGACTATAAATAGAAAGCAGTTACTGCACACTTCTGATCCACTACAGCAGCCAGGAATCCTGCAGTTTCTTAAGAGAGGAACATAACACAGGCACTTTTTCCCAGGCACTTTTTTCACCCCAGAGAGGGGAAATAAAACTGAGGAAGCTGATCATATGACCCTGAGAACTGAAATTATTGCTCTGATATGACAGTTTTTGGTGGGATCCTAAGGAACAGTATGCATTGGTGACATTAACTGCAGTCATTAACTTTTGCTCTTGATCATCAGTCCCAGGAAATATGTGGCTTGCAGCATGCCTCATATTTACTGCTGCTGGTCTAATAAACAGTTGACCACTACAAACTATCTTCCATTTTGGAAGGCCTGTGGCTGTCAGATGCATCATGTTTAGTGGGAGAATTTAGCAGGAATTTGTAGTCAGTTTTCAAAAAAGGAGAAAGGTTTGAGACAGGTTTCTGTGCTTTCAGGTGTATTTTGTGTTACTGTCTGTAAAGCTGTTAAGACAAGATATTTTCGGGGACAATATAGTTGCAGTTAATTCTTTCAGCCCTTTTTTTCCTATGACTTTAAATCTCATGTATTTTTTCCTTCAAAACCAACTTTTTAATAGGCTAGTGTCTATATAATGACTACCAGCACACAGACTAATAATTTTCACAGCAACTCATGACTCATGCAAGAATAAGGTATCTGGTTGAAAGTTCTGCAGCTGGAAATATTCTTTTGCCTTTAATTCTCTTCAGTCACCAAAAAAAGCAAAATATCCTCACAATATTTGGGCCTGAATTTGTGATGGCACTCAAAAGACCAAGTCTGGGTTACTAATGTTGACTCAAAAATTCAACATTAGTCAAAGTCAAACCGTATTTTGGAATTGCTCTTTCTCTTCCATCAGTTTCAGAGCTGGATCCAAATTTTGCTCTATATGTCACAGTTCTGGCATGATCCAGCCAAAGGCAGGTCAGCAGATCAATTCAACTGAATTTACTGGTGCACAAGTATATTCTGAAGTCATTTCAGAACAAGTCAGGAAAGAACCATGGAAATATACAAGCTTACAAGCAACTGAATCCATCAAAGACGCTGAAAGTTTGAGCAAAAATAAACAGCTTCCCAGGTGAGGGATTATATGCCACCCTAGAGTACTGACGGATGGATTGCATTGTAATAGATTTCACTTTAATGCAAGTTTGCTTTCTGGCTTCTATTCAATTAAAACACTCCCATGTTAACCAGGCAATTTAGCTCTACTGCTCTTATTACCATTAACTTATAAACATTAAGTGAGATTTGCCCTGGAGACTGCTCTTATGTTACTTACTGCTAATGTATTCTTTCACTCAGATTTGTAGGGGTTTATTTCATGGGATGGAATGGGACAAAAATGTCTCACTGTTGTTGGTAATCGCAGGCTTGTGAGAATGACATTTCATGTCTTTTTGAGGCATGAAATTGTGTATAATAAGTTAATCAGTATTTCCATGGTGTTCCAGGTGTCAGGGAGCAAGGGCCAGGCAGTGCACCCTCATCCCTGTGACACTTAACAAGGTGTGGTGGCAGGGACCCATCAGGCTGCAGGGACATGCCTGGGATGTAACCTGGCTGGCAGGCTATGTGGCAGGAAAGACCTTCTAGAGAAAACCTTACTCTTAATGTCACACTTAGTTTTCATCAAGGATATATATTCTCTGTCAGTGAAAGGTGAAATTTCCCAGAAGTCATGCTTTAAAAAAATTACTTGGAAACCCTAGTGCATGAATTACAAATGATAATCATCTCCCCTAAGAAGCAGATACATTCTCCATAAATAAAGTGCATTGCACAAGTGCCAAACAGAGCCAACTTTGCTGGTTTTTCATCATACTATATTGTCTGGCCATTTTCAAATTCCATCAGATAGCTAGGCATCAATTACTTGCCTGTATCCTTGAACACTGAAATAAATGCTTCAAAAGGGACACCATGAACTATATATATATATTTTATTCCAAAGCTTTTACTTTGAATAGTACTTTACAGAAGGGTAAAATGATGCATTCCATTTATAACAAATATTTGGAAGAAAAACAGACACTTTTTTTCCCTCCAGCTGCGTATCCCCATGAGCAAGAATAGCATATATTCAACAAAAAGGACTATGCTCTATTTCTGTCTGTGAGCTGGCTGGTCCAGTTGGTTACTGCATTGGCCTTTTTTCTCTGAACACTTTGATTTTAATAATAGCTTTGGGCACAACAGAATATGAGTATGACAAATTCATCCTAAGTGTCCTGACTTGTGTTACAAAACCTCTGTACAATATACAGTGTACTTCAATATACTAGGGAATTTAGAAACCAAGGGAAAACATCAGTCTATAACTTTTGCATAAATTAATTTACAAATATAATAAAAATTTAAATGAATACTTACATTGATTATATGATTTTGACACACTTGTTACAGGTACTGTAAAATGTCTGTCAAGTGTTACATCAGCTGGAAACATTTTTCTCAAGAAAATATGTCTGTTACTTTTTACTTCTCCTTATATACATCTTTCTAACCTATATAGAAATCAAGATAAAGGGGAATAGGTAATATTTTTCATTTGCTAACATTGATAAATACCAGTAACATTTTAAAGGAACTTTTATGCTGCTTGGTGTATTTCTGAAGGGCAAAAATCTTTTAGACTCTGTAGACTGCACTGAAAATGGAAGAGAATTAAGAATTGCAGTGGTGGAAATAATGTTTGACAGACATTTGTTTAAAGCCATCAAATGAAAATGAAGGTTAACCCCATTAAAGGAGACTGTTAAGACAGGCACGTAGCTGTGGTCCAATAGGAAAAGTTCTTATTCTTTGAATTCCCCAGACTCCCGTCCTTGTCATTGGGCTCCAAGGAATTTGAGCCCAACAGAAAGGATGCACTGCTCTACTTCTTACCACAACTTCTCCCTGAAACTTCTCATCCTGGCAACTGGAATGATATTAACTGCACAAAAAAGGACACCTTGAGTCTCGAAACAGAGAGCTGACCCTTTAGTTACATCCTCTGAGAGCCATGGAGTCCAAACTCTGATTTCTTACCATAAAGTACACTGGCAGAAAATTATCATGTTCATAACACTCTATAAATATTATACAATTAGAGAATGTAAAACAGAGTTTGGACCCATACAATTAACCCACTCTAAACAAGTGAAATCAAGACTTTCACGTTTGTGAGCCTGAAGTGAGATATCCAAGTTAAGGTACTTGATTTTTAAGTCCAGAAAAACTGCAATCTTAACCCACCTCTGTTTCAAACTGCTGATAATGTTGTACTCCTGACACAAAAATGCATCATCTTTCAACTGTACTTCTCCAGACTTTGGATTTCACATCATTCCATAGACATTCTGTGGTTAAAACTGTAATACAATAGATAACACTAGACTGCGACCAGTGATACTTGTGGGGAAAAAAAAAAAATCAAAACAAAGCAACACAAAACTAAAAACACAAGACCTTAAAAGACTGATGAACAATGTCAGTTTTTCAACACAGAATTAACTGCTTTATGGTCTCTGGAACACACATTAGTTAAGTTGCACTGTTTATAAATTTTACTTGATTAGCTGTGCTTCTTCTCTTGCATTTAATGTTCTTGAACTTCTGGAACCTAAGACAATTAATCATAGAAATCCACAGCAGGGCAAAACATTTAACAGACTCAAATCAAACAAGTTACATTTGGGAAACTTCAGCAGCGTGATGCAGATTTAGGCCTTTGCCTTTCCAAGATTTCATCTAACTGTATTCCTGCTCTTTACCAGGGTTTGGGTTTCATTTTTTAAATGAAAGCCTCACCGGCATCATAAACTATCATGTTGAATCCTTTATGTAAGTAAATACTATAATGTTGATTTTCCTCAGCAAACCTCTCCTGTTTCATTACTACACTTTTGCAGTATTAGAAGCATTTGTGACCTATTGCTGTCCTTGATTTGGGCACTAAACTGCTACCCTAGAGTATACATTGACAGTACTGCATATTACACAAAACACCATATCTTTCAGTCTTGTAATCTACGACTGTATGCAGCCAGAGCCAGAAGCATTTTCCTTCACATTTTTGCAGCTAAATAAAAATAATTTCATATTTCAGATTATATACAGCGTGTAGATGGAAACAATCCAGTGATCAATCACCACATCTGAAGTACTGAAATTATGAATAATGGTTTGATTTCCTTATGCTCTTTTTGGGAAAAGAAAGTGTATATAGTAGATTTATCAAAGTATTTTGGCATTAAGTATTAAGGTTTTGGTTATTATAAAGGACTTGCCAGTTCTGCTATTCTGCTCAAGAAAGTACTTCTAAAACATGTGATTTTTGGCCTAGTAAAACCAATTGGTTGAAAGACAGAAAAAAACAGATAGTCTGCAGATATTCTGTCAACGTGATTGTCAAATACAGGGTGTTTTCTCCAAATGTTTTAAAAAGTAGTTGTAATGCCTAGATTAATTCCTAAAAAGTGTAAAAATCTGCTGGCAGAGCTCTTCACTTAAAATAAACTGGGACAAATTACGGAGTCCAAGAGAACTGGGATTCACTCCCTGCTGACAGGAAATTCATTGCAATCACCTCATAAGTATTAAACCCTAAGCAATATCTCCTTAGACACTCAAACTCATGGGAATGAGCTTATTCAAAATCCCAGCATGGGCATCCCAGTACACAGGTCTCTAAGATGCTGATCCTATAAAGTTTCTATAAACTGTGACCCTCAATTACTGTCCTAAAAAAGTATTCCCTTCGTCAAAACACAGCAAACTCAAGTCTTGCCAAGTGAGGCTTTTCAGTCTGCAGAGTGACTCCAGATCGCCCCATGTAGTACTTTACTATAGTGCCCCATTAGGACATAACAAGGTTTCCTTATAATCTGACTTGGCTATTCCTTCAGGTCTGCTGGCTCTGACTTGTGACCGTGACACAACTGTGTCCAATATTTTCACCAAAATAAAACACAAAGCAAGGCACTGGTTGTCTGTTGTTAATACCTTCATGCCTTTGAAAAAGTATCCATGCTGACCTTAAACAAAGTAACATACTTTTATACAAAGTCAAAATTGCAAATAAACCAGAGTTATAAAAATAAATAATTTATTTAAATAATTGGCAAAAATCTTGATACTTCAATTTGACTTTTCTTTTTTTCCTTACACTTCTCTCTTCATTCAGGTTAAAATTCATGCAAAAGGCAGAGACCAACTTAAAAATCAAAGTGTAACTTTGCATGCATTACTTTTTTAGAAGCAAACATTTAGTTTAATTAGATTTCTACAGCTCACTCAAGTCCAAGCCTCATTACAGTAATCTGAATAAGAATGACTGAATGAGCTTTCAAATTTAGTCCCTATCCAAGCTCCTAACAAAACAACCTGTTTGTTCAAATCTCATGAAATACTTAGGTTTGCTTTTACAACAACTGACCAATATTACCTATCAAAATCTGAATACTTTGGTGTTACAGGAGTCTGAACAGACACAGGCACACTCCAAGACTGCTATCAGTGCAATATGCTATCTCCCAATAGTTCTTGGTTCCAATGAAGCTCAGCTCTGTGCTCATATGTACCTCCAGTGACTCCTCATGCACATAAACCAGTGGGATTCCCTCTTTGCAGTGACAGGAAGCCATATAACTTTTTCTGGTTTATACAGAATTTCTTTATGCATCAGATGTTGAGAAGATATATCCCTCACACTCAGTCATGGAGTCTCCATAATGTATACAACTCTTATCTGGAAAATAGCAGCACGTTTCCCTCACAGTTATGTTACAGTCCTGTTGAAGAGTAGGGAGAAATAAGGTACATATTTACATACAGTTGTTTTTGAATTACAAACTAAGATTGTTTTTATGAGGTGAACAATTAAATGTATTGTAATTTCCTAGGATTTAAAGTGATTTGTGTCAGTGGAATAATCTGTGTTCTCGCTCACTGTTTTTACACCTATGTAGTTCCCTGGTGTGCTCTCCAAGAATAGCTCAGCTAGTTTCCAAGTCACTCAACATATGTCACTTTTAAGCAGATATGTGCTAAAAAGCTTCAACTGTTGTCATTCTGAAACTTTAATGGTATTGTACCTGTCAAGCAAAAACTGCATTCTCCTGCTGTTCTGAGCAACAGGAGAATGAAGATGACAAATGATCTATGTTAATGTTAATCATAGATGAGAAATACAATGGCACTCTTCAGAAACTTAGGGCTCTGCTTTAATGGGCACAGGCTCCTTATTTCTCCCTTCTAGCCCATTAATTAAAAAAAAAAAAAAAAAAAAAAAAAAAAAAAAAAAAAAAAAGAGAAAAGAAAAAAAAAAAGAATAACTGCAAATAAAAAAGTAACAACAAAGAAAAACAATTAGCCAATGGACTGAATCAGGAAAAATCTGTATTTCCCATTGGTTTTCTAACTGCAGTAATTTCCAATCATTAGATTGTTGGAAGTATGTTCTACATCTCAGTATTTTTTAAGCAACTTGTGATCATTCACTTTCTTATGCTTATACCATCCTTCCAAGATTATTCTCTACTTAGGGCACTGAAGAACAGAGATCTAAGGTAACTGGGAGCATGATCAACATCCTTTATAATTTAGATGTCTACGACATTGTAGCTGAGGCTACAGTGAAACTGTCACTAGGATCCATAGTTCTTTGAGAGCATTTCTGACCATTAATCTCACCAAAACCAAGAGTCTCCTTTAGAATGTGATGAAAACAAAGTATGAGACCCTATTATCTTGCAGATATCTACAACCTAGATACAACACTTGAAAAAATATCCCGCAATGAAAGATTTATACAGAACTCAGTTATATCTGAACGTCAAACCTTAAGGAGTAATTCCAGCTATGCTGCTGCCATCCCTGCAAGTTCCCAGCAGCTTGTTAGTCTTGTCTGTATACACACACTCCCAGGAAACTCTACAAAGGCTCATCTTCTACAAACTCATTTGAAGCTGTCTCCATTCCAGCAGTCAGGCCATCACATTAGCGATGGTTTCTGCATAAGGCAAAATGGCACATCACTCAAAGCCGAGTATGGCCCTGCATTGATGTGTCTCCAGACACTGCTGAGCAGAACTAGCTTTTGCAGCCAGCTCTAAGCAGGGTGGTACCACTATACTGCCTGTGACCACATGGCTCTGCCTCCACTCCCCAAATGTTTTGGCACAGTTGGTGTTGACAGATTATGCCTATTGTGCACCATTACTATTTGTGTCCTTTCAAAATGTTCTGTTGAGAGTTTAGCCAAAGAGAAGGTAGTAGCCACAATGTTCCTCAGATTTCCTACTGTGAAGATAATTTGCTTCTCTTATCAAATCCACAGAGCTGCTTGAGGGTCTTAGCTTCTTATTTCAAAATTCTCTTAGAGTAGCAGAAACAGACCCTTTAACTAAAACTCTATAGCTTTTTCTATGTCCACTTCTGACTGTTAAAACACCAATGCATGCTAATAGGTATTTCTGTCAAAGCACATTCAGAGCTCCATTCTTCTTGTATTCAGAAGCAATGACAGTCACTAATTGTCTTTTTTCTTCCAAACCACCCATGAGTTAAAGAAAAAAGATAATGTTTTCTTTTTCTCCTATGGAACACAGACTTTGCAAATACAGCTCAGGACCTTTCATTTTCTGAAATACCCTCATGCTTTTGATGATCAAGGCTTAAGCAAAATAATGTCCAGCATTGCAGCATTACATCTTGCAAAATTCATACTTTCTTCAGTTTCCAAAAGAGCCAATGTATTGGAGCAGGTGGACACCTGCTCCCAGGATCCACACATGACATTTAGACAGGAAGAGACATCACCTACACCAGATAAAATTGGGCACGCCTGTTAAGCGTTCCTGTGAATGCTCCAGAATTCATCTGGATGCCCAGCCCATGTAGAAGGGCATTTACACTACATACATTCACTTAATTATAGGGATGCCAGAAATGAAAGAGGTTGTTGCTTTCCTGTATGAATGTTGGACAGATGAAGACAGCATGCAGGATTTCCTCACCATTCCTTACCAATGCCCCAAGGGATATTTGCTACGAACCTGCTTATGGTGAAGTCATACTCCTGAAAGAAAGCACTGAATTTTTTGTGTACTTAACCATGTTTGTCCTTATCCTGAAGGAGCTCTACCTCCTTTGGCCTCCTGCTATTTTTCTTGAAAGAGATGACAGTCCTCACTGCCTTTGTCTTGGTCCTGCTAGTCACCATCTTCTTCTGTTAACTCTTTGCTGAAGCTCTTATACCCCATGGAAATACACACTTCCACAGTTGTTACTGAATGCAAAAAAATCCCACAACTCACAGCAATGTCAGCTATCTGTTGCTTCTCTTTTTGCCTAAATATTGCTGGGGATTAACAACTGTTCCAGTTCTAGGAAGGATTTTGAGCAAGTTATTTTCTTTTTTTTTTTAATATCTTTATTCCTGACACTCTGTTGTGATGTCAAATTAATTTGCAATTAATAAATGAGCCAGATTCTTGGTACCAGATGTGATTTTCTTGCCAATGGAAACAGGCTTTGGGGGAGAGGTCCATGCAGCATAAATTAACCAATAACTCTCATCAACACATAGTACAGCCTATGTCAAAAGATTCAACAATTATCATTCTGGGTCTCTATTAATGTACACAACTGTTAAGAACTAACTACTGCAGCTGCTTTTTTCCTAAAAAACACTATAAATATTTCTCAGATTTAAACCACTGAGACTACATTAAATAATAAGTGTTGTTTCCCATGCACTGTTTCAACTTCTTTGCCCTTCTTCAGCTATATAAAAAACAAATGAAAATCACACTTGGATGAGGAAGACACACCTTTTTCACCTCCAAAGCAAGGACTAGTGTCAGAATCCTCTCCCCCTACTCCATGGCACATGAAGTAAAATCTCCTATTTCTATTTCTGTGGATCTTACATTTTTTTAATCTCTTTGAACTAGAGATTTTAAACATGGCATTCTTTTAAAGACCGCAGTACACATCTGGTGGTATAAAGTCATCAAGATTTCCCCTTCGCTTAGTAGCCAGGCCATTTTATAGGGTAATTTATAAGGAAGCTTATGAATTAAGGTGACTGATATCACTCAGACGACTTGTTCATTAGGTGGACATGATTTCAAATGAGTCAGAAACAGTCCAGAATTTAGCCCAAACATAACAATTAGGTTGAAATGAATGTGGTTTTTCAAAAGTCAAAATTTTTGTTATGTGGCTTCCAAACCGAAGTTTTGACACTTGCCTTGAAGCTTGCTGAAGTTTAAGTAAATGAGGATTAAAATGAAACTCCATGAAGAATATAAGATTGTTTGGTTTTGGACACAAAAAAATGCTTAACCAAACAATATTTTGGATAAAATGAGAGGGCTGGGCATTTAAACTGACCACTAGCTTTGGTGGTCCAATGTATTTTAATACAGAAAATAACAGTTAAATAGAAAATTAAACTGAATTGCTTAATACATTATTTCATTCTTCTTTTTTACAAAGAGCAGTTTCTGCAAGAATATAGAGAATTAGGAAGAATCTTTGGTAAAACACAGGAAACACTTTCGAAATGGAATCATTCCAACATCAGAGTAATGAAAAAACAAGTTGGTGCCTTCAACCCTTGTGAAAATGTGAAAACAGACCAGTGCAGCTTATAGGAGTTATTTATCTATATAAAATGTATGTAGATAAATAATCTAGTAAATTCAGCACTTCTAATTTGATTCAAGAATGGAAATGCTTTTAATATTCACAGACCTAAGTGTCAAACATGGAGCCAGATTTTTAAAAGAGAAAATCTAACTATAAAATATATAGAACATAATTACTCGGCCATTCAACTGTATTTTATTCGTGTGCATAAGGGATGGAAAAATGAAAAGTCACTTGTAACAGACATTGCACACTTGTCATAGAAGAGCTCTGGACTGAAAGTCATGTTGTGAAAGGAAGGTTTGCAACACAGAGTTCTTTTGTTTTGAACCTATGATCTTTATTTCAACTATTACATATAATATAGAATAAGAATTCTTTTATTTCCTCCTACTTCTATTCCAAGTTTTGATGTTCATACTTTAGTTCCCACACTCTTCACAGGCAAAGAATTATTTATATAAAATACTCTGAAAGGCACCTCAATCAACATGACACCTTTATATTTATTTGCACAAATTGAAGTGAGAGTGGGGAGTATACAGTGAACACAAGTCCTCAAGAATAATAATTATAAAAGAGGAAAAAATAAAGAGTCTGGCATATGAAAGTTTCTTCATTACTTATTAGTATATTTATAATCAGCCAATTTCCTCTCACATTTTCCAGCTATGTAAAGTAAGACCTGTACATCCTCCCAGAGTTTGTTAGTAAGAAGTAAAATTCTAAGCAGCCATGCTTAAAGGAATTTTATAAACTATTTTATAATGTAGCATGATAATTTCCTTGTGCAGATAGTCACTGGAGACATAAATTGCTTCTTTGCCAGAGCAATACTTCCCAGTTTTGATAAAGATGATTTTGACTAGCTTCTAGGAAAAGCTGCCACCTGGTTACATCCATAATCAGTTCCTTTGCCAGTGATCTCTCCAAGTCACAGGGCTCACAGATGAAAACCTTGAGTGTCCTGCACAAAACCTCAAGAGATATCACTTCCCTCACAGTCAGTATTACACACATACAATTTTGCAAAAGTTTACCAGCCACCTTTACCCACAGGAAAGTAACTTTACCCCCTTTTTCAGACAAGGGGTCCATCTGCCTGGAAACTCTCCTGTTTCTGGAAGCTGTCTACGAATTCCTTGCTGATGAGACTCATTGTAAGTAGAGTTTTCCACCAGCAGCACTCGTGGTCAAGACAGAAGCAGTGACTTGCAGCAGCAGCAGCGGGCAGCTCTTCATTCACAGGAACATCTGGTTCCATTTCAGCAGATCTGAAATCTTTATGACACATTCCTCTCTTTATCCTACTTTCGTAGTGTTTAGGGAAGAAAGAAATGAAGAAAAAAAAAGCCCAGAAAAAGAACTTACATCAAGATATCACTTCTCTTGCTGCACCATACTACCAGTGTTATCATGGCAGATGTCAATGCGACTGGGATCAAGACCAGTGTTAGGAGAATTTCATCTGGTGGATCTTCCCAGTGAACCTTTTCGGACGTACAGTTTGAAAAGAATTGTTTATGAATTCCAGTGATAAAGCCTTCTGCAAGAGGGTTTGGCCAAAAGCAACTTGCATTGTTGGCCTCACGTTCTGTGCACTGGGTAAAGTTGTCATAATATCTGGGAATAGAAGAAAATTAAGAGAAGTTGAAATAGAATGTATATGCATATTACACTTACAGAAAGCTACAGAGGGCACCATACAAAATTGCTATCATGTAGATACTCCACTAAAGGACCTCTAATGGAAGCTATGGCTACTCACTACACAGTGAGACAGAAGAACTAACTCACATGTACTAAGGCAAGTGAGAGACTTCATGTGAAGTTCTGAGATCACAGATGGAGAACAGTCAAACCCTGACTACAGCCAGGACCTCCTAATGCCACTTAAGTACAAACAGAACTCCCTCACTAGAGACATCTACAGGTACTTTTAAAAACATGCACACAAATGCATGAACAGGACACAAGTGCCAATAACAGGACATTTTGAACAAAATATGGATATTTCATGCCTCAACTGCCACTGGACATGATGCTGCAGTGAAAATTATGATGCGACACTAAGACTGAACCACAACATGCAGTACTGTGTAAAAACTTTGGTTCTGTTGCAGTCTCATGCAGTAAGAAAATAATGGGAAAATAAACACACAGAAAGTTAGCTTTTGACAAAATTCCTCTTCTTTCCAACTCCAGCGAATGCCAGCAGGGACTAAATAAACAAATAATTTATAATTACATGTTTGCTTTTGAAAGACTGGGAATTCCTTGTAATTGTGATTTCATGTGATTTCAATGCTGCATGTGCTAAAAATTACCTGTCCAGGAATAATTTATATTTATGAGAATTGGCTACCCCTCAGGGGAAAAAAAAAAAGAGGAAACAATAAGCCTAAATGAGTAATGAGCAATCATATGGGGTTTGTGGTGTTAAGCCAAAGAAGTTCAGGAAGTGAATGGATTTGGGGGAGGAGATAGGAAATTACAAAGATGAAGAGTGTCTGGTCAGTGCATGAATAGAGCAAGATATAAGGAAGCTGAATTATTGTCTGTTGCATTTTTTTTAGTTCCTGAGTGACTCATTAAACTCATTTCAAAGTGGAATTAAAAATAGAGCAGAAGTCCACAACACCTCCAGGGACAGCATCCTATTATAGGATCTGAAGACCCTACAGTCTCCCTTACAGTCCACGTAAATATGGTAACTCCTGATGAATGACTCGTTATGACATTAAGTCCTACAGGGGACTAATGTTTACTCAGTCCTTTGCTGCTAAAGGAGAAGTGACATTCAATGTTTCAGCCAAGACTCAAGTCTACTGTCTATCTGTCAGGAGAAATGTCTGCCTGCCCATACTACAAGCACACAGGTTGGGAACACAGCCTCCTAAGCATCTAAATTCTCACAGCTGTGTGCACAGAAGAAGAGAAAGCCTCACAGAAAGGCCTTCGCATGTTCCTTGCAGTTCTCATTCTCAAGGAGTTTGAGCCAATACTGCTTCATTCATACACAAACACACTGGACAATCTAACACTAAACTCCAGCATGAAGATGCATATATGCACAACGTACGTATATTTTAAGCAAAGTGACTAGAAAGGAAGCTTTTGTGACATTAGTAACCACACGAAAACAACAGGAAATAAGCTAAAAATAAAATACAAATATCAGCAGTCTGCTATTTTAATAGTGTCATTCTTCTGTGTGACCAGATTATATCCAGTCTTTATGTCCTTGGACTAAATTAGAAGCTGGAGATATCTAAGTTGAATGTGGGAGATACAGTCCCAGAGGACCTGAAGAGCAACACATCTGAAGGCAAGGCTACAAGGTTCAGCAGGCTACAATGCAGAGATGAAGGAGCATCCAGCTGCCCACAGGTCAGTGTTCCACCTGGCACAGACCCTAGGCAAGACTCCAGAATGCTGGACTCTGGGCCATGCTCTCATGGGCACCCTTGTGCCATCAATGGCTACTGTTACAGCCCCTGCAATAAGAAAACCAACAATAAATCCAGGTGATTTCTGCATAAAACCACCCTAAGCTCAAAGACTTGATGATGTAATTATTTTTTCCTCTGTGTTTAAAATCCTATAGAAAATTCAGTGTTATACCAAGAATTCTGTAGACTTTCTTTAAACGTTAAATTGTGCAAACAAAAATATTTCCCACTGATTTTTGATTGCAAATACAACATAGGTAGAAAATGCTGGTTAAGTGTTGCCAAAAGACCAGATAAAAATAACATGTGACATACACTGTATTTGAAATACTGAATTCCTAAGAGCTGAAGTAGAATAAAGGTGTTATTGTAGGAGTTGGAATTCCTTACAATTTTTCCTTAAAACCTTCTCTCATAAAAAAAAAAAAAAAGAGCTACCTGCACTATAACTCTTAGTTCACACAATCACACAATTCTGAGAACGTACATAAAGGAAAATCTCAGCTGCTGGAGAATTGCATGTCTGCCTGTAAAGTTGAATTCACTTAAACATTTATGTAGTTTAGTAATTTAGAGTTTATGCACCGCAACAGAAAGTTCATATTAAAAAAAAACCAATATCCTCTGCATGGCACTGTGGAACAGCTGCCTCAGAAGGGAGCAACTGCATTCTCATTACTACAGCAAGGATGTTCTTGTAGCTGATCAATTGGTTTGCCAGTTGTTGGGCTTTTTTAAGAGGGAGATGGGGGTTAATAGATATTTAATTCTAGTTCAATTCTCCTGTGCTTAGTTCTTTCATGCCTTATGTAATTCTCTTTATTCAAATGGCAAAGGCTGGAATATGGAACCTTTTCACTCTGTGTAACAAAATGACTATGACAAAGATGTCCTGGCCTCTGACTGGAGATACTTCAAGAGAAATGCATTAAAGTTACACAACTTCTGAAAGGAAAGAACAAGAAATGATAGCTTCTGTCACCAAGACACACAAAGAAATCACAGACAAGCGCAGACAAGAGATTTTCGCAGAGGTTCCTCTGATCCAGCTCCCAGCTGAAAGAGCGGAGAGAAGAGAGCCCTTTGTTTATTCTTTTACTTTTTATACATTTGTGGGTCTAGCAGAAGATTGGCTTTTTGGGGTTTCCACCCCTCAGCTTCAGTGGCCAGACAAATTGTTAGTTACAATTGTTTTCAGGTTAGAAATATGCAAACAAAAGACAGAGAATGAAAAACAAAGGATTTGTTTATATTACTTCTGTGGGAAAGGTAGAAAAACTGCTCTAATATTCTACAGTAACTAAAAGATCTGACTCCATTTATGAAAATCAAAAGGCTAATAAAGAAACTCAGAAAAACTAGAGTAACAAGCTTCTACTTATTCCCAGAACAAATAACTGGAGAGCACATTGGAGCTCAAGCTCCTTCACCTCTCAGATTATAAAAGGGTGCGGGAACATTCTTATTCTTTGTGCAGAGACACATTTTCATCTCTTTCAGGCTAGCTACAAGGGATCTAGGTAGTACTCAGGAAAGGGATATTGGCTGGGAGCCAGGTCACAAGCTTTGTGACAAATGTGCCAAGAAATTAATATGAGTTTCAACTCAGCCAAGTAGCCCAATAGACAAAACCCAAAGTCTAAGCATAGTCTGAGCAGCAAAATTCATATAAAGATGTGCTTTACCCTGATATGCTCAGACAACTGTACTTTCTATTGAGGGACCAACTCCTTGGTCATACTGCACATTATTGAAAACGCTTTCAGAGAACACAAAAAATAATTCCTTTCAGAGCAATCTCTGACCTATAACACATTTGTCATGAAGGACAATTTTCAATATTCTAGAACAATACTTAATTTTCAGAGCACACACACTTTTTCCTTCCACTAAACCAGATAATAAAAACTGTGTCACTGGTTTGGGTTTTTTGGGGGGTTGTTTGTTTGTTTTTTGGGTTTTGTTTTTTGGGGGTTTTTTTTGTGTGTGTGTTGAAACTGTGGAATATTTTATTTTGTGAGTATTTTACCCATGAGAAAACACATTTTTATGTATTACCTATAACCAAGAACCTGGACAGCAAGCAATTATTATGAGAAATGGTAGTGGACACATTTGCCTTAATGGGACACTTTCATGGAGTGTCCACTCAAACTATTTAAACAGACAGTAGGGTTTATTACATCAGTCTCAGGATACACAGCTGCCTCTCACTCAGGGCACTTCTCAGTCCAAGTGGGGTTTGAATCTCATCAGTAGTTTCTCACATCTCCAGGGAGGAATGTGGTACATTCTTGCTCTTTTTTCCTCAATATCCCTGCGCAGGACAACTGCAGAGATGACTGGTTCACAAAAACACAAAACCCACAGCCCTCTCCTCAACATTTTCATGAGACAAAGAAAACAAATAGATTGTTTAATTAAGAGTTTTAACAAAATAGCATTTTCCAATACAAAATCGTTATTTGAAAGAATTGCAAACAATTCTCAAAAAGCTGAATACCACATATATGCTACTTAAGACAAACATTTGAGGGCATTTTCTGGCTGCAGCCAGTAGACCCACTGTCAGTTCCAATAGGAGAATCTTTCCACCTCTCCAGCACTCATGGATAGACCACCACAGAGACACTCAGCACATAAACAGTAAGGAATGTTTTGCTGAATGTTGCTTAATGAGGAGGACCAGGAATTAAAATCCAAACCATCACACTTCCACTATCCCATTTTAATTAGATCAGTTTCATGATTTCTGATATAATTATAGAAGGGTAATACAAGACACATATAAGACATTGTGAGTAATTTTTATTATTTTGAGTCCGCAAAGTACTCAGAATACAGTGAAAAATCTCTCTAGCATAATTGAGTCTTGATGCAAACTAGGTAATAGATACACCGGGGACGCTCACTCCTGCTACTCTACAATCCCAGACAGCAACCTAGAGACACTGTTCCAGGACACTACAAGTCATATGGTGTATTTTAATAAAGATGCTTTAAAACTATTTGTTTTCCCCCAGGTTATTCAACAAAAATTCCTTTATACACAGTCACATATTAAAATGAATTACCATCCTTGTAACCTCCACCCAGACTGGAATACGAAATGCTGAAATGTAAAAATACTAACAAGAAATATCATATAATAAGAAAGGCTTTTCTTACAACATTTCCACATGAAGTGGAGGCAGGAAGTAGCATAAAACCTCACACAAAATAAAAAAGCCTATTCTTACGTGAGATGCAGCCAGATTGTACAGAACTTCAGGGTGTAACAGCCTGGATGAATTTCAAATAAGGATCCAAAGCTTCAAATGATAATTTCCTGCAGTTTCACCACCCTGTTAAAAAGGACAGCTTTAATTTATATTGATTAGGAGCCTATAAATATGGTGGAATATTTCTGAGATTTTCTCACTCAACATCTCTCCATATTTGTGTCTGTGTTTCACCATTCTTTTAATCACGTATCTTCTGCCAAGATGAGTATTCTGACAGTCACATTTTTACCTCCCTAATCAGATCAGATCTACTGTTGTGCAGCTCCAATACAGAATTCAGCCTCAAGAAAATAATGTGCTACAAAAACATAAGGAAGGAAATGAATGGG
Source organism: Hirundo rustica (assembly GCF_015227805.2). Taxonomy (NCBI): domain Eukaryota; kingdom Metazoa; phylum Chordata; class Aves; order Passeriformes; family Hirundinidae; genus Hirundo; species Hirundo rustica. Next base: position 99,713,016 of record NC_053450.1, read on the forward strand.
GGAGGGGGAAAATTGGTTTAATGACAAAAATAACAAAGTACAGTTTACTCTCATGCCACTAAGTAATGGACATTGTGACAGATTTACTCACTTGGGTCAAAAACAATAAACAGATTCTGGTATCCTTTGAAGGTAATACAGCTATCCACCCTTAATTTCATATCAACAGCTTGTCTGGAAAATGCAAAATGGTTGAATAAACCTAACTAAATACCCAAAAATGCAAAACTATTAATATATTGTTGTTAATTCCCTAAAGATACAGACAGAATATGTAAATATACAAGAACAACTGTAGATGTAAAGCAGTTACTTTATACAATCCAATATCCATGTCTAATGAACAATAGAAGCCACTACATTATGCAGATGTAGAACAAGGAGGTAAACATAGCCTGACGTCAGGTACTACATCATTAAAATCAAATATTTAGTAGCACCAGAATTTTACCAAGCCAGAAACTTCAACTGGCAAGTAGGCTTCACCTTCCACCCACTCCTGACCTAGATTTTAATGATTACTTAGTTGTACATTTGGCCCATTTTTGTAGAGCACCCAGTAAGAGGGGAGGTAGTCTCTGAAGCCATCATTAAATCATGTCTTCAGAAGCCAATCCCATAATTCCCCTGAATCAGACAAAAATCAAAAGAGTAAGGCAAATCCTAATCCCACAAACACTTATATCCAACTTCTTGTAAGCACATTATCTCATAAGTAGCCATCATTGATGATGTGTTGAATTGATGAAGTGCCCTTAATAGCATGAATAAAACCATTACATACCTACCCCTTACAGTCAAACACATCAGGCTTGTGATTCTGTCAGAGAAACACAAGTTTTAAAATCTCTTCTTATGGATCAAGTTTCAACGTTTTGTCAAGTTGGTCAACTAGTGAAAGCCCTTAATTTTCTTAGGCTTCTCACTAAAGGAGACAGCATGTTTCTGGGGGCAAGCATCACGTTTTTGTAGACATCAATATTTGAAATTTTACAACTAAAATTTTAAACCTTGTATTAGGCAAGCAAGAAGCATTCCAAATTCAGATCCAAACTATGAGACCATCTTTCGATCTCCAGTAAACACTTTTCAGTGCTGAAAATGGCAGATTGCACGTCTGCTACTTCATCGGCTTTTTTCTCTATTATAGTCAGTTATTTCTCTATTCAATTCAAATTAACTTCACAATAACAGGGCAAAGGCAATACCTGACTAATATCTGGATTTTTTCTTTCCTATCAGCTGTGCATCTCCCCTCAGTGTCATTAAGAAAACAATTAGGCATTTTCTGGTGCATATTCTCCATCAAAGGCCAAGCATGACAGAGATGAGAGCCCTGAAAAGCCAATAATATCCTTTGAAAGCACATTTCTTCTATTTACGGTCAGGTTCCATTTCAAATCAAAGTTCCGTATGCTTAGAAACAGTCAGGTGGAAACACTGGAATAACTGTAGGGCATGATGCACAAGACAGCTTTCTTAAGACTTCCCTGCCAAGGAAGGGAGTCCAGGACAACTAGTACCTTCTACACGCTTAGTCCCACAACTGTTCTGCCTAGCAAAAAAAAAAAAGCCTCATAAAAAAAAGGAAGCTAGTAAAGCATTACACTCAAATCTGTCACTGTAGTGATGGAGAGACATGCAAAGCAGTATGCTATCCTTGTACCTATCTCAGCTCAACTCCTTCCCAAAAGCATTTCCACCTGAGTCACCATGGGTGTGCACAATCCTCACTCCAGTCAGCATGAGCGCAAGTGCTATTGGTGCATGCAGGCATTTGGGTCAGCCACCGGCAGAGTCACCTGTTGAAGTGGTTCTGCTTTCTCCCAAATATATCAGTCACTTTGTTCATTCACCTTGTAAAGTTTGCTACAAATAATAGCTTATTTGTTTCCACTCTTCTCAGAATGTTCCAACTCCATGATAAAACCATCATTCCAACACTGCGTCTAAAATTAAATGCTCAGCCAGCTTCAATCCAATCATCCAACATCTGGGGAGGAGCCAGAGTCAGAAGGGAAGTTGCTAGCTCAGAACTGCTCTGAGCTCACACCACATTTCAGGAGCACAAGGCTTTTCTTTCCATCCAGATGAACAAAGCTGATAGGTGAACAGAGAAAATGTGGCTCAAATTCAGACTGGTGCTCCACAGCTGCACCTCCAGACAGCCACTCAAAACAAGCAGCCATGAAGATAATAATTTTTCTGACCAATAGACAAAAACTTACAGGAAAAGAAATAACAGAAGAGCCCTTCCTCATTCCAGCTTACATCTACAAAACACTGCTTCATATTCCATTTTTATGAGAATATTAAAGAGTATTAAAGTGGTCATCTGCTGAGTGGAAAGCTGTTATTAGACTCCACTTAGACCAAAGTAGCACAAGCCTTTTATAATATCACAGCACTATTTCTTCAAGTGGAAAGAGGGGAGAGAAATATCTGGTAATATGCAGCTTGTGAAAATAGAAATCATCAGTCAATCCAGGCTTACACTTTGAGAAAACACCACTGTAGCTTCTCCACAGACTGAAAAATTAAAAAAAAAACAAACAACCAAACAAACCAACAATTAATCTCCTTCTAAGTTGAACTTCCATCATCATTTTCATAACCCTCCTCACATAATTTCTATGAGCATGTAAGAATGTACACTTTTCCTGATTATATTATGGAAAATGTTTTACATAAACTTCAAAAAATTCCTGTAATTAAAAAAGCCACTTGCTTGGGGAGGAGAGTGGCTGTTGTGTTCTGCACCAAGCAGATCAGAAATAATGGGAATCAAAAATCAATCACTAATTATAGATCCTTAAACTTCAAGATTATGTCACCTACTGGACTAGTTAAAGAATAAATCCTTTTTGCAGTCTTGCATAATAAATGAATTGTGTGAAATTGCAATCCAGGCACAGATAGTTCACAAATGTGACCAAAACTGATGAAAAATTAACCATAAAATCAGAGGAACGGTAACAACATTAGAAATTGATTTAAAATTAAGCATAAAGACTGCTAAGGAAGAAGCCTAATGTAGAAAAGTTCTGGTTATCTACTATACAAGTACATGATTATGTTTAGCATGACTTTGACAGCAATAGCATGTTCACCATTGAATGTGGTATTTTTTTCCTTCTTATGTCTTCCCTCTTACTTGTGGTGGAAAAGACCACACTTCTTATGTAACTTCATGTTGTGCTTCATGGGCTTCCCAAGACTGTTCCAACATGTCATACACACAACAGAAGCAAATTATGGACCCTAAGGGCCTTACTCCTTATCAACAACTGTGCATGAAAGATTTGAGAGTTGCAACACTCCCTGGAGTTGCTCAAGGGTAAGCCAGCAACCTCCTAAGCAGGTGCAAAAAATATTATATCAGGGGATTTTGGACAATGTCCAGCCAGACTGTCCGCAGACCAGAAGTAGAAGGACCCAGCATGAGATTGTCACCTGGGAAAGGTAGCTGTTTCTCAGCTCCTGGATCTTCTAAGTCCACTCCTCTTCTTCTTGGGCCCAGCTGAACTCTACCTCAGTTTGAGGAAGAAACAATGTAACATGGCACATCACCCATGAAAAGTTACAAACCCTTGACATAAGAAAGCTGCTACAAGGTCTGATAATATTTAAGCACTGTGAGTAGCAGAGTATTTTCTGAGCCTTTATCAAACTCCTCTTTGGCTAATGAAAATGATGACTTATTTTCACAGTAATGGTTAAAAAGCCAATCTGTTTTCCCTGCATAGAAATAGCCAACAGCAGAAGGAACCTTACATTTTTGCACCTACTTTTTATAAGTAGTAATACTAATAGCAGTACCCCTGCATACTACAAATCAGTCTAGATAGATATATATACTCCCCAGCAACAGGAAGCAAAAATCCATGACAGATTACAGTGCAACATGGTAAATTATACCTAATATAGAACCATCTTAAGATCATTGTGCTTATTAAGCTACCTTCTTGCAGGTAAAAACTGGACTCAGTGCCTCACTGATGACTCCCAGTCCTACAGGCAGACATAGAACTCAATTCTAGAATGCTCATTTTAACGTTTCTATGTTTATTGGTATTAAATGGCACATTTTAGCAGTCAGTGAAATGTAGGAAAGATAGTTGCATAACTGAGAGAAAGGCAAAACATCGATTTCTTGAAAGCTGCAAAGAATTGTGGTCATAATTGTTCATCAATGCACTATGCCTTGACAACCTTTGATTTCCTCTCTTTCTATACTTAGCACTTACCTCAGAGAAAATGTTTACTTTTACAAAGCTGCCATATCGCTATTAGTTTTATAAGCACCACAGGCTCCTCATACATTGCCTTCAAGTTTGTCAATGCAGCCAGCAACACGTGTCTGCCTTTTGCAGATTACACAGGATGAAGAAGGTGACTTATCTGTTTAAGCATGCAGAAGACTGTATTTCTTGTCTTGGAACTACTTTCCAGTACTGAATTATATACTATTCTGTAAAGATAAATAGAAACTATAGAGCCTTGGCAATTAACCATGTAAAGTAAGATTTTAAAAGAAGTATTATAACATAATAATCTTCTGTAATTGAAACAAGACTCTGAATACAAGGCTTATTCATATTAATTCATATCTATTGTGTTGTCAACAGTTAACCATATGAATAATACCACATGTAGCCTGGAGCGAGAAAATCTATTTTTTCGTCTCTGCTGAGTTGATCTCCATTATTATATGTTCCTGGTTGATCTATTTAGAAAATAAGAATGCAGAAACTGTTTTGCAAACCAGAAGTATGAGAAAAGTTTGCATTAACTTTTTCTTTTCATAATATTCATATTTTTATTTTCACTGCCTCTAAAAATATACTGTCCATTATATATGCATTGCATAATTCATACCAGTCTATCAAGTTATACCATATTATTTTACCACCAAGCAACTTTACAGAAATCTTATGGTTTTTGTTTTTTTTTTTTTAAATACAGCCTTTTATAATAAGCTCCATAGAGACTGTTTTCAATTATTGATCTTACCATATTAAAATTTTAAAATGTCATGAAAGGTGTTGAAAGGCATATCAGCTGACAGACCCGAGATTTAACAGCAGACTGCTTCCTAATATCACCTCTAATTTGCTCACATTATTTTTTTCCAAGTGACTTAGACGCATTATATTCTTAGATCTTTAACTATTTGTTAGTTGACTTGGAAATACGACGCTGACATACTGATGCCACCTTGTGAGTGTAAGCTATCAACATTAGTCTAAAGCATCAACTAAAGCACACATCAATTTGCCTCACAGCAACCTTGTTAAAATATTTTTACTGGGGTCTCTAGGTGACATCGATTTCACCAATATTGAAAACTCTTCCAAAACTTTAGGAAAATATTGGTATTCATAACAGTGACCTCTTGGCAAATGCCAAGAGATTTCACTCCCTCTTTCTGAAAAAAAAAATATTCAGGGCAAATAAATGTAACAGGTGTTAAAACTTGCTGAAAAAAGCACTTGAAAAACTGAAACTTAACATTAAAAACTGAAAAGTTTTCAGCTCTTGATAATGAAAAGGTAATTCTCTTCCTACTTAGCAGCAGGCTCAGAAGATCCTTCTCTTTTTTTCATACTAACAGAACTTTCACAAAGATTTGCAAAACTATTGCTAAATTGAAGAACAGAAAGATTTGAGCTCTTAAACACCTTGAAAATATGGATAATAGGCTGAAAAAGCACATTATTCTGGCATGATATGGTCATGATATGTTTTTTTAATGGAAGGCCCAATGTCTCCCATGGTTTAACAAAGAAAGAAATATCATCTGTGACAAGTAACAAATTCCAGTTGTTTTGTCTTCTCCCTATTCCACTGCACGAGTGTCCCTGAATGGTGGCTCTTGTAGAATGTGATTACAACATGTATTGTGGCACAAATAACAAATACATAGCTTTAGTTCACCAAATCTGAGTTCTTCGTAGTTAGTGCATATAATTCAAAAGCCTCCCAAAATATTGGTAAATTTCTCCCAATCCTCCACAATAAACCCATTTACCAATTTCAAATGAGCTCTTCAAAGCAGGTTTTGTTTGCAAAAAGCAAGATTTTTCAGTGTCTAAAATGAAAACCCAAGAAGTCTCATCAGACAAAAAATAGTAAGACTTTGCTAGTTTGTAGCATAACACGTCTGTAATATGCTGCAGAACAAACGGATGGTTTTGCATTTATAAGCAAAACGCTCTGCAGGTCATCACAGAATTTGGAAATGTCAGTATTCTTAATTTAGCATTACAATTTAGAAGTCAGAGTAATTCACTAAAAATTCAACATGCATGAATGTTTTTCACCACACTTCTGCATCATGTAAGATGGCCACAGCAAACATCATTTTAGAAATGCATTGCTGTAATTCTGCTCTAAAGAGAAAAAATATTAGAAATTAGTATCCAAAGCATTTCCAATACGTCACTTGGGATTATCAAATATAGACTTTATTTTCACAGCCATGTATTATATAAAATGCCTGTGCCTCTTCTTTATAATAAAGAAGATAATTATAAGTGCACTAAAGAACCATATTTCAGCCTCTGCATCCATCAGAAGAAAAACAGTTACAAGGCAATGAAGTATTCCTGCCTCATGTCCAACCCCGGTGACTGAATTTAAACTAGCCACTATTTATATTCACCAGGACCTATTCTTATCTATACAATATAAATAAAGTCAATACATTTCATAAGAAACTATCTGAAATTCAGTTCCTATGGAAGATATTCTACTATAGCCCCATTACAGGACCAACTGTGCCTTTGCATTAACTTCATAGCAACTACGATAGCTGATCCCAAAAGAGCACATGATTGTACACATTCTCAGCACAGCCCGGTACCTGGCTACTCCATGAGATTTTATAAACTTTAGGTTTCTTTCATTACCAATGTTTTAAATAATAGATGGCAAGCATTATTACTTCTGCAATGAAAAATTGCTGTTTTCAGCTACCAGCATGATGGCAACATAAGCACTCAAATACAATGTTCTTTTCCATTGTTTCACTTCCTCACACCTAATTGATTTATAGACTGCTTTGCTTTTGAAAAGAAAAGCATGAGTCACAGAAGGAAAATAGTATGTTCTTGGTGTAACAATTACCAGTGTTTTTTACCATTGCTGCCATGACCTCTAGGAGTTTTTAGATGGCTTTTTTAGTACAAAACGACTTTAAGTTTTGATATGTAAAGAGGTGAAAGAAATACAAACATAAAAAAGATTAAATACCAGCATCATCTTCTCAGCTTTCACTGAGAGCTTAAAAAAAAGCAGCAACTCTATCTGTATGAGAAACTCAAAGGAAGACAACCCTACCAAAGAAGACAAAATGCTGGTGTCTACCACACCAGTCCTTTTTCTATAGCTCACTGAACACTAAACTGTAAATCAGCTACACTGACATGAGGCAACACAAAGTGCAGGATTACTCAACCTTCCTTCACAGAGACACTAAACTGACAAAGAATATTTTCTGCTATAAAATCTGGACTAACAAAACTGGGAGGACTTACAGCTGGCTAAATGTTGGATTTTGACCACCCTTCTCAGTTAGAGCTTCAGGGGAAAAATAGATAATGCTCTTCAGACGCATACAGAACTTCAGGCAACAGCATGGCAGAAAATTGCCCAGAGACCAGGCAATATGATGGCCTTTTGCTCAAGCACATTTGTGATTTGCAGCATTTTTATCATGACTTTGCCCAAGGTAAACCATAACCAATGTACTAGTCTGTCTACAGGGATATGGTTCCCAACACAAATAGACACCTCCCTCCTACCTGACTGACACAAATGAGGAAGGTCGGGACTCCCTTTGATCAGTACTGTCCTGGATCTAAAATTTCATGTGCTGGTCACTCGAATATCCAGTTTCCAGCAGCTCCAGGTAGCCTTTCGCATGAGAAAATCACATGTAAAAATCCAGAATCAAGACTTTTCTGATATTTAAAAGAATAAACCAAAGGTGTCAGTTTTCTAGTTGTGAGGCCATTACCCTGAGAACATATTAGCCCACACCAATCAATGGCTGACCTCAGCTGCAAAACAAAGTCAGTGGTTTGTCTGAGATTTTCACTAGGGATTTGTACTGCAATTTGATGCTAGGGAATATGCCAACCTTATCTGGAAGGAAATGGAAGAGGTCATTACCCAGGAAATGAGAAGCCCAAGATACTCAATGACTTTTTTGCCTTGGTCTTAACTGGCAAATGCTCCAGTCAGACCCTTCAACTTGCAGACTACAAAGCAGGAATTTGGAGGGTGAAGAACTAGCCACAGGAGGAGATCAGGTTCAAAAAATATGTAAGGAACCTGAAGGTCCACAGAACCAGATGAGAGGCATTTGCAGGTCCTGAAAAAACTGGCAGAGGAAGTGGTTAAGTCACTATCCATCACATTTGAGAAGTCAAAGCAGTTCAGTGAAGTTCCACTGGAAAAGAGCAAACAACCCCCATTTTTAAAAAGGAAAATTAAAAGGAGCACCTCTCCTCTGAAGACAGGCTGAGATATTTAGGGTTGTCAAGCCTAAGAGTAGAAGAGGCTTTGTGAAGACCTTACAGCACCTCCCAGTACCTAAAGGGGACTAAAGAGAGCTGAGAGGGAGAGTAGTGACGGAACAAGGGGGAATGGCTTTAAACTGAATGAGAGTAGGTTTGGATTAGATATTAGAAAGAAATTCTTTACTGTCTAAAACAGATTGCCCAGAAAGCTGTGGATGCTCCATCTCTGGAAGTATTCAGAGACAGATTGGATGAGGCTTTGAGCAATCTGGTCTAGCAGAGGACGTTCCTGTCCACAGCTTGGAACCAAGTGATCTTTAAGGTCCCTTCCAACCCAAACCACTCAGCAATTCTATGGTTTTCACAGTACATTCCTCTTCTGTAGAAGTTTTGTCATTAGCAGCTGGATGCAATCACTGATCAGTGTCTAGATCAGGCTTCGTGCAGCAGTCAGCGGGGAAGATGAAAAAAATTAGATAACCAAGAAAGTTACTCAGTTTGGAGGGTTCTTACATACAGACTCAGCCAGCAGAGGTTCTTAGCTCCAAGCTTTAGGAAGCGTGGGCAGATAATTTAATTTTGGGCTGCTCATGTTTCTTCCATAGTTTGCCTTCCCACTGATGTTAATGTGATGTGGCGTTCTTTTATGTACTATTTCACTAGTTTCTTTGAATACTAGGCACTTTTACAGTTAGCTTAGTTGGGCCAAATTCTAACAGGCAAAACTTCTACTGACTTTAAAATTGAGCAACAGGATTGCTTTTCCAAATTACATCAAATTTAGCCATACAGGGTTTTTTCCTTAATTTTTTTTTTCAAATCTTCAGCATCTGTACAGAACATGTACAGAACATGGGTGGACTTTCTCATCATCTTCAATGACACTAAAATTATTTATAGAATTAATATTTCATGTAAAGTGTTGCAGGAAAACTACGCTAAGGCTGTACAGAAAAAAGAAGTTATTTACACTGGGCACGGACCTTGGACCATGCACGCAGCAAAGCAGCGGATTTCATCAGGTACACGTATACCTGCAATGGATCTGCTTCAGACATGCAGTTAAAGAAAAGGTTTGCCCTCTCCTATTCTGCTATGAATTGAAATTTAAAACATCAGAAAAATTAGACTTTTAACATCTTCCAGGCACTGTAAAGCAATGTCACACAGCCACTGCCTCACAGCAAATTAGGGACTCCTAGAGCTGTGAAAATAGGTAAGAAGAAATGTAGGGATTGGAAGAAGTTTGTTACAATCAGTTCTTTTTCTCAAACAGAAAATCCAGATCTGACACGTGTTACATGCACTACTACTTTGCTAGAAATCCCTTCCAATACACAAATTGCTATTCCACCCTTGGACTCTAAACCCACAGCTATTCCTTGGCTAATAAACACAGAATGACTGACTGGGAGTTCCCAACGTAGCAGGTATGCAACCCTAGACACTTGTGAGATGGGTGCTGCAACAGTAGTAATGGCTTAAAATATGAGAATATCTCACCTGTAACAGATGACACAATCTGTTTATAGATGTAATGAATTAATACAAATATTTTAAATGAAGATTTGGTTCCTTTCCATATTATACGCACTCACTCTTAGTGAATGAGTTTAGAATAGTGGGTTTAGAACAGTGACTACTAGGCAGATTGTGTGGCCTGTATTATGCAACAGTGCAGACACGGCCACAGCCATCTCTCTGGCCTCAAAATCACTGAAATGCTGGTAACTACACTCAGAAATATTTGGAAAATGGTGATGCAGAAGAGAGAAGACTGGTGCTTGGGAGCAGGCCAAAAGCTTAACAAGCCACCAAAAATCATCTTTAATACACTTTGGTCCCACATTTCCATAAGGGTTGGGCCGAGGAGACACAGGGAGATTTGTTTAGAGACTGTTTGTTGTAACAAATTGTTTCGAGGATCCAGCTAGAAGTATTTGAAAAACTGTTTCATGAACTAAAAATAGAAAGTAATCTAAGCAGTTACAGTAAAGAACATTTTTCCAAGTTCATGTTAGACAGCTCTAGGCACTCCCGCTTTCATCTGGCCACTTGCTTCAGAAATTAGTCATACCTGGCCTCTCAACTGTAGTCCCACACCAGGATTTATCACAGCACACTAAAAACCAAGTCTATCTGTTAATAATGAATTTTGGCTTGTGGAGTGTAGTTGATTTTACATATTCAGCTGTAGCTGCTAAATATTAAGAAGATAACACAACAATATAACACATAGTTATTATATGCAATGCAGCACTATTAACATACATGTTAGTATAAGCAGACATAACAGAACTATTACACATGAAAAATAAAAACCTTCCAGCAATTTCCAGTCTTCTGGCAAATGAAAAGTATATTTGCTTTTATTAATTCCCCATATAGCTTTCATCCACACTTTAGTCTCAGTTTATTTGTTTGCCATGTACCATAACTTTGAGTCTTTTAAACAACCTCATTGTATTTTCATCTACAGAGCTCTCTCAATCATCTAAAGGCCTCAGCGAAATGGTGTCTAGGCAAATTCCTCTTCTGTCAGTGAATACCTCTGGCTTGGTATTGAAGTTTTTACCTTTCTTGCAAGCTGTTTGTGGCTGGCCTTTATATTCTGATGTCCAAGCTAGAACCACTGAAATTCACCATGTCTAAATGACTTAAAATATTTCAAAATCCCCACTTTGATCCCTAATCATATTTAAGCTTTCAAATACCTTTGGACAATTTGACCCAGAGTACTTGTACCCTAACTAGCTGTGAATCCTCATAGAAATATGCAAAAATTAATAGGGAAACGTTCACCTAATAGTGCTTCTATAAAACTTGACCTGAGAATTTACTGTTTATATGTGATCATCTAACATTTCCAGCAAGATCAGCTGTGTAGGCTAAAACTCTTATACTGGTTAGCAGTACCAGCTGCCACACACAGAAGCCTCATCTGTTCAAAATCAGTGAAAAGGCTGCTTTTTAAAGAACACAAGTTTGTTAAGAATGTCAGAGATGTCAGAAAATCTTAAGAGTTTAATTGGGTTACAGCAAATTAGAGTCACTGCAAATTCTCTCACAAATGTTTGGCCAAATGGTGAAGCACTACAGATTATTGCTATTTACAATCCCATAACCAAAGGACAGCCATTTACTCTGAACAGCTAAAACTCCTCCATGAAACATGACATTTAGAAAATTAGCACATTTCCATTAACTGTTACATTTCAATATAATTTACAAAGATTTATTTCTAAGTGAAAAGCACCACATAGAAATTACTACATGAAGAAACAGCTTATTTTATACAAAACTCACATTTTTAACCCACTATCTGATCCAGGCTGATTAATTGTTACTGTTGGAGGCTAGATATAAAATCAAACACAAACTAATACTAGCAGGTTTAAACATGTGAATTTTAAGTGCTCATGGCTAGACATGCCTGTTTCTCATTAATTTGTCAGATTACTCCAAGGTAGTAAGTGTTTCTGTCCCATCTCTCAGGGCTCCTCCAATGAGCTGGAATAAATTAGCATGTATATGTCCCTGCTCATGGCAGGGGGGTTGGAACTAGACGGTCTTTACAGGCACTTCCAACCCAGGTGATTCTGTGATTCTATTTGCTTTTCACAGAATGCATGACATCAAACAACAATGCCCATTCTCAAAAATAGTAAAAAGTAAAAATCTTAAAGGTAGAAACACATTTGCTGCTTTTTCAGTGCAATGAACCCTTACGATAAGTTTGTAATCAGACCTCTAATGCTTGATTAATCCTTGATTCAGGAGATAAATTTTAAAACAAATTCCTCCTGCTACTCTCTTCTAAAGTAGAATTTGAAAAATAAATAATAAAAAAAAGTTTTTTAGAAAATGCATATTATATAAAAATGTAAAATATTTTTTTTCTGTAAGAGCCTTGAATTCTTCTGGTACTGCTTTCAAGGAAAAATGAGCAAAGCCTCAGACTGATTAACTTCTTCATAAAAATTTTCTTCTACAGGGAATGAAAACGACATCAAACAGTGAGCACAACTGAAAAGGATAAAATCAAGGTGGATTCTTAACTCTGACTCAGAGACTTCAGTCACCTCCAAACCTTGAAAAATTCATGCACCAAAATATGTAAATTACTGAAGAAGTTTTAGCAGAAGTCTTGCAAAAAGCTGCCTGTTTTTTCACCTGCATTAATAAAGGCCCAGTCTAATATTCTGGCTCCTATAGGTACTTTTCACTGCTGCAAGTAAGCCCATTAGTTGAAGTCACTTATCAATAAAAAAAAGATATCAGCAGAGAAATTTCATGATTCTAAAACAATTGTAATGAAGATAAAATGGAGGAAAATTACAATTGTAATGAAGATAAAATGGAGGAAAATCCCTCAAAATAAATAAAACATCTTGTATCTAGATGAGTTATAAAATTAAAATTTGTTGTTCCATAATTTACAGATACGTATTAAATAAATTTAGCAGTACCAGCACTGCAAGAATTTTCTTTTTTGTTGTATAAACACACTTCTCGGTCAGATTTGACTGCGATTTCTGCAAGCTGGTTTAGAAGAGCTAACCTTCTCTTACTCTTCCCCACAGCTGGAGAGAGCTGCATGAGTGCATCTTTCCCTCCAGTGCCGTAAGATTTATGAATCTACCTTTTAACAGATTGCAAGATTTTAAAGTCATCAGGATGTGTAAATAAGTGTGCTAAGAAGGAATAGCATCTAAACTGACAATATGCTGTCAGATTATGAAACATTATCAACAGGTAGGAAATTTCAACACAGTTGTTGGTGCTAAGAGAGTCATGAGGAACTGCTGTAACACAGCACTGCAGTCCAGCATCTCATTATCTGTCGAGTCTGCTGGTGATCAGCTAGTTAAAGTCTTGCATCACATGACACGACACTAAACAGGACACAAGACCAATGATCCTATGAGTACATATCTGGGGCTCAATGACTCTGTAACAGGTGTGGGGACAGCTGGCTTGGGGCTACTCAGCCTCCACAGCTGCCTCCAGAAACAGCACCAGCACAGTTTCAAATGCAGGAAGATGTTCTGCTTCAGGATGGCACGTACCATACCAGCTCTAGTTCACTTGAGTCTTGTTTTCTGAAGTGCTGAACACCTGCAGTTTCCTCTGATTTCAGTTGGTGTAGAAGATACTCAGCACTTCTAAAAACCAGGCATTATGCATGAGAAGACATGGTCTTAAGAAGCAGATGCTCCACAAAGCCAAAAATGCCACCAATTTCACAAATCCTGTCAGTTTTCTCCAGATCAGAATTTGAAGTGTGCAGCTTTATAGAGATGTAACTCTCCAGTAACTATGGAACCGGAAGAGAAATTAGAGAATAATAATGCCACTCTCACTACTGTCAGCCTTGCAGTATTATAGACATCCAAATAGAATGGGGGGGTGCTCACTCTCTCCATGCTAGCTGGCAGGCAAAGAAAAATATGACAGCAGGTTCAATAGGACAAACCACTTTAAATTTGGATAGGGCAATTTCACATGAGGTGAATTTCTGAAACAGTGTCATCTTACTGAAAAAAAGGAAATCAGAGGAAGAAACTGCATGGCTGTCAAGAGAGAGAACAGCATGATTCTAAAAGCATTATTGCTTTAGTGGTTTCACAGAAAAGAAATTATTTAGGGAACATTTGCTTAAAAGGCAGAGGTATACAGATTAAATGTAAACACAACTGTCTGTAGTAACGTGATACCAGCTGGTATTAAATAGCCCATGGGTTAGTTTTCATTAAAGTGGTTTATTTTGCATAGTTTGAGTTAAGAACTGGGTGTCTCAGTGTGCACATGGCCTTACTGCAGGGCTTAAGAGCTACAGCTTAACCCTCTGCAAGTGGCAACAATATACAGAAGCTTTTCTATTTTCTGGAACAGGAATATTTTATATGCATTAGGGGAGAACTATTAAAACCGAAACTAACTCTTACATGATAAATTCTGTCAGGTTGCACCACTTTCTTGAGTCCACTTTCTTCATCATCTCTTCAAAGGATTTTCCACAGGCAGGCAATTTTTCTAACATGAGAGATTCATTGCAGAGCTCAGTCTGTTGACATACACCTAGGAAACATCAGAAGCACCTTTAATCACAAACACTGAAATAGAAGCACAAATACATCACTCAAATTTGTTCACACAGTCCAACTTGCTCCTTACATTCTCATAAGCTTAGCATTTAATTTTATAAGCAATTTTAAAAAATAGACAAAATATGTATTTACATAAATATGTTAAAAATATAACTTGGTATAAAAAACCTTAAGGTTACCATATATAGTACTGCATTTTAAACCTAGCATAGAGGAACCTACCTGATCATTTTTCTAATCTGACTTAGGTACTACTCATACTAACTCATTACCACCCATTTGCATTTTTAGTTAAAAGCTAATCGGACCTCCCAATCCCAAATTTTAGTGTAGAAAGAACTTTTCAAGCTTACAGAAATGCATCACATTCAACTAAATATGTTACAGTGAAATTACTTTAACATTTGAAATATTTGAATGTCTCACCAGCTAAAGGGTGTGAATTTCCACAATCACAGCTTTTTCTTTAGTATAGCCACTAAAAGAATTGTCTACAGATTAAGTCCTGTGAGGAGCAGCTGATGGACCTCAGGGTTTAGTGTGGAGAAAAGGAGCCTCATGAGACCTTATTGCTCTCTACAACTTCCTGAAAGGAGGCTATGGCCAGGCAGGGTTTTGTCTTTTCTCCTAAGTAACAAATGACAGAACAGCTCCAAGTTGTGTCAGTGGAGGTTTACACTGGATATTAAGAAAAATTTCTTCAACAAAAGGGGTGGAACAGGCTACCCAGGGAGGCGGTTGAGCCACCACCCCTGGAGGTACTTAAAAGATGTGTAGATGTGGAACCTGGGGACAAATTTTAGTGGTGGACTTGGCAGTGATGGAATAACAGCTGGACTCAATGATCATAGAAGTCTTTTCCAACATAAATAATTCTATAATTCTATGAATTAACTACAATTATCAAATGCTGAAATTACAGCATATTGCTACTTGCAAACAAAGAATTAACCTTGACTTGAGCAAGCCTGTAACTTTTTCAGCCTATAACGCCAACTCCAGTGTATTTCATCAGTCAAATGTTTTTCTCATCCAGCACATGCCTGCATTGGAGTACAAAAATAATATTTTGATATTTCTTATAAAATTGAAATTCTGAAAAAATTCTCTTCAGACTAACGTGTTTGATTTTGATAAGCCTGAAACATTTTGTTTTGATCAGGCCATTAAACATGTCTCGATTTACCTCTATAGATGCCACTATTTTGACCATTCTTCTGTATAAAAAATGCATTAACATTGAAAATTACCTGTAAATATATATATATATAAACATCTTTAATAAAAATGCCTAAATTAAATTAGTCAGAAAAAAAAAAGTGTGATATTTTTTCCCTTCACAGCAGCTCAAATCTAAGAATTGCACTTACCTGAACAAAACTGCAACCCTAACAAACTGGTATATCAGGCAATCCCCCTGAGAACTCTGGAGGAACAGCTTTTTTTAAGAATAAAACCAAGGAGAACAGACCATTTACTCCTAAAAAAAATTTTCACTGAGAACACATTTACACCGGTGAGAAGAGATATTTCTTTTGCTTCTAGTAGTTACTTTGAAAACAGGATCCTACCACTGCTGGAAAGAGCTGGTGGTTCTAATTTTGTGTGGTAACAGCCAAACACATTGCCTGAGGCCAACTGAGGCCAAAATCATGCTGGACTTTGCTTGGTAAGAAAAGAAGTCCCCATGGCCCCATTCCTTACTATTTAGTAAAGAAAACCCCAAACTCTAAGGCAAGATTACTAGTCTCACATAACTAGTTTCACATCATAACCCAACCATTACTAGTCTCAGGTTTCACATCATAACTCAACCATTACTCAGAAGCTTGAGTATCTCCATTTGAAATGAGGCACGTGATTGTAAAACAGGCCTGAAGATCATTTCACCTAGGAAGAAGCCGGCTCCTTTGGAGCCTGGGCAGGAGCACCTTGCAATTTAACATCAACTCTCACAGCTGACTCCTTAGCTCCTGATCACTCTCTCCGTGATGCTGTATGACAAATGACAACCATCTCATCTGGCAAAATAAACACTTTGCTGTCACATATTTGCCAAAAGCAGCAGGCCCAAAATGGGACAGCTGCACCTAAAACCTGAAGTCTAAAACTTCCTACAGACCATAAACTTCTCCAGGTGTATGGTTCACTCACTGGGACCTAATCCTTGCTCCTTCATCATGTCTGACTGTCAGTGCTCTTAAAGCTGACATGGAGCCCTCATCCATGTTGGCAAAAAGTCAGAACTACAATCAATCACCACTGATAGAAATGGCGAAAATTACCACACAGGCACAGCATAATTTTATTCATGGGATGTTAACATGATAACAAGGATCCTGTCTACTGAAGTGTTCCTGTCAATTCATCTGGCCACAGCAGCAGTTACCACTTACACTTTCCACAGCTAGACCTGCAGATGAATGCTAAAGATGTGCAGAATTCAAAACCGGGTATGAAAATAGCATAGCTCGCAACTTAAGTCCAGCACCGATGCTTTGACAAAAGTTACACAAAGATGCTTTTTCTGGCAGGTTATTCTAAATAGCCAGCTATCATTTAATTTATATCCAAATCCAACACAGTATAAGCTTTTCTTCCACTTTATCGCATGTGCTGACAATTTACTCCAGCCCCTTCCCAGCAGGGTCTTCGAATGGGGTTTCGATGGCCTTGGTATTTTTGGTTGTCTGTGTTTAAGACTTCAATCTTTTGCAAGGTCATAGAAAAAAAAAAAAAAACTCTCTATCAGTCATTTGAGAGCAATCTGATGACACAAGAGTTTCTGTCTAAACCCCTGGCCAGAAGATTTCAAAATGATGGATAATTCTGTGGTTTCACCATCACTATTGAGAATGACCTTTACAAAACACAACACTCTCTTTGCATACAGCCAATAGACAAGACCAGTTGTAAAAAATGCATGACAGTTGACTAATTGAGATGAGATAGGATGGAAGTGTTTCTCAAATGTCAATCATTTGAAACAGAAGTTTGAATTATTTTTAAGTAAAGCTCACCTGCGAATCCAAGTGTCATTAGACCATTAACTAGGAAGGGAAAAAAACAAAAAGAGATGAGTTAGATACTTCCGCACTCCTATATAAAAGGATTAGTGCAATCACAAGCCAAGTAGATGATAACTAGGTTTCAACAGAATATTCAAAATGTTTATTCAAACATTAGTTTCAGTTTTCTTAAAGAGTGTGTCTGAATGAAATAATGACCATTTAGAGAACATTATGTTTTTAAATTCCTTTTTATCTATCCTTTAAATGGCTGAATCAAACTTGTTATGGGTCTGTATATACCACTCCTTCCTCTAGTTTCTAGTATTAAGGATTGGGGACAGGGTAATTTTCACTCCAAGATTCTTAAGGGTGAAAAAGCTCAAGAAGATAAAACATTCATTTAAAATATAGGTGTACTGCACATTCTAACATGTATAGAAAAAAAAAATCCTTTCATTGTTAAGCAAACACAACCATAAGTGAGTGTGTACTCTCTTCGTTAAAAGCATATTGCTGTGTTTAAGTCTCTAGCTTTTGCACAGTGAAGTCAAACATTTTGAAAAACATTACAATCAAAACCTGTAAGCCTCTTATGCAGAAGTTATGCTAACACAGGTATGTCAGAAGAGCACCCAAATGGAAACAGGCTGTACCAACAGAAGAAGCCTTCTGATTAGTGATTTGCAGTATATCCAAATGGATTAAATCAACAGAAGTCCACTGTGTTTGCACAGCTCCAGCCATACCCAGGATTTTGTAATAGCTAAGGGGGACATGGCTTCAATTATTTTCTATGTCCCATGGCAAATCTTTATAGTGTTAACCTCATATCAGAAATTCAACTAATGATTTCACACAGAGGGGTGCCTCCCTCTTTATACAATACATGGTACCCCAGTAAAATGAATCAAGATATATGTGGCAGAGTATCAGTACCAATCATTAATCTAGACCATGGTCACTGAGATATGCTAAACTGTCAATTGAATTAACTGAAAATTATTGTGTACATGCATGCAAGAAGAATTTAGATCCCTCTAAGGAACGTATTTTTCTTCCAGAAAGCATTAATCTCTGTCTTAGTTACTGATGAGCCAGAACGTACTGTGAAGAGCAGGAACCCACACATCGGAAAATTGTCCTGCATCCAAACGTACAGAGATGAAACTCCATAATACACTCGGATGGCTGTATCTCATTCAAATAGAGCACTTTTCAGGGTATTAGCAGAGGTACTAATAAATATACTTGATTTACTGCGTAGGTTTTCCTTGAATCCTCATTTGAAAATGTGCCTTATTCTCCACAGAAGACTGAAGATCACATTAAAAGCACACACTTTATAGTGAACCCAAACCCACCTATCTGTGTAAACAGTGTAGGGTGCACACAGATACCCCAGGTACTACCCTGGAAGATCACAGACCTCTAATTCTTATTCTATCAATTCCTAACACTACGCTCTAGATCTTTCATAGTTATGGCTGCTGTAATACTCGCAAGAGCACAGCAATACCGACAAAGAGAGGGTTCACAACTAGAAAGAAACAGACTGCCCCAACTATTGGTGAGGAAGGCTATGAAAAACCAAATACTGAATAAAGGTTTACAGGTCAGTGCTCACAAATCCTCTTGCCCACAAGAAAATGTGTTTTTTGCATTTTCTGGTCTGCCCATAACAAAATAACACAGGATGTTTTCCACCTATTCTCAACCAAAAGAGTCCATATACCTTCAGAGAAGAGTAAAACAGCCATTCAGATTACCATGCACCACCCCTCTATTCTCTTTCTGCTGAGATACTCAATTCATAATAAAGATTTAATTAGGAGACTACAGCATGCTGCCCATGATAGTTTACACAAAAAACTTTCCAGTGGCTCTTTTAAGATGGAGCAAGCTTAGTTTTTTTCTTGAAAGGCTGATGCCATGACATCTCTCATTAGAAGATTCATAGATGAAGCAAAATGGGTAAGTGTTGAAAGACCCCAAAATAAAACAGTTGGCATACACTCCCACCTCAACTAACATTTAGGGAGAAAAAAGGAGCTTCAGATTAACTGTACTAGCTGCCTGAACTAGCTGCTCACTTTTTTTCCTCCATACACAGTAGCAGCATGTGTGATCATCCCTAGCATCAGCTGAATCAGATGGGAAGGGAACAACCAGGTTAGAGCCAGAGCAAGAGGTGAAGCAAAGTATCTTCAAATGAAGGCTGAGGAAAAATAGGTTTGAAGGGCTTTTGGAAAGAAAAAGAGAAGATAAACAAAGTAGAAGAGATTAATGGAAAGTAAGAAAACTGAGGGGAAAAAAAAACACATTTTTTTTTATTCACAACTTTCTTCAAGATCTTGTATATGAAAAATCTCATCCTAGACCTTCATTAGAACCTCTTATTATCTACTCTCTATACTCCTTTTGCAAAATGACATCATTCTGACACTAAAAAGGGACTCCAAAATGAGATTCAGAGACATGTAGAATCACAACTGGGATACATGACACAGTAACTGTCATGTAATTTTGTCAAGTATATAAGCTTTTTGTGTGAAATGAAAACATTCTATACTGTTATTATTCATTGATATTTTTTCAAAAGTTTAAAAGAAGCACTGAATGTCTGCCTTGCAAACTACTTCACTAAATCAGAAGCAACATATAAATTGCTGTGTGTCCTCCCTACTCCACCTTTCTCTAAACATGTTTTAAGAACAATTCTGAAAATCTTGCGTAAATATATGAGTGAAATGTCACAGTTTTCCCATGTCTGCATGTTTCTTCAAGATGTTATTACTGACAGTATAGTAAAATATCTTGAGTGGCTCCCATAATTTCTCAGAATAGTTCTTATTTTAACAGATAAAACTGCTGTATGCACCTTTTAAACAGCAATTGTTGTAATGCATTAATTGGGTTTATATTGTGTTCCATTGGTTTGCAATGTTTTCCCCTGGTCTACTTGGAAACTGTTATCACGTGGTTTGTCCCTGCTCGGCTGCACCTATCCCCCACACTGGAATGTAACCCAACTCTGTTCCACTCCCACCTTATCCCTGATTGGGTAGTGGCTTGTCCCTGCCTCTAGGCCCTTCCCCCCAGGGAAAAAGCCCCGGGACAGGCAGGGCTTCAGGCTCTCTGGCACCAGCGGGGACGGGGAAGGATCTTCAGCCGGCAGGGGCAGGACCCCAGAATAAAGCCGCGATATCCCCCACCCGGACAAAGAGCAGGCTCTTTCCTTTTGCCATCGGCAATCATCTGTGTCTCACTAAAGAACCACAACAAGCAATTACAGCAGTCTAATCCTGTGGATATTCTTCAAAACTTGTGATGTTTATTCAAAACATCGTTTTTATGAATCATAATTTTCATAAGCAAAAAGAACATAAAAGGACCTTGAGTTAAACCTCATGTCAAGAGCCTACCACTGTATCTCTTTTTAAAGGCAATCCTGCCAATTACCATCATCTAATCTTTCTCTACATCAGGATAGACATCCATTGGAAGTTATGGACTAACCAAACAGCTACTTCTCTGCAGAACTTGAAGTGTCACTGATAGCAGCACACAGTGTATTGGATTATGTAACCTAAAAACGTGTATTCTATTTCATCTGTTGAAAGCTGCTTTTTAGGAGATGTGTTATGCTCCTTACTCCAGAGGGGAAGGAGGAAAATACCTTCTGATAATGGCCCAGCCATTAAAACCAGGTGGGGCAGTGTTTCTTATTTCTTTCACCACTCCTTCATCCTTCAGGGAGACATTTTCTGATAATGGGCCATTAGGGCCCACCAATGACATGACACGCATTACACCATCCTATTGTGAGATGCTCCACACAGTAGGGGAGGAGCCAACTGTTCCTAGCTAGATAAAAACTAGGACTAAAGGACACAAAGTATCCTGTTTTTCCACTAAATTCCCAGAAGAAGACTAGACCCATCTCGTCATCACCAGACTTTCTACAGGACCATGTCTACTCCACAGAACCACAGCTATTACTCCAGGAAGACTTATTTAGACTCCTTCCAACACCCTGACCACCAGGGTGCCAGGTCGTATCCCTGACTCTGTCAGAGTTTTTTCCAGGATCTTTGCTTCCTTGCTTGTTTGTTTGTTTTTTTTTTTTTTTTTTTTTTTTTTTTTTACTACTACATTTGAATTTTCCTTTTTTTAAAATATTCCTAGTAAAGAACTGTTACTCCTACTTCCCATATCTTTGCCTGAGAGCCCCTAATTGCAAAACTATAATAATTTGGAGGAAAGGGGGTTTACATTCTCCATTCCAATGGAGGCTCTAGTTTTTCCTAGCAGACAACTGTCTTTCAAAACCAAGACACATAGACATGCCATAACTGTCCTGACATAAGGTTCACAAAAGTAAGTAAAACCAGAGGTTGAAATGGGAACTGCTGCTCTGCAATCATGCATATATGACTTTCTGGAAATACAGGTGAGAGACTAATACTCTATTATTAATATAATCTCTATATATCCATATAATTTTGTCATACTGATCAAATCTCAATACCAACATTTTTCAATAAACCTGATTTTAAATACTGAATAAGCCAATTGTACAGCAGTCTAGTATTTCTCCGGGTATTTATACATTGAATGAAGCTACCTGTTGCACAGTTACTACTGAAGATCACGTTAAATTCAACAATCTTTTATGCAAACCCCAAGTCATACTATTATAGGTGCTCTAGCAGGAATGCACAGACACTTCAGGGTATCTAATGCAAAAGAAATTCCCTGTGGAAACTACTTCTCCTACGCTCTCACACAATGTGAAGAGGCATCCTACTACATAAAAAAAACCCCACTCATTACAATTGGCATAGGTGCTGCCTCTTTCTCTTGGAGCCCCGACTCTGTTTTTGCCTCAGCTAGCTTGAGACAGAAACCACAGCTAGAAGGATTTTTCCCTCAGGGTCTTAAAGATCCCAGAGGCTGCAAACCTTTTTCTTTAGAGAGAGCATGTCCCCATCAATGGCAAAAGGAAAGAGTCTGCTCTTGGTCCAGGGGGAATCATGGCTTTATTCAGTCCCTGCTCCTGCCCCTGCAGGATCAGGAGCCCAGTCCAGTTCCCATCCCAGTCCCAAGAGCCAGAGAGAGAGCTTCCCACATGGTCACAGGGCTTTTACCCAGGGGGAAGGGGCTAGAGGCAGGGACAAGCCACTACCCAATCCGGGATAAGGTGGCAGTGGAACAGAGTTGGATTACATTTCAGTGTGGGAGAATGGGCGGGGAGAAGGAGCAGGGACAAATCTCGTGATACATTTTCCATGGGAACAGGGTGGTACAGAAGAAACCATTACAAAACCCAATATAAAAATTAAATACAATATAAACCCAAATAATGCACAACAGCATGCAGCGTTTCTTTATTATCTGTTTCCTGGGCAGTCACAATCTTAAGAAATTCATTTCACTCACGTCTGTCTGAATACAGAAGGACAAGATGAGCTAACACAAGCATCATGTGGTTGCTTTCCAAAGCCTTTTCTAAAACTCCTCTATTGGGGTCAAGTCAAATGTACATGGCCAAAACATGACACACTCTGAACAGGCTAAGAAATCCTACACCTTGATGGGAAAGTCCAGAGGCCACTATAAAAGTGGAAGGAAAGGAAAAATAATACTATTGTTACAAAAACTACACCACCTGTAACTTTTTAAATACCTCTCTGCACAATATACGTGGCTCAGAAGGTCATCTTTTGTTCTCAGCTACCAAATGTCCTTTTGACATTTCTTCATGAGAGGAGTGGAATGGGGAGAGGGGGACAGGGAAAGGATGCAAGAACATCACATAGTGTGAAAGCAACCAAGGAGATGAGGCAACTGAAGTTCATAGAGACAAGCAATGACAGGAACTGAACACAAAGGAAGGATGTGAGGAATAAACAGAAGCTTGCAATAAATATAGTACTTGAAAGAAGTGTTACACTTGAATTCAAAACTGGCCCAGAAAAAAATGTGTCTCAGCATATGGAGTGGCAGGAGCAAGGTAAACCTGTAGGCATGGTGCACTCATCTGTCTCCAGATTCAACAAGCTTTCTTGAGAGCTAGCATAACATGGAATTCAGCTTTGCATTATCTCCTGCTTTGATGCTGAATCCCTTTTAATGCTCTTTTTATCTCCTTGTGTCAATGGTATTATATTTCTATGGCTATATAAGCATATATAGCCATAGAAATATAATTTCCAAAACTAAAACGGCAGCTCAACGCTTATTTTATCACAGTTTGAGGCACTACATTATTGTTTTTAAATTGTGAAGGTAACTTCAGACTGTTAACTATTTTGGACATTAGAGTCTTCTTCCTGCAGATCAAGAAAAGCATGAAAGGAAGCAAATTAAGCTTTTTTTATTTCATCAGTAGAAATCAACAGGGAATGTGTCTGAGGGCATCCACTGTTCCAACCCATTTTGATACAGAGTTACCCAGCTTTCCAACGACTGCAAGGAAATGTGACCATTACTCAGAACTCATGCTTCAACGGCGAATATTTCAGAGTAGCAGTACAAATTATCGTCCTTTACACTGTTTTTTGAAGTCCTCAAATCACTGCTGGCAGCATATTAATTACGTGCCACAATTTCTGAACAGTCTGTCTACTTCCAGAAGTGTTGGATGGGTTTTCTACTTTGAAATTGGTATGCTCTATTTAAATAAAAATATAACCAGTATTATTAATAAAATATTTCTTTCTCTATTAATAATTAATAATTTATCAAATAAATAATTAAACATACCTGTTCAACAACTAACTTGTGAAGGGATTTCTTAGTTGTACATTAAGATCTGTATTGTGCTGGAAGTTGTATGGCTCAGCCTGAAATTTAACCATGTTTTCTTCAAGCTTTTTCTGTCCCATTACATTTTTGATGAAGCAGAATGTAACTGAAATGTAAAATACTCTTTTTTACAACCACTGACTTTCAGACAGTGAATAAACCAAATATTCCAGGAGCAGAATCAATTGCTTGAAGCAAACTTTTTTGACACTTTTACAAAAGTGGCATACACAAATGTGATTCTTTACTTGAGATCCTCATCTTTCTTTCCAGAAAGTAAAACTGAGGAAGGATAAGAGAAGTATATTTGTTTCTAGACTAGAAAGAAATCTGTGACATTAGAAATGGTTTAAAGGTGACATTCAGCAACAAGTGCAGCATCACCAGCTGGTCCAGGGGGGTGATCGTCCCACTCTACTCTGTGCTGCTGTGGCCCCACCTCTGTAACCTTACCTCAAGTCTTACGTGTAGCTTTGAGCACTGCAACATAAAAAATACATTAAGCTATTAGAAAGCATCCAAAGAAGGGTTGCAAAGATCAGCTAACAGAGTCAGATTGAAAAAGACCTCTGAGATTGAGTCCAACCTATGACCTTGTCAACTAGACCAGAGCACTAGGTGCCACATCCAGTCTTTTCCCAAACTCTTTCAGGGACGGTGACTCCACCACCTCCCTGAGCAGCCCAGTTCCAATATCAAATCACCCTTTCTGTGAAGAAATTTTTCCTAGCATCCAACCTAAACCTCCCCAGCACAGCTGAAGACTGTGTCCTCTCATCTTGTCACTGGTTGCCAGGGAGAAGAAACTGACCTCCACCTGGCTACAGCCTCCTTTCAGACAGTTGTAGAGAATGGTAAGGTCTCCCCTGAGCCTCCTTTTCTCCAGTTCCTTCAGCCACTCCTCACAGGACTTACCCTCTAGACCCTTCATCAGCTCCACTGCTCTTCTCTGGACCCGTTCTAGCACTTCAATGTCCTTCCTGAAGTGAGAGGCCCAAAGCTGCACACAATACTAAAGTTGTGGCCTCAACAGTGCTGAATACAGGGCGTGAATCACTTTTCTACTCCTGCTGGCCACACTACTTCTGATATAGGCCAGGATGCCATTGGCCTTCTCAGCCATCCTGGCTCATGTTCAACTGCTGACCAGCAACCCCAGGTCCTTTTCTACTAGGCAGTTTTCCAACCACTCTGACCTCACCCTGCAGCGCTGCATGACATTGTTGTGGCCAAAGTGTAGGACACTTGGCCTCAAACCTCAGACCTATTGATCCAGCCTGTCCAGATCCCCCTGCAGAGCCTTTCTGTCCTCCAGTAGATCAACATATGCATCCAACTTGGTGTCACCCACAAATTCACTACGTGTAGACTTGATCCCCTGATCCAAATCATCATTCAAGATGATAAACTGGGCCCAACACTTATCCCTGAGGAATCCCACTAGAACCAGACACCAACTGGCTGCAACACCACTGACCACCACTTTCTTGCCCCAGCCATCCAGCCAGTTCTTAGCCCAGCAAAGAGTGCTCCTGTCCAAGCTGTGGGCTGCCAGCTTCTCCATGAGCATGGTATAGGAGTCGGTGTCAAAGGCTTTGCTGGAGTCCAGATGGTGAAGGGGAAACCATAGGAGAAGCTGCTTAGGTCACTTGGCTTGTTCAGCCTGCAGGGGACTGAGGAGAGACCTCACTGTGGTCTACAACTTCCTCATGACTGGAAGCGGAAGGCCTGGCACTGATCTCTTCTCTGTGGTGCCCAGTGACAGGACCTGCGGGAACGGCCTGAAGTTGTAAAAGAGGAGGTTTTTAAGTTATTAGGAAAAGGTTCTTTACCTAGAGGACAGCTGGGCACTGAAACAGGCTCCCCCAGGAAGCAGTCACAGCATCAATCCTAAAAGAGTTCAAGAAGTATTTGGACAATACCCTGAGGTACATGACGTGATTCTTGGGGCTGTCCTGTGCAAGGCAAGGAGCTGGACTTCAGCGATCCTTGTGGGTCCCTTCCAAGTCAGGTTATTCTATGATTCTATGATACAAGGTAAAAGGAAGAGAGTCCCAGACAATTACACACATCAGGAGGTGCCTACGGTCAGCAGAGGCAAGCATAACACTTCTAATAAACCCAAATTCACTGAATTAACTTCTATGTATGCTACCTAGGACATAAGGCAAAGACTCTTATTCACCATGTATAGGCCTGCCAAATGCTTTATGCTCCTTGTTAGCATCTAACTTCTGCCTGCAAGACCTGGTCTTCTGAGTCTCAGCATACAGTAGTTGCCACAGAAGTGTTTAACATCTAGAAGAAGCAGACCATAGTTCTTAATGATTTATGACTACAGATAAATGTACTTCTAGCAAATGGAAGTGAAAAATCTTTTTTTCACCCCCTTAAACATCTATACTTTTTCAGGTTCACTACAGCCTTGTCAGGTACTTCTACTGAGGCCTCCATTTTACATGAACTATGGAAATAATGACAGAACTAGTAAGAAGTCTGTCTCAGGTCACAAGCAGAAACCAGCAGCAGTCTTAACTACAATGCGAACCAGCAGCAGTCTGGTGCCAGTACCTATTTCACCACTATCTCCTCTCAGAAAATGTTACCAAAGCAACTGAAGAACATAATCTCTCTGCCCAAAAGATAATTGTGAAATGTTTCAGCTGTGCAATTTATGGGGAAGGTACATCAACTAATGAGATAGCATAATTCTGATTCACTGGATAGCTTGCAATTACTGTTGAGAGACACACACACCCCAGACCACATGAAAACTGTGACAGCCCCTGAAGTTGGACATCTCCATCCAGGACCTCAGCTTGACACTGTATCACCTGATCACCTGGAAACATGTATTTAATCCAACAGCTGCTCATTATTGCAACTCAGATGTCTGTCATTAATCCAAAAGGCAGGAAAACACAAAAGAAAATGTGATAAGCTTTCCCTACAATAAGGAAAAAAAGTCAGCACAATACAGATTTTATTCCATACATAACTACGTGTGAAAGAGTGTGAAACACCAGTCCCTCAAGGCCAATAGAGGCTCCAGTTTGCTCCTGTGAGGTAGCCTGAAAGAGAAGTCAATTTTTTATTTTTTTTTTTTTTTAACAACTTTGGGAAGGGGAAATGACCCTTGAAGATTTCACAGACAAGGGTCACTGCACACTCCCTCCTGAGGAAGTGTTTAAAACCATGGGATACATGAAAACATTCAAAGTTCCTTCTTCCCTTGACAGGCAGAACATTTAAATCAAGATACTACCACCGTAGAAGACCTGGAAAATTTATTTTTTCCTTTTCTGACCAGATGACAAAAATTCCCTGCACATCCACCTTCTCTTGATGCTGCATGTACTCCTCTTCCGGATTCCTAATGCTGTTATATACCATGTTGAGGCATTATATCAACATGATTCCAGTGAAGTCACATTTTCTTTCAATTCTATGCCTACTGTGAAATATTAGGTTGGCCTGCCCATGCAAATGTGGGGGTTTTTTTCTTCAGCAGTGTAGCCTGACTACTAGGGTTCCAGGGCCCTGGGCACTCACCTACATGATCACAGAATATTTTAAATGACACGCTGCCATGAAGAACTCACAAGAACAATGAAACACTAACAACATTTCAGAGCTTCACATGTCTATTTATACTGCTGTATATGTACCTGCACATAGTAAGTATGAGCGGCTTTTTACAACAGCACCCTTGCTCCAAGAAATAAACACTGAAAACAAACCCCTGCATGGCAGCATGATCCCTGGACATCATAATTTTTCCTAGGTGTATACAGGTATATAGGAAACTGCAAAGCAACAGATTCTGGCATAGGAAATGACATAGGCCAATCTACTGAAATAAATCATTCCACCAGGTGCTTATCAAGCCACTCTAGTACAGCCCTCCTCAGCTGGACAGGAGAGAAAATATAATGAAAATCTCATTAATAAAGGACTGGGAGAAATCACCTAACAGCTACCATCATGGGCAAGAGACTCAATGTGGTAAAATTAATTTCATTTATTGCCAGTAAATATCACGAGTAGGGCAATGAGAAATAAAACCAATTCTTAACATACCCCTATCTCTCCTTCCCAAGCTTAATTTCACCTCTAATTTCTCTACCTCCTCCTCCTGGAGCAGTGCAGGGGGATGGGGAATGGGGCTGCAGTCAGTTCATCACACATTGTCACTCCTCCCTCCTCAGGAGGATGGCTCCTTACACTCTTCCCCTACTCCACTGCTGTATCCCTTCCACAGGAGACAGCTTTCCACAAAACTCTCCAACATGAGTTGTCCCCACAGGCCACAGTTCTTCATGAACTGCACCAGTGCGGGTCCTTCCACTGGGTCTCATGTCCTGCCAGGAGCCTGCAAACTTCCCACAAGGTCACAGCCTCCTTTAAGCATCCATGTGTTCAGGAATGGGGCCCTCCAGGGGCTGCAGGTGGATCTCTGTTACCGCATGGTCCTCCATGGCCTGCAGGGGCACAGCTGCCTGACCCTGGTCTGCAGCACAGGCTGCAGGGGAATTTCAGCTCTGGCTCCTGCAACATCTCCTAGCACTCCTTCTGCACTCACCAGAGTTACTTCTGTCACATGTTCTCACTCCACACTTGCAGCTGCTCTTCTGCAGCAGTTTTTTTCCCCATCATAACTGTAATCCCAGAAGTGTTCCCACTGCCACTGATGGGCTCGATCTTGGCCAACAGCAGATTCAACTGAATTATATTGTTTATTCTCTATTCATTTATGGATCAGGGTTTGTTTAGCTCCAACACTATCAGTGGACCTGCAAAACAGTTTACCTAAATCTGCCTGCTTTCATAGTCTCAGAGATGTTCCAAGACTGGTATTTTCTGTGGCTTTGCTCCCACATGGCAGGCAAACTTTTTCACCTAAAGCCTGAGGGAAATCCTCCGAAGGATTTTGGAGTCATGCAAGAAATAAGCAGAGAGGCGAGGCGAGGCGAGGCGAGGCGAGGCGAGGCGAGGCGAGGCGAGGCGAGGCGAGGCGAGGCGAGGCGAGGCGAGGCGAGGCGAGGCGAGGCGAGGCGAGGCAGAGGCGAGGCAGAGGCGAGGCGAGGCAGAGGCGAGGCGAGGCGAGGCGAGGCGAGGCGAGGCGAGGCGAGGCGAGGCGAGGCGAGGCGAGGCGAGGCGAGGCGAGGCGAGAAGAGAAGAGAAGAGAAGAGAAGAGAAGAGAAGAGAAGAGAAGAGAAGAGAAGAGAAGAGAAGAGAAGAGAAGAGAAGAGAAGAGAAGAGAAGAGAAGAGAAGAGAAGAGAAGAGAAGAGAAGAGAAGGAGTATTACCCTCCTTCTAGTTTTGCAAATGTGTCAACAATACTTTTACTCATGAAGTTATAAGGAATTTAATTTATTTACATAGCTGTGGAGTAGTACACTCTGACACCACAAGGAATCCCTCCCATCTTCCAGATCTTTTATAGAACAAGATAAAGAAAGTTTTACAATAATTTCTGGGCCAAGCCTAGAACATCTACTCAAAGACAGATATTCTTCATAAAGGTTTCTAGTGCACATTTCAAGACTGCAAGAATCCCCCATTTCCTACAAGAGGTGTTTATTTTACATTGTTCCTACCAGCACTTTTTATTTCTCTGACAAGTTTTGTTTTCTAAATCCCTGCATGATAAAGTATGAAGTAGCTGGGAGGAAAAGAAATGCCTGTTCAATATTTAGGTTATTTGGCATGGAACAGCATGAGCCATATAGCATCAAGCATCCTTATGGTGTTGCAGTGCACATTCCACCTGTTCTGTACTGTTCCATCCGAAAGGTAAGACAAAGAGGAGTTAGAACCAACTTCAACTAAAACTCACTTAAAATAGTAAGTCTAAAATGTCACATTACTTCACAGAGAGAGATTCCTCTGCCCATTTTCAAAAGTATTTAAATCCAAAAAAAGAGCACTAACATTTATTCCCAAAAAACTTAAAATACAGAAAGAAAACAAATATTTTGAAGAGCCTCATATTCTTTTTACCTTTACTTCACAGCGCTCTGACTTTTTTGCAGTTTCTGGTTTACACTGGAGTGAGTTAAATAGTAATTGTACCGATGGCTATTTCAGCAATATTATCTCTACTTCATTGTGTGCCACTAAGTGTTTATGGTAAAAAATTCCCACCCCAAACATAGCCCTGCAGGTATGTTCAGCAGTCACATTTACTAATGGCAAAGGTTACCATTCCTAAATGCAAATCTATCTAAGTCCACTGGTCAAAAATAAGAGATTTACATTATTTTTTAACACAATACAGCAAGTTCTGACTTTGCGTTAGCTTGAAATACAGACATAGCTTATTAAAAAACCTAAATATTGATCTGCTTTCTAAAAATAAAACAGCAATAGAGGAGATTTCACACATACTCAATGACAACAGATGACTCTATGGAAATAAAGGCTTTGAGCATCTCTTCACTGAAAGCCAAAACAAATTTATTTTTTCTATGTCTTTTGAAAACATAAGCTTAATGGTTTATCACTGTAAGTTTACAATACAATACATTGCTAAATAGATTTAAAGATACCTCTTTTAATATTAAATTGGACAAGTTATGTTCTTCATACATGGAGATCCTTGAGGAGTAAAGCTGGAACAGCTCATGAACTCAAGAGATGTGGAAAGACAGCTTTACACTTGTAGCCACTTGTCAAAAACACGCATGAATAGAAAATCTCTTCCACAGCCCCATGTGGCTACCAGACAGCAAAATCTTGACAGGAAGAGAGACACTGAGATTCCCTTCAAGCAAAGGGCCACCTCCACTCCAAAGCTACAGAAGGTGTGTCTACCCCAGAGACAGTCACAGCTCTTCAGACAATACGAACTGCAAGCTCAGGCTGCCACAATCAGGAGAACAGCCCTGAGGACACTCTCAGGTCACAGAGAGTGATTACAGATCAAAGCTTAAGTCCAAGCTTTTTGTCCTATTGATGACCACTTGAATGACTTCTTAAGGTTTCATTTCCTGTTCCAGTATCTCCCCATCTCTTCACAACATTTTAGAGTTGTGCAATCTCTTCCCCTTTCTGCTAAAGACAGGAGGGCCTCCCAGAAAAAAGGCTGCACACCCCATCAAATATCAAACTATGTATTTTGAGACAACAACTACACAATAATATTTTATAACAATCAGAGTTTCTAGCATGAGTGTCTCTGGACACAAAAGGATGCAAAAAGATTCTTTCACTTGTGACATTTGGAAACAAAATTATTTCACACGATAAGTGACAGTCATTACTAAGCCAGTGTTAATTATACTACTTATTCTGACACTGCCCACAGATGATGTTCTGTAAAATAAAACCAATTTAGTCACATTTATTAGACTGTGAAAATCTTAAGACAGATGCTTTATTGTAGGGCCCAGTGCTTCAGCCCAGTCCTTTGCTCACCCAGCTTAACCTGGTTAGATGCGAACAAGATGCCCTTTCATCAGCCTGGTGCTCTGCTAGGGTCTCAGCAGCGCCTACCACATCTTCCTCTTCAGGTGAGAGTCCCCCTGGCTCAGAGCATGGGGGAGCAAGTGACACCCCATCTGCAGAAGACCATCAATCATTCTCCATACAGGCAAAATTCTGCATTCCTGGAGACAAACTGAGGCCAAAGGCTGTTATGCAAGCATGCCCCTTTTCCAAGACAATATGGTAGATCATGTTAAGCTGCTCTGAAGACAAGGGATCCTCTCTACCCTTTGGACCATTTCTAACAGCGCTGCTGCATTTTCTTTTGAGGTTTTTAGCAAGGAAAAAAGCTGTCTCTTTTTTTCAGACTGGTTTCAAGGAAACCAACATATGAAGGGAGATTAAGCCTAAAAACTTCTGAAAGGGCACCTTTCTCATATTCCACTTTGGTACTCCTTTGCTACTTCCTCATACTTGCACATTTCCACAGAAGACTTAAGAGTCCTCCAAGCAGTATTCAGGTTGCTCTACATATATATTCATATTAAAACAATGCCAATTTTTTCCATTTATATTTTCCAGTTTATCTCAATGCAAGCCTGGCTGTGAAGAGATTCTTATTTAAGAAAAGGCAGGCTGTTTCCATAAAATACAAAATAATACACTTCTAAAATTCTGTTCTGAAATAAAATGGTTCATGTGACAGCTTAGCTTTCACTAAACTAAAAAGGTGTGAATTAAAACAGGTTTCATTATGCTTGTGAAAATTAATCTCTCTGAGCCCTAAATGAAAGCACAGTTTGTTTTCTTCATGTGTCTCTCAAGTACTAATTCCAATAGCCAAGACACAAATGGTAGCAAATGGTGTAATGGGACCACTCATTGCAATTTTTTCCTTGGTAAGGCAAACTGGAAATTGATTCATTTGTCTGCAATTCAAGCCATGAATCATCTCAGTTACGAGCAGATAGGTGGGGGAAACTGAAACAAACACAAACGGTACAAAAACTATTGGTGGTGCAATGCTTAAACACAATTCAACTGACAAAACCTCCCATAGTTCCATTTGAGCTCAGCTCAATCCCCTTTCCTTCAAATCATGCAGTTTGTGTGTTTCTGCACCTATAGCATTACCCGTCCCTCTCAGTGTAGAACTCTATCTCCACTTCATAGTCTCTTGTGACTTGCCTCATATGCAAAACAAACCTACAGGCAAAGCCCTGAGACACCAAAGGTATTTAAAACCTTAATGAGATCTTACTAATTTAGGAGCAAAAGTTAACTAGCTAAATGGTT
This sequence comes from Hirundo rustica, assembly GCF_015227805.2. Classification (NCBI taxonomy): domain Eukaryota; kingdom Metazoa; phylum Chordata; class Aves; order Passeriformes; family Hirundinidae; genus Hirundo; species Hirundo rustica. The sequence continues at coordinate 99,746,193 of NC_053450.1, forward strand.
TCCAGGATTAGATCTCATTGCTATAAATAAGGGGTTTAAGGCCCGTTTTCTCCTCCATACTTTCAGCCTGGAGCTACCTTCAAAAATGAAGTGCCGTTCCTCCTGAGGGCTGGGACCAAGCCAGCTGGAGATTAGCATTCGATGATGCTTTGTGCTACCACCTGCAGTCCACTTGCCACCACAGGGACAGTCCTGCTATTCACCATCTCAAGGGAACTGGTATGAACCTGTCCCCTGTTGCACACATAGATCTTAGGAAAGAAGCAACACCATCCCGAATAAAAGAATCAGGGGACACAAATAGAGTGAAGGGTGGTGGGAAGAATGCCTGGATCCAACAGCGAATTGGAACACAGGCTGCATTTACACCAGATGCTTTGCTTTCAGGATGTATATTGGTGGGGCCTGCTGCCTGTCTTCCTGCTTGCCTAGTGTGTAAAATCATGTCTTTAGAAAATGAACCATCATTTTGGTAGAGAAGTGTTTTTGTTAGAACTCTGTGGTCTGTCTCAGAATAAGATGTTCTGTTTTGCAAAGGTTTATTTGTTTTACACACTCACATTCATCTGGGTCTATTAAATTCAGAACTCCTATGACAGTATTCCCCTTCTTTGTTCCACTCTTTGCAGCTGCAAAACAGCATGATATTCATAAGAAAATAATGGAAAAAAACCCCCTTGATTTGGTTTTAAAACTTTAACCCACTAAAATTGTTTCCTATTGGGTAATTTTTTTTCATCGTTGGAATCCAAGCTCTCCCAGACTTATATATGCCACGTTTCACACAAGTGGAGCTCAGGACCTTACAGAATTTGGACTTTTATACACAGCTTTTTCATTATTGTTTGCAGATGAGGTATAGTCTTTAAAACAGAAAGTAAAAATGTAATTGGGACCAGGCAGTTTCCAACTTTCCAGCTGCTCACCTCTGACCAAAGCACTAAGCTTGGCTAACCCCTGTGAAAACAAGATTATGAAATGCAAAAACTTACTAACAGTCTTTGAAATCTGCATACAAAACTGCTGCAGATAAGGATCATACCATCTCATTTGATATGGATTTATAAAAATATATTAAGAAAGGTTACTCTAGAATTTAAAAAATACCCAGCTTTACTCTGGTAGCGTCTTTTAACTCAAATACAAATAGTACCACTGAAATGCAGGTTTTGCATAAAGAATGAAGGAGAAACGTTTGGGCAGGGATTCCAAAACAATGACCCATGTAAAAAACCCACTTTGCCTGTTAAAAGTCTTGGTCAAGACCTTACATTTTTCCTTACCTCAGTTTCCATACATAGAAGTAGAATAAGAGAATTTGGTATGATGGTAAATACAACACTATTTCTTAGATTATTTCTTAGGTGCTTAGATTCTACAGTTAGTCTTCTAAGTATCTACAGCTCTGCTAAGGAAATCAGAGGATTTCACCTGACAGCTGGTGTTTCCAGCTCTGCCCCATTCTGGATGTTATCAGCATTTCATAGAACTGATGATATGCTTGTGTACCAAGTACCTCAGCTGATGCATTCTTACTTGGCAAATCTCCTACAATCACTGAGTGAACACACTGCTTTTTTTGTCTGTCCTCGCTAAGGATGGACATCACAACAGGTAGTTATGCATAGAGATAATGTGTTAAGAGTCCTAGGCACAAAGATACAGAAAATAGTGGTCTGAGTTTACAGAAGTACAGTCCCACACCCTACCCAGACAGGCTTCCCACTACCTTCAGTGAGCTTAACACTGAGGAATGGTGGTTTCACATTAATGACAGAGGTCACAGCTCTCTGCTTAATCAAAAGAAACCCTTAGGAATGACCATTCAATTAAAGTAAAAATCATTCCAAAATAACTGGTTTTAAAACTGTATCTGTATTCCCAAAGAAGAAATTTAGTTTTCTACCACTTTGGGCTTCTCTTCTTAAAAAACCTGATTTCACATCCTAGAACTCTACGGTTTTTCTACTAGGAAATCAGTCTCATTTCATTAGTTCTTGATTATATCTACCCTTTCCAATTCCACGCAAAAGTAATGCATTATCAGTTAACAGATATTTTTAAAATCTGTTGTGTGGGGGTTATTCTATTAGGAATGGAACTAGCACAGTTAAAAATGTCTAGCACAATTGATTTATCTGCCTCTCTGGTGGAAAATGTCCTTCTGTAGCTTCATGAGGCACAGGGACACTGTTCTTCACCCTAGCAAATCTCTGAAAAGAAATCTCCAGTGGGCAATTTTGCTTTGCAAAAATCACAGCAACATCAAGACTTCTCCCCATACAAAAAGATTACTGCCTAGTTCCCTAAGTTCAAGACTGCATAAATCTTTAATGCATCAAGACAAGTGTTGGTCATTTTTTTATTCCTTTTCAGCTAAGGAATAACAGAAATCTGAGAAGAAGCAGAAATCTGAGCAACTAAGGTTAGATTTTAGAAGTCCTCAAGCCACAAAGAATCAGAAACTTATGCATGTGACATGTCATTCTTCTGACAGACCAGCTCAGGATGATGCTACCAAACACAGTCAATACAACTGTCCATTTGTTTGTGGGTCTTTTTATGGAAAAATGTGCAGTGTTTACCAGCTTTGTACTTTGGAAGGGGTTTAAAATAGCAAACAAAGTTCTGAAGTCCAGATACATCTTCTAAAGGTACCAGGCCTGAATTTTTATCCCTTCAGTGTGATTCGCAGGCAATCAACTATCTCTTGGTTTACTGCTGAGTGAAGACGATCAGAGCAGACTTCAGGCAACCCTGGATGACTGCAACACATTAAATCTGAGAGCCCTAAAACAATCTACCTGAAAAGGAACAATAAAATAGTTTTTCTAGTAGCTGAGGTACTTTGAGAGAAAGATCTGAAGGTCACCTGTGCTTGATAACTACGTGCTTGGAACTCAACTACTCTAACAGGAATCAGCCCTTCAGTTGGCAGGAAAAAACCTTCCACAAACAGACAAACACACCTCCCCAGACTCCATGTGAGATCCGACTAACGCTGGAAGTTTGAGATCGTTTTCCCTGAGGCCTGATCGCCCTGTTCGGGAACTCCCCCCGGCGATGTCGGCGCGATGTTGAAGTGCACCAGCGGCACTGAAGCTGTGCCCAGCCTCGCTGCCCTCCCGGCGCGGCCGGAACGCTCTCGCTGGGAAGCCGCCGCTCTGCTCGGGATGGAGAGCCCCGCAGGAAAAGCGATCCCCGCTGCGTCCTGACCCGCCGGCATGGGACGCCCAGAGAACCAATCCCAAATGGCCGGTCTAGCCAAAGTGGGGGCACTCCCACCTTCCCCGAACTTCAGCCCCATGCCCCAGCAGAAAGCACTGATCTCGGGGACCGCGCACAAACGACAATGCTCAGCCGGTTCCGAGCAGCAGTCCCGGGGCAGCAGTGGCGAGCCCCACCGCACGGTGCCGGGACGCCCCTGGCCAGCCCCGCCAGCCACTTACCCCAGAGCAGCAGGACGGGGAGCTGCCGCCGGCGGCTGCCCTGCGCCTCCATTCCGGAGCGGACGGCGGCAGCGGCGCCGAGCGGCTGTGGAGGACGGAGCCCGCATGGGGCGGCCGGTCGGCACCCCCACAGGGCCCGAACCCGCTTCAGCCCGCCTGCCGGGGAGGCTCCTCTTCGTGCCTCGGCGTCCAGCCCCGGGCGGCGGCGGCAGCGGGGGCGGGCACGCAGGGGAGCAGCTCCCCCGCCCCCGGGTACTCCCAGCGCCGGCGGGGCGGACCGGACCGGGCCGGAGTAGGCGCGTGCGAGTGTGCTCTGTGCGGGGCCACTGCAGCGCGGCCGTGCCTCCCCCTCTTCCAACAGCCGTGGCAGGAACGATGCCGCTGCCAGCCCACCGGTCTGTGTGGCTGCCTAGGGGGAAGGCACCTACCCCGCACGGGGAAGGTTCTGGTCTTAAGTGTCCGAGGGATTCAGGGACTCTTCACCCCTTGTCCTGGGAGCCAGAGCAGCTTTTCCCCTCCCTGGGAGGGTGGGGGTGAAGACATGAGGAGCTGAAGGGCCACCTGTGTAAGCCCAGCCGCAGCCCTTGCACGGCGCCGACTTGTTGGAGTGCTCAGTATTTACAGCTGAACATGGGCTGTGAGCTGATCTGACCACAGACAGACCCCAGAGCAGCCTGGAGTTCCAAGATGCTAAGTGTATTTTTATGTTGCCATTTCATCTTTGCCTGTCTCTTTTCAGACATGGTACAGCTCCTGATTTTCATCAATATTTAAAGGCTGTGTTCATGGGGTTCTCTCTCTAGGAAATTAGCATCTCCATAAAGAAACAGTAGACTGGGAAGCTGCTAAAGGCGAGTTTTCTTACCTAAAAATAATAGTATTGCTCTGTAACAAAGACCCAGAGTGTTCTTCTGGGTACATGGGCACTCCACCTCAATAACTGCCTTTTAGTAGAACGTTAAATCACTGCCATTATTAAAGGTCAAATGTACCATAAAATTTCAAATTTCGAAAGAGATTTTCAAGCCACCCACAAGAACAAAGTATCTCAGGTATCAGTCAGGTTGTTCACGTTGACTTTGGAAACACTTTTCTAGGCAAGCATACATACCCTTTTGGAGTGGGACCATAACACAGGAGCAGAATTATGCACTGCATGTGCCTTTGTAACCACTGTTTTCAGTACACAACCTTTGTCTCATTTGTGCTGTTATCTAGGCTGGAGGAAATGGAAAACTTTGGAAACCACAGAGAAGGCTGGGAATACAATGTTGAAACAGCTCTGCAGAATTTTAAATATGTCACAATGAACCTCCAATCACTTGTGTGCCACTTCTTACACTTAGCTGGAAGCAAATCTTGTAAAATACCATAAACCATAAATAAACCGTAGCTCAGGGAGATCATCCTTCAGCAGAGGGGCTGCCATTTCTGCTTTGTAAGGAGTGTTTGCAAGCTGCTCCTGCCAGAAGGAAATGCAGTGAAGTGACAAGCGTGAAGGCACATACACCACAGACTTGTTATAGCATTTATAGCATGCTTTCTAAGAGTAAGATCTTGATTTTCATCACAAATTCCTTTTCTTGCAAATCTGAAAATACAGTTAGTAATTTCAATAATTTAGACTGGTCTTCAGGAGGTTAAGTGTTGTTGTGCATTATTTGGGTTTATATTGTATTTCATTTTTATACTGGGTTTTGTAATGGTTTCTTCTGTACTCCCCTGTTCCCCTGGAAAATGTATCATCCCAAGGTTTGTCCCTGCTCCTTTTCCCCTCCCATTCTCCCTCACTGGAATGTAATCCAACTCTGTTCCACTCCCACCTTATCCCTGATTGGGTAGTGCCTTGTCCCCGAGTTTAGCCCCTTCCCCTGGATAAAAGCGAAGACACCACAAAAATCTGACCTTTTGGCTGGGGGAAAGGGACTGGGCTCCTGGCCCTGTGGGGGCAGGACCACAGGAGAAAGTCTGAATAAAGCCCTGATTCCCCCCAGTTTGAGTGCAGACCCTTTCCTTTGCCGTTGGCAGAGACCTGATCTCTCTAAAGGAAAAGGTTCACAGCTGCTCTGGAATCTTTAGGGCCCTGAGGAAAAATCCTTTCAACTGTGGTTTGTCTCTCAAGCTAGCTGAGGCAAAAATGGAGCCAGGGGGCTCCGAGAGAGACAGACACCACAGTTAAGCATCATGCTTTATATGCAATATTATATGTTTAAGATGTTTTAAAGTACAGTATATTATGTAGTATAAAGGCAGTATTTTTTGTAACACACATGGAGATAATGCTGACAGGTCTTTTTATATCAATTGCATTTGTTTTCTTCATCTGTTTCAGATGAAAAACTGGCAAAGTGAATGTTACTTCTTTCATCTCTCAAGATTCAGCATGCACTTCCCATTTTGTGCTTGCAGCACACAGTTTGAAGGTGCAAACGGTAGAAGTAGAACAAATGGACTATAGAATTTATAGGTAAATCTACTTATGCAGCCTGTTGCATTGGATCACAAGCCAGCTATGCTAGGTGATACCTTCACCAATGTGGTCTAAAATTAGTAAGTCTGATTCACATTTGAACAAAACCGTGACAGCATTAGAATGGTTAGCAAGATGGTTCAAAAAACTGAGGCTGTTTGCAGTTTTTCAGTAAGACTGCCCACTCCCCCCACCCCCCTTGTATTGCAGTAATGTGAACAGATTCACTCCAGAATGATTGCAAACAACCTTTTTGTTCTGCAAATCTGCCTTGGTAACATCATGTAGCTACACCAGCAGCAGAAATCCAATTCACCTTTAAATCAGAAATACTATAAATGCCCTTTGCTGTACAAAGCTCTGAATCCCCTTCCTGACACACACACTGATAGTGACCTCAGAACCATAGTCTTTTTTAATTTCCAGACATACAGCCTCCAGAGATTACATTGACACTTTCTCAGGTATGCTGAAGATTGTGCTGCAATCACATTATTTCAGGTGTTTTCTAAAATGCTTAAATCTGCTAACAAGACACTGAGTAAAAGAAAATTTAGCGACAGACATGTAGGTAGTTGTTTCAGTATGGAAAGTTCCTGAGGAATCCATGGTGAGAAGAGTCAGAAGTCAAGCTGGCCAGGACAGGTATTATTGCCAGCACTACAGGGTTCAGAATGGTGCAGGATAAGGTAATAAACTTTCCTGCACCAGAGTTGAACTGATTCAACAAAAACTAAAAAAATAATAAAATAAATTAAGAAAAAGCTGGAGATATTACACTACAGAAAACAACATTGCCTTTGCACCTCAAGAATTGGCCCAGAGAGAGTGGCTGCGTGCTTGTATGCTTGACTGCTTGACTTTGCCCAGTGTCAGATGAAGGCTTTCTTTGCCTCTTCCTAGCAGAACAATTTTGTATAAAAGACACATCAGGATTTCAAGACAACGTTTTAATGTGATTACTTGCTAGATTGAGATTTGAAAAAGTAGGCTCAGTTCGCCTGTGGTTTTAAACTAAAGTAGGTCATCCTTCCTATGTAGTGTTCCTAGAAGCTTGCTATTTCTGCTCCAGAAAAAAAAAAAAAAAAAAAATCTGCAGGTTATTAAAATAATTCCTCTCTTTTTACCATCAATATAGAAAATGTAAAAATATGATAAACCACACCCCTGTCCCTGTTAAAAAAACAAACAAACCAGCTTATTTCTGCAACTCAAAGGCCCTACTGTGGTATACTGACTGTACATAATACCCAAATTTAGTTTACATCAGTCAGACCTGATGAGCTGAAACTCTTTATGCCTATATTACCTGAAGTGAAGGAGGAGAAGAAAGAACAATTTTTATGTAAATATTTTAGTCTTTTTTACAGAAGAACAGTCATGGAATACAGAAGCAGACAAATATCTTGCCAGCCTTTTAAAGCTTAAATTTTAAGCCATGAATGGATGTGCTCTGTGATTTCAGCAGGGTTTCCATGTTCAGAGCAAAGCATCTAGGGAGCATTCACATGTTCCAGATTGCACTCTATTTCAAAAGTTCTGAGCTGTGAGTATTTAGCACCTCTAAGACCTCTAAGTACCTCTTATTTTATATACCTGGCTCTGACATGACAGCCTTCCCACAGCACAGCATGTGGACTTTGTTTGAAGGAAGTGGAATATTCAATTACTTTGTTCACATACTAGTTTCTAGTACAGTAAATTGTCTTGATTAAAAAACAAAACAAAAACAAAAGCCAAAACCAAAAACAAAACAAAACAAAAAAACCCCAAACACACACACCCCCACAAAAAAAGGAACTTCTGTACCCTATGCCATCAACACCAACACCTACCAAATAAAAATTACAGAAGTGTCATGATGCAGGTCAAGGGAAAGCAGACAGGTTTTATGGAATGATGGCAAATGCCTCTTCCCTCTCTCTGGAGAGAAGCTTCCTGGTCAAGGGTCCTCCACCAAGGTACCCATCCCTTGTTTTACAGCCAGCAGTGCAAAACTCTTCCATCAAAGGACCTGAGTGCAAATCTGTAGGAACTGGGATAACTTGCTCATTCCCATGTGCTGTTCTTTTACCAAAAAGAGTATCGCAAGACTATTGGTGACTGTATGTCATGCACATCGTAGTTTTCTCTTCCTGCTTTGCACAGCTATTCTTTTTCAACATCAGGTAGAAGCTTTGTTATAACAGAAAATCTCTGTAATTTGGCTGAGATGGGAAACAAATCATGCCTTCATTTTTAATGTAAATGTAAACATAAACAAAAGGCACACAATGCTCTATTCCTTCTAGACTAAATAAAGCCAAAACTAATTTTAAAGGTTTTAAACACTTCACTGTCGGTTATTTTCTAGAGGCCCAGACTTTCTACTCAGAAATTAATTTTGTTTTTCATGACAGGCTGAGAAGTTTGGAAAATGCCAGGAAAGATTATATAGACACTCTCCCATACACAGCTGTGTCTCTGAGAAATAACTCAGCTTGGAAAATCAGGGAGAAAGATGCAATAAGAGAAGTGGAAACACACTGTTGGGTTTTGTGCTGGTTTAGGTTGTTTTGTTTTGTTTTGTTTTCCTTTTAGAAATAATAACACTGTTAGAATTTATTTTCATGCAAAATCTTACAGTGCTGAAGGGTGAGATGCATCTGAAAGAACATTCAAGGATCATAACCATTTATAACCATTGGAACTCAGCTGACTCCATAGAGATTGGTGAGATACCAATATAAACTGCAAGAAAAAGTAGTATAGCCTATTTGAGTTCTGTCTGAGCACAGGATTTCTGATTCCGTATGTGGACTCTGATCAGTGCAGTTCTGAAGCAGCATCTCCTTACATGAAAACAGACTATTGTACTTCCTAGGTGAATGAATGACTGGCTTTAGGGCTGAGCAAGACAGATCCTAGGGCACTTCTTAAATGAGAAATTCCATAAATCTCCATTCCATGGAAAAATGCAGCACTATATAAAATTGAAGATATTGCTATAGTAAATAGAATGTTATTTGGTGGCACAAAATTAGTGCAATAGATAACATTTCTAAGTATCCTGTCCTAATTCTTAGTATAATCCTTCTAAAGTAAAAATTAAAAAAAATAAAAAAATAAATCATAACATGTTTTCATTAAGGCTGAGTTCAACCTGCTACTGCATTCACACATACTGCTATCATAACAAATCATCCTATTTTAATCTTGTCATCTTTACAGCCTCAAGGCAACCCCAGTTTATGCATAAAACACTCACACCTCTTTCACTGACACATCTCACAGCACTTGCTACAAATTGCATAAAATGTGAAAGCAGGCACAAATATTGCCTCCTGTACTACTTCACCAATTTCCCTTGGAGTGCCATGGCGCAGAGCCCCAGCTTCCATTACTTGAGGAGAAGACTCAGAAACCTTCTCCTTCATCATGCATTCACTTTATTAGTACTACCTTCTTTACTCCTGATTGGGAAGAAATGTACAGAAAATGTTTTCACTTATTAATGAGTAATTTGGAGAAAATTTGCTGGCAGTGTGCCTGAAGAACATCACTGATTATCACTGCCATTTAAAAAGGGAAGGGAGGAAAGAAAGGTGGTGTTTCAGAGATACCATTGCTTGTGTTTTCCATCTCTTTCATAAATCTGTCCAGGGATTGCAAATGTATCTGTCCACAAGGGTTCTTTTCACCGTTTGACCACATACTTTCATGTCTTGGGATTCGCTTCAAATGATCACAGTAAAGGAGACCACTTATTTCCCCCACATAGGAATGAAACTACTGTTTGCATTTACAAGTGCATCAATTAAAGGTTTAATTTAATTTATTGCACTTGCAGAAAGGAGAGCATCTGCTCAGGTTCGGCTGACCTCAAATGACAGCATATCTCAGTGTGACAAGTGACCGTAGCTCTCATTTGAAAAAATGATGTTTCAACTGGGGCAGCAGAAAAATAAGAACAGGACATGGGTGGGAAGAATGGGTTGACAATTTATCCAGGTAGCACTCACCATCTTTGCCCTATATCCAACAGCAGTATAAGCTGCTGGGACTGGTGTGCTCAATCACTGATTCACAGAGAACTGACCTAAATTTTAAGGAAATTCCTATTATTATGAAAACTAAAGTGCATATTTATGCATTAGTTAACATGAAATAATATCAATCCTCAAATGAAAGTATAAATTATAGAAGAAAGGAAATATTATCTTTTAAAATGATTACTTTTTATGAATGGCTTTGTTCATCAAAAATTTCAATTTACAGAATATGTAGCCCTTAATATTGAATTGCTGTGAGTATGTCTCAGTGTTTTTGACTCTAATAGTAGAATGATCTGCATCTCATGGAAGTATCAGTTAAATCTTACTCAGGATCTCTTCTTACTATCACTTCTTTTTGCTTTAAATTTAGAAAAGATCAAAAACAAAAAAGTGAGATAACAATAGTTCCCATAAAAAATTTACTAGATTTTTTTTTTTTTTACATGTAAGGGAAGTGAACAAATAATATAGATGGCCAAAAGTGCTTTACATAATCTAGATTAACTGATATAGGCAGCTATTTTGTTGGAAGACACAGATATAAAATATTCCAAAGGTGAGCTATCTTTGTCATTGTCTCCAGAGATTTCTAAGTAAGAGGAAGGATGTGAGTAAGTGGATGACAGACACAGCAGGTAGTGTATCACTGGCCCACATGCACATTTGACATCTCTCCATATCAGCTACTGAGTTGCAACTCAGTGATTTCAGGTGGAATTTACTGCTTGATCTTAGCAGGCATAGTACAATGCTGCACTAGAGAAAGTGAGACCTACCAGAAAATCTGAAATCTCCCACAGTCCAAAAGTCAGATCAAGATATCAAGTTCACAGTAAAGTCAAACAGTGTAGAACACGTCAAAGGTTTTTTACACTGCTGTTGCAAGACCATCATTTGCCTTAATCATACACTAGAGCTTCAAATAAATGTGAGTTTCAAAACCAACTCCAAACAGAATAACCCAGAACAAAAATAATTATAAAATTACACAATTATAATTCCCCAAAAGTGCTTAAAATGCATGTCGGGGGGGAAAAAATAATCCAAAATATTTAACCAGAAAATCAAAACCTATTCACACTGTAAATTAGGCAACTATTTTTAAAAGAAATTATTACTTCCAAATATTTTAAACTTGCTATATCTTCTATACATATGTCCCAAGTCTTCCTCTATCAGAATCAGCACTATTAACTTTTTGTCTACTCTTCAGAATACTGTTATTCTAATTCTGAATAAAGTAAAGGCCTATGACTGAGCTTATGGTGAAAGCTGGGTTCACAGTTTGAGACAGAAAGTCCATTTCTTAAATGAATACATTTCCTTTAACAGATTCCTTGTCATATTTCTTCCTTTCTGGAAGAAACAAATAAAAGGATCTGCCCTGGTTTCAGCTGGGATAGGGTTAATTTTCTTCTTAGCTGGTACAGTGTGATGTTTTGAATTCAGCGTGAGACTGGTGCTGATGACACACAGATGGCTCAGTCGTTGCTTAGCAGTGCTTACGCCAAGCCAGGGGCTTTTCAAGTTCCTGTGCTCTGCCAGTGAAGAGTAGCACAAGGATCTGGGAGGGAGCATGGCCAGGACAGCTGACCCGAACTGGCCATAGGGATATTCCAGACTATCAGGCATCATGTCCAGTATATAAACCCGAGAGAGCTGGCTGGGAAGGGACCATCACTGCTAGAAAATGGGCTGGGCATCAGTCAGTGGGTGATGAGCAATGGTGTTGAGCATCACTTGTTTCTATTGGGTTTTATAGGCCTTTGCCTGTCTTTTACATTACAATTGTCAATAGAAATAGTAGTATATTTTATTTTGCTTCAATTATTAAACTGTTCTCATCTCAATCCATGAGCTTTGCCTGTTTTTACAAATCTCTTTCCACTGAGGTGAGGATAACCGGGTAGCAGCTATATGGCTCTTACTTGCTGGGGTTAAACCACAGCAGACATTTTTGGTGCCCAGTGGAGTGCTCAGATGATTGAGATAACAACAAATGTGATCACAGCTTGTTAAAACAAATTGTTTCAAGGAGCCGTTGAATTGGTTTAATTGTTGCCTGCACGTGTACTCACAGGCGCATTGTAGAACAGTGTTCTTGAAGCGGTGTTCCCACATGGTGATGTTAATGGTCGATGGGGTCTGGGCTAAAGTTATAACTCTTGTTCTTTGCAGGAGTGGTTTATGTCATGGTAGAATCGCGGGTCGTGAACCAAATCCTGTCTGTGTGCTTGGCACTGCATCACCTCTGAACCTCGGGAGCCATCTAGTGGGAACTGTTAAAAAAATCACACATTTAGCTGTTGCTCGTAGCGTCAAAAGGACCTTAATTTCCTGAACGTTTCTTTGTTTTTTTCCGGGTTTGCTGAGTATGAGTACGACAGTTTGCGAAATGAGCTCAGAAAGCCCAGGTGAGAAATTGTTCTTCAGATAAACACTCTCAAGGATTTACATTAAATTCGTATGTGTAAGAGAAGGGCAGGGATGTTTTTTGCAATAATAACACATAGATTTACTTTTCTCAAATATTTTTTCTGGAACCTAAAAATGTTAGTTAATTGTAGTAGAGTTTCCATTAAACTCCAAAGATTCTGATATTCTTAAAGAAACTATGGAATAATGTGCTGTTCAAACAGAAAGTGAGACTTCAGCAGGAAAGCATTAATATTATCTAGACATCATATTAATGAATTTCCTTAATCAAATAAATCCTTTGAAGATAATTTTGTTCACCAGATAAGAGAAAGCAATTATTGGCAAGGAGAGGATGTGGGTCACAGCAGAAAGGATGTCATGCACCAGCAGCGAGGGACACCCCGTAGTAACAGCTTGAACTGTTATTCCTGCAGTCGCCTGCGAAGAAACAGTAGAATTAATCATATACAGCGATTTAAAAAATGCTTATAAAACTATCTCTTTTAATAATACAGGTAACAACAGGACAGATCTGATGTAAAAGTGGCAATTTTGGTTTCCAAAATGCCACTCACAAGTTTAAGTTCATCCTTAAGTTCACAAACCAAAGTGTTGATCTTTCTCATGCCTTCCTCTCCCCTTGCCTGAGGTGTGACTGTCCATGCAGCTAGAGCTCTCATTCTGTCACATACTCTATTAACTCAATTCACAATAACACTTTTGCCATCAGTGCCAGGCACCCCCACCATATCATCACATTAAGAAAATCCTATTGCCTACAGTTTTGGGTTTTTTTCAAATTTCTTGTCTTCACTTAAAAGATCCTTCAAAATCCTCCCTGACTCTGCCTTTTGCTGACACCTTAGTACACTTATATTTGTATACTAGATCTCCTAATTCCCAGACAAAGGTTTCCTGACTATAAGAGCCAAAAGAACTCATAGACTCAGAGGTCACTACAGCTTTGGTCAGGTGTGCTATCATGATGTACACAATCTGCCTGTTGAAGTCTCCTCAGCTCCTCTGCTCTACTCTGCTGCTCCCACACAGGGGAGCCTATGCAGCAGATGTGCCCCAAGAGGCAGCATGTTACCTGATCCCCCCTGTGCCATTAAGAAAGCAGCTGGGCCCCAGCCAAATTGTTCAAAAGAAGTTCTGCCCTCTGCAGAGCAGAGGTGATGCTCCATGCTTTTATGCAGGTGTTCAGAGATGCCCCAGAAACAGGAGGATCAAGTAGGACTGCTGCAAGGTAGGTGATTTTTCCAATACAGTCAAATTACAGCGAGGAAAATGGCATTTTGTTCTTCAGGGGGGTTCCTGATGATTCCCATGTGTGCTGAAATAAACACTGATTGAAGAATTTTTCATTGGATGTGCATGGTGCCTGTAGCTCTGGGAAGGCAAAAGATAACCCTGCTTTACATTTTCTTCCAAATCTACCTGGCCAGCTAAACATGCAGCCACTCCCTTGCCTGGTTTTATCAAAATGGGCATAGCATAAATAGTTTAATCTAATGAAGACGGAAGAAGAAGAGGTTAACCTGGCCTGTGTTCACAGAAACAGGCTCAAGGACAAGCACGTGCTTTTATATTGGAAGCTCTATTGGACTGAATCTCAGGCTCAACTGAAACCAATTTGATGGCAACTGAAATACACAGAGAAAAAACCTCAACACTTACAGAATCTGAAAAAATTATTTAATTCTCAAAGTATTAAAAAGGATAACTGAAAAGTAACTGAAATATATTTTTTTTTCCATTAAATGAGTATTTCTGAAAATAAATAGCATCAAGGTAAGCTGTAGTGTAATAAAATCAGATCAAAGCATATGGTTGAGCAGCCTCTGCTATATTATGTTCAACATAAAACATGCAGCCTCTGCATGTATTATGTTTTATTGGACACAGGGAGAGATGGGAAGCAGCAGCAGTCAACAGGGCAGCAAGTCAGGAGCCCTTCCAAGCACAGGCTCTTTTGCACAAGGAAGAACCTCTGGGGAAACGGAGCCAAGGGAATGGTGGAGCTCATTTCCAGTCCAAGCTTCCAATGGTCAAGAGGGCCAAAATATCAAACCACTGCAGAAAACAAAAACAAACAAACAAAAAAACAAGAAATACAACTTTTATTAAGTGTTAATGAAGCTTATAGTTCTGTTTCATTAGGAGCAGGTTAGCTGATGCTCAAAATAAAAAGTAAAATAATGAGAAGCCCAGCAAGGTTGTCTTTCAGTCTGTAAAACTTTTACAGCAAACAAATAAAACCAATGTTGTATGGTGGATCTCAGGCTAAGAGAAACGTCCAGCCCTGTGAAGAAGAGCATGGAAAAGGAAAAGGCAGCAACTCAGTGAATGATTTCCCATAGTTCACAGCCGAGGCAATAGGAACAAAAAAGCACTTCTGACTGAAAGACTGGGAAGGAAGAAAAAAAATTACCACCTTCATTTTGAATTCCAAGAACAGATATATGCCTTTAGATGTTTGAATATTCTCAGTTCTGGATTTAAAATACTTTAAAGTTGGAGAGAGGTGAAGATTTGCTCGTCTTCCACAGAGAGAAATAATTTCTCTTTTTTTTGGACAGTAAAGTGGTGTTCCCCTTAAAATCCAGTGATCCTATGTTGCCTAAAGTCTGTACATTCTACTTGAGATTAAAACTATCTTTATGATTATTTTGTAAAAATTTCTTGGGAAAAATTAAGCAATATCAATGCAGCTGTACCCTAGACAGCAAACTATCTTTAACTTTAGTACCTGGAAGAATGATAGAGAAGGTCATGCTGGGTGCTATTGAAAGTCTTTTAAAAAATAATTCAATCATCTGTCACAGTCAATGTGTTTTCTTCAAAAGTAAAGCTTCTTTGTCTAGGTATAAGACTGTTAAAAAAACCCCTACAAAATAATTCTTACAGTTGCTGCTTTTAGGAGTATCCAGAGGCAGCTTTGAATTTCTGGTCACACATTTGCTGAAAAAGGTGTTAAATTTATGTTATAAATTATTATCCTATACACAATAATTTTCACACAGGGTACTTTTACTTGAAGCCAGTATGGAGAAAAGCATCAGGTACAATATTCCTTCCCTTGTTTTTTTGCAAGGTAGTTCATACAGTCCTGCTGGTTTTGACGGATGCATATTTTAAAGAGAGAAAGGGGAACTTTGTAAGCGAACTTCACACTTGTTCAGAAGAATTGACCTGTAGTCCATAAATTTGATTTTAAGTATATTAATTTAAAAGGTGTAGGATTGTATTGGGAAACTTGTTTCAGTTTCATGTATGACAACTTCCGTGTTTATTTGCCTTTTTCTATTGATAGGCTTTTATGTTGTTGAGATAGCTGTCTCCAGCTGCTGTGCTGCTCCTTTCACAGTAAAAAATCTTACTATCATCTTTTTTCCTGTTGCTTTTTTAAACTGTTCTCTGTGTGGCCAAAACATAATATGAGACTTAAATTTTGAAGAGATCAGATGTAGCAAAGGTCATTTATAAAGATTTCTTACCTGTTCTTCGGTTTCATGAAGTTTTTCAAAGTGAATATTTATTTTCTATGTACTAGGTATTTCACTGAACTCAGTACAGTTACTGAATAGGGGAATTTACAATTTCAACAGCAGAAAGCTCTTCTGGCAATTCTTACCCCGCAAGAGAAAGATTTGCAAGCAACTGGAACAAAATGCATCCCAGTAAATGAAATTTAAATATGCTAATGAATAAAAAATACAATATGGTGAATAAAGCATGGTACTGAATAAAACATGGTGAAAAAAATACAAATTTAACAGTCTCTTTCTTTATATTGGAACTAAAAATTTAGCCTTTAGCTTCTCTGTGATACACATTATTGCATTTTGTATTTAGAACATGTGCTTGAATATGGTAAGAATGATTTTGGTTTTATCCTGGTTTTGTTTTTCAGGTTTTTTTCCTACATGCCTCTCTTCTGTGTCTTTCACAAATAAATCTCAAGGGACTTAGAGTATCCTTCTTCAGACATTTAAAGGAACATCATGAGCAGATGTAGTAGGAGGGAATTGAATACAACTCCATTCACAATGCATCACACATTTTCACTCCACTGACAGATGTGTGGTTTCAGTGTTGTGGTAACTCCTGTCTGGGCAGCTGTCACAGTGTCCAGTTCGCGCTGACCAGCGTGGCCACAGGCTAGCTCAGTGTCTCACTGCAGCAACGTGGTATGGTCGGAACAGCAGGCAAGCGCGCCACTTCCTCCCTGTGGGAATTTGGATCCCACCGCCAGCGATGGGCACGTAGATGACGTAAGCAACCCCGGCAGCTAAGAGAAAGGCGGACTCTCCTGAGCAGGATGTAACGTAGGTTTATTGAAACAGAGGGAGCGCGGAGCTCTGCACTCTGCACCTGCTGCCCAGGAGAGACCCTGAGGGCAGGCGCGCGGCAGTTTTTAAGGGGGGGTGGAAACGGGGGTGGCGACAACCGGTCAGCCAGTCACAGGAATCGGGGGGTTAACCGGGGGTGTGAACCATAGAACTGGGGACCAACCAAAAAATGATGGGAGGAGGTCTCCCGGGCCCCAGCCTATCACTCGACACCCCTCCCGGAGTTTTCTAGAAGCCAGGGAAGGGTCTCCGAGTGACAGACAGGGCGACCTCAAGGAGAGAGGGGGGGGGGGATTGACAGCGACAGGTGCAGGGAAGGAATGAATGAAAGAAAACGTCTGGTTTTACAGTAGACAAAAAAACCTAACTCATAAGGGAAAACCAATGCAGAACACAGGGGTATACAATGGACTCAGCCATTATCAAAATAACTTTAAAATCTTACAAAAATAACTTAATAAAAACAATTCTCACACCACCACATCTCCCCTTGGTTTTTTTTCAAGAGGAGTGGGACTGGAACGGAGGAGGGAGGTTAGTGATGCTGCGTTGGGTACCCCAGTCCATGCTCTTCTTCATCCAGATCTTCTCCGTCATCTTCCAGGGCCTCTTCCAGCACCTCCTCCAACTCCAGTCCTTCCTCCTCAGGGCTCTCCTCAGTCGGCACAATGATATGGTTGACTGAGGGGGAGTGTGTGGTGGCAGAAATTAAATTATACAATATCCTTTTAAGTAAACCGAACACAAGCATAATTAATAACAAAATAAACAAACACAGCAACACAGTTTTTATGATGGATGAAGCCCAGCTGGAGATTCCCCAATTCGCGAAGAGTCCGCTCAACCAGTCATCTGTCACCAACTCTCGCATCTGTCGGATGGCAGTGTGGACGTCCTTGGCTTTCGATGACAAGTTCGCCAGGGTGGCCCACACGTTTACTTTTGGTTGCGGGACCAGCCATCCGACAACTGAGAGACACAGGCTGAGCGATATCAGGACTCCGAGGGTTAGGTGGAATTTCCTCGGAGTGGGGAATCCAGTCTGGGTGGTTGCTATGTTAAAACTAAAAAATACTAAACACAAAGTTATTCAGGGTATGAACAGTAGGGGAAAGGAAACTCCGCCCAAGATGTTGCCCCTGTTTCCTCTTCCGCCTCCACGCTGCGTCTGCCAACTGCGGACTGATGACTGTTTTGGATCCTGAGCCCTTAGGGACGTAGGGCCTCACCCACTTGGATGGAATCCACCTTGGTCCCGTGGGGGTGGACATGCAAGCGTATCCACGTCCCCACGTGACCAGGTCACGTGGCCCTTCCGTCCTTCCGGACTCAGGATCCCTGACCATGACCGGGGGCCTTTCTCAGATGGAGAACAAGGAGCTTGCCCCAAAGTGCCTTATGATTGGTGGATTGAGACCTTCAAAGGAACAATTAAGAAAGTTCATGGTAAAAAGTGCCCTGGCCAGTCTGACTGCTGGTGTTTCTGCTTTGAGGACCCGCTGTTGTTGATGCAGAACTCTTGATGGTACCATGGGTCCTCTCAACCATGGCTTGACCTGTGGGGGAGTGGGGGATGCCGGTCTTGTGCTCCACCCCCCATTGCTGCAGGAAGCTGCAGAGCTCCCTGGACTTGTACGCCGGGCCGTTGTCAGTTTTGAGTTCCTTCGGGATGCCCAGGAAGGAGAAAGCGTGGATAAAGGTGTTTGATGGCATCCCCCGCTTTCTCCCCTGTGTGGGCAGAAGCGACACTCTCCACATGTGTCGATAGACACATGTATATACTTTTGGCGGCCAAATTCAGGGAAATGGGTGACATCGGTTTGCCACACCTCACAGCTTCTCAGCCCCCGGGGGTTAACCCCCGCATGCGAGGTTGGCACTGCATGCTGGGAGCAGGACGGACACGCGGCCACAATTGCCTTGGCCTGTTCCCGTGTTAGGTAGAAACGGCGAACAAGGCCAGGCGCATTCTGATGGAACAGTTGATGACTGAGTTTTGCCTGCCCAAAGATGTTCGGCAGGGGGGCCATCTCGTCAGGGGCAGCGAGGGCATCTGCCTTCCTGTTTCCCTCCGCGATGAACCCCGGCAATTCGGTGTGTGACCTAGTGTGCATCACAAAGAAAGGTTGCTCTCAGTGGGAGACTAACTTGACTAATTTCGAGAGCAATTCATACAACACAATGTTGGACACCTCTTGAAGGATGGCCTGTTCCGCTCTGGACACCACCCCCGCTACATATGCGGAGTCTGTAACCAAATTGAAAGGTTCGGGAAACCTCTCAAAGGCCCTAACGACTGTGACCAACTAAGCAACCTGAGGTGATCCTTCCACCTCAGCTACATCAGCCTCCCACTGCTGAGTTTGAGGGTCCTTCCAAGTCAAAACTGGCTTGTGGGACCTTCCGGACGCGTCAGTAAAAACTGTTAAGGCTTTGAGTGGCCTTCTGCTGCGAACCTCTTTTAATGATAATACAAATTTGACGTCCTGATTAAAGATTTTGTGGGCAGGCCGATGAATTGAAATTTGCCCAGTAAAGGAATCCAGAGCGAACTGTAAAGCTTCATTCTCTTGAAGCAGGTGTTCCAACATTGACTTTGAAATTTGGCCCGATCTCAGCCCGATTGGGATGTGAATACACACAATGTCACAACCGGCCAATTCTCTGATCCGGAACCTTGCCTTCCGGATCAGCTCAGCCACCAACTCCTGCGGCCGGGTCATCCTTTTGGACCTCTGATGGCTCAGGAAGACCCACTCTATGATGGAGAGTGGATCTTTCCTGTCTCGGTCCTTTTTTGGGATGTCTTTCCACTGAAAGATCATCCCGTGGAGGTGCGGCAACTTTCCCAGTATGATAAACTTGAAAGGCAGCTCGGGGTCAAATCGATGAGCTTGCCTTGAGGACACAGCATCCTGAATTCTTTCCAGAGCCTTTTTTGCTTCTGGGGTAAGGGCCCTAGGAGAACTGAGCTCCTCTCCCCCTTTCAATAAATTGAAAAGGGGGGCTAGGTCTTCGGTGGTCAAACCTAGCCAGGGCCTTACCCAATTCAAAGCCCCACACAGCTGGTGGACATCCGCGAGGGAACTTACCTTTGTTTTGATGGCAAATTTCTGCGGAACAATGGTCCGCTTGCCGATTTCCAGCCCGAGGTACTTCCAGGGTGGCATCTGTTGAACCTTCTCCTCCTGCAGCTCGAAACCTGCAGCAATCAATGCATTGATTGTCAGGTCAGGCGCATGTGTGAGCACATCGTCAGTCAGGGCGCACACCAGGACATCAGCCATATAATGATGGATGATGGCCTGTCCCGCGGCTGCGCGGACAGGGGGCAACAAGGAGGCAACATACCACTGGCAGATGACTGGGCTGTTTTTCATCCCCTGAGGGAGTACCCACCAGTAATAGCGCTTCCTTGGGGCTTCTCGGTTGATGGTGGGAACCGAGAATACAAAACATGGGGCATCATCCGGGTGAAGAGGAATTTGGAAAAAGCAATCCTTGATGTCAATGATAGCCAATTTCCAATTTTCGGGGAGCATAGTTGGGGAAGGCATTCCCGGTTGGAAAGATCCCATGTCCTCAATCACATTGTTAATTTGACTGAGGTCCTGGAGGAGGCGCCACTTGTCTTTCCCCGGTTTCTGAATCACAAAAACCGGAGAATTCCAAGGGCTATCTGTTTCTACAATGTGTCCTTTTTGTAGCTGCTCCTCCACGAGCTCCTCGAGCGCTTTTAATTTTTGTTTAGAAAGCGGCTATTGCTCCACCCAAACTGGATTATCGGTGAGCCAATTAAGTTTTTTTTGTGGGACGCTCTTCAATGGTCGCTGTAGAAATATCCACTGAGGGGTTGGGTATGTCAATCTTGACCCCCCCATTGAGCCATGAGATCCCTTCCAAGCAAGGGTTCCTTATAATTTAAAACAAAAGGGCGAATATTTGCCAATTGCCCCTTTGGCCCCTTAATTTCTACCACGCTCTTCGACTGTCTTGCCAATTGAAGCCCTCCAACACCCTGGACGTGTCCAGCTACATCCTGCAAAGCCCAATGTGACGGCCAATCTTGGGCTGGCACGATCGTCACATCTGCCCCGGTGTCCAAAAGAGCTGTGATGTTCATTGTCTCCCCGCCCACCGTGAACTCGCATTCTACCCGGGGCCTTTCTTCAGTGATGGCTTGCACAGGGCAAGCCACCGGGACTGTTGATGTGTTCCTCGGTCCCTGGGTAGTGATGATCTGTGCGATTACTTGACCTTTTGGGAGAAAGGTCAGCGGATGGGTGCATCGCAGCCAGAGAACGAGATTCTCAGGGTAGTTGACTAAAATCCTTGGGAGAATCTCGATCTCTTGCGGGGTGTACTTACAATCCCCGATGACGACAAGTTCCTTCCCTTGGACTGGCCAGGTGCTTTGCTCCTTTAGGTTTACCGACAGGAAGGTCCAATCCACGCTTTTCAGGTGCAAGGCTTTGGTGAGCTCCAACCTGAAAGGTTCCTCATTCGAAGTTGTTATTAGAATATGTTTTGACAGGTCATGGTCAGTTAAAATTGTCTCGTCCGGTAAGTCACGTCCAGTGGAAATGTCATTATTTGGCAGCGTTTCATCGGCGCTCTTTCTTTCTTTCCCCTCCCCCACTGCCTGGTCCGCCCTATTTGTTTCACCGCGCCGGGCAGACCTGCGCTCCTCCCTCAGTTTAACTGACAGGAGTTATCTCCCGTCCCTCCCATTCTCCCACTTCCCCCGCCTCCCCCTTTTTTCTTTTTCAACAGTTCGATAAGGGAAAACCAATGCAGAACACAGGGGTATACAATGGACTCAGCCATTATAAAAATAACTTTAAAATCTTACAAAAATAACTTAATAACTTAATAAAAACAATTCTCACACCACCACAGGCAGCCTTAACTGGAGCTTAGAGGACTGTCTCCACCTCAAGGTGGTATGCAGTTAAGGTTTTAGAGAAATGGACTTGGATCCACTCAGGTCTGAACTCAGTGAAACTGACAATAGTCTCATAAAGAAGAAAAGAGAACACCAAACAGGACTCAATCAATATCTGTCCGTACTTGCAAAGTATAAGGTAACTTTATATGGCTAGGTCATTGTAGGTCAATCCTTCTCTGATAGCTGCATTCCAAGTCCCATGCACATGGAAAAAGGAAGAAAGAGCGGGTCAAAATCATAATCACACTGGTGAGGCAGAAGACATGCAGGAACCCTTCTGAGAGAGGACAGAAATCTTTGTCAGGCAAACACCAAAATGCTAAAGCTTGACCTATATTTAAAACCAATGATAACAACCGTAATTAAGAAAGAAACTAAAGCGAAGAAGGTGGGATATCTGAGAGCACAAGCTCTAAAACAGCCATAATGGTGATCCTCACTTTACACC
Source organism: Hirundo rustica (assembly GCF_015227805.2). NCBI lineage: Eukaryota > Metazoa > Chordata > Aves > Passeriformes > Hirundinidae > Hirundo > Hirundo rustica. The sequence continues at coordinate 99,768,315 of NC_053450.1, forward strand.
AAAACCAAAGCTACATATTTCTGCTGGCCCAGGAGCCAGCATATAGACATGAGAATGAAAATGGAAGAAAGGCAGGAGTTTGTGAGGTTCAGAAAAAGGAGGAAATAAAGTAAATGGGTGAACTATGGCAAGAAGAAAGCAGAAGGAGAGCTACATATACAGCAGAATTTATAAGGCATCTAATTATTCTGAAATAAGAGCTGTCTATTTTGTGTGTACTGAAAAAGGCAAGGACCAACTGTTGTAGCACAGCATGTTCCAAAATGGCCAGCCTTCACCTCCAGGTATAACCTGTTAGATTGGAGCGGGGAAGAATCACTACCCTTCCACAGCTATAGTACAGTGTCCTCTCCTGTGGGCCTGATACTTCTGGTCTAAGAGATTTTAGCCTACTAATAGTGCTAACTGTTTCCCAAGGGAAAAGTTGTTGAGAAAGCTTCTTCTCCAAACAATCTTGGCAAAACAACTATCCTTTCTCAAAACAATCTTTCTCTAGGTGGTGTTTTGCTGTTTCTCTAGTTTAACCAATGGAATTAGAGAGGTGTCATTACTATTCACCAATCATGTTAAGTCTGTATCGGAACACCTTATAAAAGGTAGTAAGAATTAGGCAATAAAGCTTTCAATACTCCCTACCTTCTAAAATATTTTGAGTCTTTCATCTTTCTTTCGTGTCCTACAGCGGCATCTGGTGAATCCCGACTGAACTACATCTGATGAACCTCCGACTGAACTGCAGCTGCGGGACAAGGTAAAAAATACCTGGATCCTAGAAAGGTTTCGGTGATCCCGGCCGCGCGGGTTTCTGCCTGCACGTTTTCTTCCTTCGTTAAGGAGGCAAATTTTGGTCGCCGGGACACGTCCCCCAGCGGTACGCAAAATGTTCATTTCTACGTTAGCTCCAGCAGACAAACTGATGATAGAAATGTGGCAAGACATATTACAATGCCACACAGTAGAAATTCCCAGAGGCCATTTTAAAGCATTGCATCTCTGGAAAATGAAACGTGGTGGTTTTTTTCTCTAGTGCTGAAAAAGCGCCATCGAAAGAATTATGGCAGCCGGTAGGGGACAGCCTGTTGGAGTCTCTGTACTCTGGAAATATTGAAGCGGCAGGTTTGTTTGTGTCTTGGAAATTCATCACGCTGCTCCGAAATTACGTAGAGAACTCTTAACGCCGAAATTTTGACCGAGGAATAGACCTCTGAAAGTGGTACTGTGGGGGGGGGGAGGGGGGGGCGGGAAGAGTGATTTGGACTATGTTCTTGTGGACATTGAAAAAAACACCAGAAGCTGCGACGGACTCTTAAATCTGGCTGCGCATTGATCGTTTTCCCTCCCGCCCAGCCCAGCGCTCTGAATTCATCCGATTTTTCCCACTGAGGGTCCGAGCTGTGGATGGGAGATTCGATGCCCGTTTCCCGGATTGCGGGCGGCCGGCGGAAGTAGGAAGGGCTCGAGACCTTCGGGAGTCCTCCCCACCCCGCTCCGCGGGCGCCGCTCCACTCTGCACTCGGGGGGCTGCGCGATAGCGGGAAGCAATCCGTTCCCCATGCTTTGCCCGTGGTAGAGGGGGATGGAAAGCCGGCGGCTTAGTCCCCGTCGGTGGAGGAGTCGGGATCACAGAGGACAATTTCTTCGATTTGTCCCAACTGTGGGGCTTCCGCGCTGTTTCCTCTTCCCCCCGCGCCGATCGGGGAGGGGTCGGTCCCTGTTTCCATGCCGTCCCTCGGACCGGCCGCTGTGCCTGCAGCGGCTCAGGTCGCAGGTGGGGCCTCGCCTATTGCGCAATCTGCCGCCGCCATCGGGGGAGCTGGCGGAACCCCCACCGACTCCTCGCTGCGGTTTGTAGGCGATCCTGCCGCACCGGCGGGCGTGGTCTCTTATCGACTCGCTGTCAGACCCAGCCCCCAAGGTGGGCCGGCCCGCTCCTCTCCGGCCAGTGCGGGCCGCGCCTCCAGTACGCCCCTGGGCCACGCCTTCCCCTGCGCCGTCTCTCTTCGCGGTGCCGGGTGCAGAAGGCGTTGAGTCTGTGCTGACGCCGCTCTCCCCCGCACCGGGTCTGGATACGCTGCTTGGGTCCGCGTCTGCCGTGGGGTCTTCCGCGCCGGCGTCTCTAGCCGGTGGCTCTGTTCCGCAGGCGTCTGCAAACCCCGCCATGGCTAGCCGGCTCCTGCGGCTGCTGCCGCGGCCCCGCACCCCCCACCCCCCGGTGGTCCCGGGACTGCCGCGTCTGCAGTCCCTTCTGTTCTGGAAAAAAAAGAGAGAGAGTCAGAGACTTGCTCTTTTTGTATGTTTCTTTATTATCAAGCTTGGCCTTGGGGGAGAGCTTGCTTGCTCTCTTGGCAACGCGGAGGAGGAGGTACACACAGCTTCGCTTCACAGCAAAGCTGGGGACTCCCACCCCCCCTCACGGGCTTTTTCCCCTTGCCGGGGAGTCCGTTTCGCTTCGCTGATCAGGGGTCATCCAGCGATGGGGGACTCCTTCTCAGGTCACGGCGACTAAATAAAACTGCTTCGGCGGACCCCCGTACCTTTTGCACTAGTCTAAAGTGCGACTTCAGTCCTGGATTTTACTTTGGTTTTCTGCTTTTTAGAGTCTCTTGTTCTTGAGTTGTTCCCAGAATTCCAGTGTTCTTTTTATTTGCATATTCAGACACTATCCGGCGAATGGGAGCAGAGATACAGGTAATAAGGTGAATTCTTAATTAACAAACAAGTAAATAAGGTGATAAATCAATATTAAAACAGGAATAAGGCAAATTCTTTATACAGAACTAGCATTAACAATCTTAATGAAATTACTTAACAATTAAGTAACTAAAACATAGATTATTCGAATAGAACTTATTTATAACAACTCCCCCCTCTATTTCTTTGATCGAGCTTTAGCTCGCATCAATTTGTTACCTCTTCTTCTTGAAAATAAATTTTTCTACATTTTTGGAACTTTTCATATATTTCTTTGGCATTTTCATGTTCAGGTCCTTGACTCTCTATCACCATCATTTTGGTTTGTTTTTGACTGGTTGCTTTAGGGATCTGGATACTGGCTTGGACTGTGGAGGTAATAGTTCGAATTAGATATGGGATTAGACAAGGTAAAAACATTAACCCGGTGATTGAGCAAATTATCATAAACCCAGCTTTCTTCCACCAATCCCCTTTGAATGACCAAAAACTATTCCACCAGTTGGTGTCCATTAAAGGAGTCCACTCTTGATTTCCCACATAGGCTAGCTTTCTGATTTCTTTTGAGATGTTTTTAATTACTGCACTTTTATCATCAATTTCTAAACAACATTCAGACGAATTAAATTTACCACAGATTCCTCCTTCATCTGCTAAAAGGTAGTCTACAGCCAGACGTATTTGGTATATTACAGCTCTTGTTTGTGTTAGTTGGTCACTGATGTGGTCTAATGCTAGAGCTGTTCGGTTAGATACCATTTCTAGGACAGCCTGGAGCCTGATGATTCTATTTAACATGTAGATTGGAGTGCGATACCCCCAGGACCCGTCCTGTGCCCATGTGGCTGGTCCATAGGTTTTAATGATTTCTTCTGGGGTCCATATTTTTCCTTTCCATTTTTGGTCTCCACCAATTGTTAGAGTATCTCTTTTCTTTCGTTCGACTTTTCCCAGATTGTCATATACTGGGACTCCTAGGTGTGCTCCTAATCTCTTGGGTAATAGGAAGAAAGCTGGCTTTATGATCCCTATTGTACAGCTTCCCGACCAATCCCCAGGTAATTTTGTATAAGCAGTATCCCCACAGATCCAGAACAGGTGATTTGGAGCTTCCCAGTAATCTTCCCTAGTTTCAAAAGGCTGTTGCCAAAACCGAGACAGTTCTTTTATTCCCCAAAAAGGATTTATAGCTTTGTCAATACATTCATATAATTCATACCTCTCATTAAAGATACATTTTTCTGTGTTCTCAGTTGACCAATACTTGTTAGGCCCTTTGGGAACCCATTTAGCACTTAAGTTTATCACTATTATATACCTTTTACACATTAATTTTCCTACACGGGTTTGATACCTGGTTCCTGTCCTCATGATACATTCTTCCCCAATGATTTTAGATTTGAGATCCCACTTCTCTCTTCCTCTTGTTCTTAGACTTCGTGTATTCTGTTCAGTTTGTTTCCATTTTAGAATTTCTAGAGGGCTTAAACTAATTCCCTCCCAAGGCCATATTTCAGACATTTGTGTACCTCCACATATCCAGCACTCGGTTAAATTTAATTCTCGACTGATTCTTTCTACTAAGTCAATGAACAGGTTTTTTCCTGATGGGATGTCTAGGCTTTTTTCAAATTTTGTTGTCAACACTTTTTCTTTGATTATATCTCTTAATCCTTTTTGATCTGCTTCAAAGCATAACCAAGTGTCTCCTATAGGACATTCCCCAAATAGGCGCTGTGCATAACTAGCTGTGTTTTTTGTGGTCCAATAAACTTTTCCATCCTCTTGGCAAGTATTCAACTGGGAGTGGTCAAAGCAGTTTGGGTTCACGTTAGTATGGACCCTGAATAAGGATCTGAGATCCTCTCCATCGTACACTGGATGGTAGCAGTTAGTACAGGCTTTTGTTTCATAGGTGTGCTTTATGGACATCATCAGTACGATCCCTCCCAAGAGTCCGGTATGGGCCATCCTTCCTGGATCTCTTGCTCCACCCGGCCTTGCCTCTTGGAGTGGAGAGGTCTCCTAAAGAACCCACTTACATGCTTCCACTTCCCTTCCCTATTAATTTAGTTGCCCTTAGAGAATGTTCTGTAGGAGATCTACCTTTGTTTTCAAAAAAAAACTTATACTCTTTTAATTTATCTATTACTTGAATTTGTTTAAACTGCTACTTATAAAACTTAACAACTTTTAAAATTAACATATAAGAAAACTTAAACTTATTTAAAACACTATTTATAAAACTTAAACAATATTTAAAATTAATACAAAAAAACCTTAACTCTTTTTTAATATATCTATTACTTAAACTTATTTAAATTGCTACTTAGAAAACTTACAATCTAAAAATTATTATATAAAAAGAAACCTTAAACTTCAAACTATATGTAAAATTAATACAAAAAAAACTTTATACTTTTTTTTTAATATATCTATTAGTTAAACTTATCTAAATTGCTAATTACAAAAAAAACCTAATTTAGGTTTACATAAATTAACTCTTATTGTGCCCCCCCCCCCCTTTTTTTTTTTGAGTCCACTGATTTGGGGAGAAGCAACTGAAAAAAAGGTTTTCACAGTCTCTGTTATCTCTTATTTCTTTTTAAAGGTTAATTTCAAGTCTTTCGGGTGCGGTGTTACTGTCCACTCGGTTTCATCCGGTGAGGGTGCTGAACTCGGGTTCTCTCCAGGAGGGGGTACTGGCCCTTTAACTCTGGTGATGTGGGTCCATCCTTTTTCTTCAGTGTGCACTGCTGTGTGAGTTGTTAACAGTACTTGGTAGGGACCTTCAAACTTCGGGGTCAGCGGGGTATTAGTCCACGTTTTGATCAATACCCAATCTCCAGGATTGATATTATGCACGTTTGCATCCAAAGGGGAAGTTTGAGGAAGATAGCCTTTCTTTCTGAGATTTTCTAGGGTTTGTCCAATGGTTTTTAGATATTTTCTAGTGACTTCCTCTCCTTCCAGGTAGTCTTTAGAACTATAAGGAGATAACAAAAAGGGAAGCCCGAATAACATTTCATATGGTGACACTCCTAGATCTGCTCGTGGCTGTGTTCTGATTCGTAATAATGCTAGGGGTAAGCATTTAAGCCAATTTAGTAGAGTTTCTGCTATTAGTTTAGTTAGTACATTTTTAATGGTCTTGTTCATTCTTTCTACTCTGCCTGAGCTTTGGGGATGCCATGGGGTGTGTAACCTCCATTTTATCCCTAAGGCTTGTGTTACCTGCTGTAGAATTTGTGCTGTGAAATGTGGCCCTCTATCTGAATCAATATTATTTATCAGCCCATACCGAGGAAGGATATCTTCTAATATTATTTTTGTTACTACTTCTGCTGTTTCTCTTTTTGTAGGGAATGCTTCTACCCAGTGGGTAAGGTGATCTATGATCACTAACAAGTGTTTGTAACCTTGAACAGGGGGCATCTCAGTAAAATCAATTTGCACATTCTGGAAGGGCCTTAAGGCTAACTCCCTCCCTCCAGGCTCAGTCTTCCTCATAACTTTTTGATTTATTTTCTGACATATTATACATCCTTGAGTAACTGCTTTTGCTAATTCGTGTACTCCAATACATAGGTTTTCCCTTAGGAAATGGTCACATAACCCCTGGGTTCCCCAGTGGGTTAGATTATGTATTTCTGTAAGTATTTTTCGGGCTAGGGCTTTATTCAAGAATTTCCGTCCGTCAGCTGTTAACCACACTCCGTGTTCCCCCTGGTGTAATCCTAATTCTTTTATTGCTTTCTGCTCTTTTTCACTAAACACCTGCTCTATCTCTTCTTTTTCTTTTCTTGGTATTTTCTCCAATTTGAGGATTTTTACTGGTTCTCCCGGTTCTAAAGCTGCCTCTCTGGCTGTTTTATCAGCTAACTGGTTTCCTCTTATCTCGGGCATATTTCCCTTTTGATGCCCTTTTATGTGAACTACTGCAATTTCTACTGGTTTTTGTAAAGATTTTAACACTGACTTTATTAATTCTGTGTGTATTAAGTCTTTCCCTTTTGAATTCAAGTATCCCCGTCCTTCCCAAATTTTCCCAAATGTGTGCACAATAACAAAGGCATATCTAGAGTCTGTGTAAATGGTCCCTCGGTCATCTTTAAGTAAGTCCAGCCCTCTCTTTAGTGCATATATTTCACAGCACTGCGCTGACCAATTACTTGGTAACTTTCCCTTTTCTAAGACTTCCATTTTCTCTCCCTCAATCACAGAGTATCCGGATGTTCTTTTCCCTTCCACCACTCGGGATGACCCATCTGTGAACAATACTCTCCCATATGGGAGGGGTGTGTCTTCTAAATCTTCTCTCACTTTTGTCTGCATATCAATGAGTTCTAGGCAATGGTGTTCTATCTCTTCAGTGGGCTCGCCAGAGAGAAACTGGGCTGGATTTAAGCTTTTTGATGTTGTTAGTTCTAGGTTATCTGTATTTATTAGTATAATTTCATATTTTAGGATTCTAGAATCTGTGAGCCACTTTTGAGCTCTCTGGCTTAAGATTGTTTTCAAATCATGTGGAGTATGTATCTTTATCTTTCCCTGTAATGTTAACTTTTGAGCTTCTTCTATCAGAATAGCTGCAGCTGCGACTGCTTGGAGGCAAGCCGGCCATCCCCTGGCAACTGGATCTAACAGTTTTGATAAAAATGCTACAGGCTTTCGGTATCCTCCCCATTCTTGGGTTAAAACTCCATATGCTATTCCTTTCTCGGTGTTTACAAACAAATCAAACTCCTTTTTAAGATCTGGTAAGCTTAAAACTGGTGCTGAGGATAATTTCTCTTTTAGATCTTGTAGCTGCTTCTCGTCACTCTCTGTCCAATTCATTGGTTCCTGGTCTATTAATTTATCATAAAGAAATTTGACCCCTTGAGTGTACTTATCTATCCAGTGCTTGCAGTATCCGAACAGGCCTAGAAGTTTCCTTACGTCTCTCTTAGTTTTTGGAGGTGATATAGATACTATTCCTGAAATTCTTGCAGGGCTTAACCTTTTACTCCCCTTTCCAATTATGTGTCCTAAATAAGTGACTTCAGTTTCTACAAACTGTAGTTTACTTTGAGATACTTTTAACCCCTTTTCTCCAAAAAAGTTTAGAAGTTGAATACTTACATCTTTAACTTCTTTTTCTGTCTCCCCTGATATTAATAAATCATCTACATATTGCAAAATTTGAACTCCTTCTGTGGGACTAAACTGTTCTAATAATGTCTCTAGGGCCTGTCCGAAGATATTTGGCGATTCCGTATATCCCTGCGGTAACCGCGTCCACCTTAGCTGTTGTTTTCTTCCCCTGTCTGGATGTTCCCATTCAAAGGCGAACCAATCCCTACACTCTTCTGCTAGGGGACATGCCCAAAAAGCATCCTTTAAGTCTATCACTGTGAACCAGGTATGCTCTCTTGGAATTTTACTCAGCAAGGTATAGGGGTTAGGTACTACTGGGTGTCGAGCAATAGTTCTTTTATTAATTTCTCTCAAATCTTGGACTAATCTAAACTTTCCCTCATCTTTCTTTATGGCCAATATAGGGGTGTTATGAGGGGACATACAGGGTTCTAGGATATTCTCTTTTAAAAGATGCTCAATTACTGAAGCTAGCCCTTTCTTTCCTTCTGGTGACATTGGGTATTGCTTGACTCTGATGGCGGGGGTATCTTTTTGCATTTCTATCTTAATGGGAGGGATATCTAAACACCCATACTTTCCCTCTGTAGCCCACACTTCTGGATTTATCTCTTGTATATCCCCTTGGGTCAGTTTCATGCTATGCACAACCATTTTTCCATCTTTTGGGATAACTCCTACTCCGAGCTGCACTTGTAAGTCTCTGCCTAGTAAATTGGTTTCTGTATGTGGTAAATAAAGAAAATCAGCTACACAATACTTTGAGTTCCCTTTTATCTCTACTCCTTCAATTATTAATGCTCGAAAGGGCCTCCCTTCAGCCCCTAACACTTCACAAGTTTTTGTCCCGATTGTTACCCCTGTTGGTAATTTCCTTAAACTTGACCTATCAGCTCCTGTGTCTACTAAGAATTCATATTCTTCACTTTGGGGCCCCACATCAAAGTTTACTAGAGGCTCATCTTGTTGTTCCATGGGGTCCCCTATTTTATAGAGCCTCTGACACCCCTAATCTTCCCCTTTCAGCACCCTTTCCAGGGCATCTTGCTCCCTTGCAATAGCTTCATCAAGGGATAATTTCTTACAGTCCCTTTTTAAATGCCCTATTTCACCACAGTAATAACAAGTTCTATTCTCTCCTGAGTTACTTCTTTTTAAATTTACCCATGGTGGTACTATGGGTGACTTTGGTTCTTTAAATGAGGGTCTTGGTCCTCCCTCACTAGATTTCAAAGAGGAGTTTCTCTGGTTTTCTGCTACTCCAGTACTTTCTCTTGCTACAGCTACCATAATGCGAGCCTTGGCTCTAGCTTTTTCTTCTTCTCTCCTCAAGTAAACTTTTAAGGCTTCCTTTAATAATTCATTAATACTTTTCTCCTGCCAATCTTCAATTTTTTCTAATTTTCTCCGTATATCTGGCCATGACTTTGTTACAAACTGCACTTTTAGAATTACTTGTCCTTCAGGACTATCAGGGTCTATGCTTGAATATAATTGAAAATTTCTTTTTAATCGGTTTAGCCAAGTGGCAGGAGTCTCATCTTTTTCTTGGGACCCATCAAAAGCTAATTTAGTATTATTCCCTCTGGGGACAGATTCTCTTATGCCTCTTACTATCAAGGACCTATAGTCTCTCATATTTTGTCTTTCTTCTTCTCGATTTGGGTCCCACCCCGGGTCAGCTATCGGTAATTTATGATCTCCAGGTGGCCCTAACCTATTTTCCCTTTCCCAGATTCTGATACTTGCTGTTCTGATCATTCGTATTTCCTCAGGGGAGAACAAGATGTTTAATATAGAATTTAACTCTCCCCAGGTATAAACATTGGGTCCAAGGAATTGGTCTACCTGTGTGGCAATACCTATGGGATCTTCAACTAAATTTCCTAACTCTTTCTTAAATCCTCTTACTTCAGAGGCTGTTAATGGGGCATTTACAAATCCTACCCCTCCAATCACTCCTCCCATAGGCACTTCTCTGAGGGGAAAAAGTCTTTCTGGCTTTAAGGCTTTTGATCTGGTGTTACAATAGGGTCCTTCACTTACATTATCAACTGATAACACTGTCTGGGTTAGGAATGCCTGGGGATTTCCAGGAGAATGGGATGACTCATGAGAGTCTGTAGGGGTTTTGGTTAACTCCCAATTAGGGGGTGGCAGAGGAATTACTGTAGGTGAGGGGGAGGTAGTAAAATTTGTAGGAGGAGAAGCAGAGGATTGTACTGTGGGAGGAAGGGGGGCTAGGGAAGAGGTTGTGTTTTGGGAAACTGAAGGGGTTATAACTGGGGCTAAAGAACTTTGACTGTTGGAAGGAGGTGGCAAAGGGGCTGTTGGGAGAGTAGGGGGAGAAGGTACTAAGGATTGAGGAGAAGGGGTGTTAAGGAGGGGTGATGATGGAACCACTGGGGGAAGAGGAAGAGAGGGTTCTGAAGGAGTTTGAGTTTGACTCGGGGAAGTTAGTAGGGGAACTGGGACAGGATTTTGAGGGACTTGGGGCACTTCTGGGTAAATTGGAGGGGGTAAATGGTCTAGAGGGTCCCATCTTTGATTAGTTTCTTTCCTTTCCTCTTTCTCTTCCTTTCTTTCACACTTTTCTTTTTCTTTTAATTTGCAGACTTTTATATTCTCTTTACTTGTGGCTCTCTTTTGCCAACAAGCAGCATAGGCTAATTGATTTACATCTGGATCTTCCTGAGTTCTTAGGTACTGATTTAACTGATAGCACATCTACTCATCATGTGTTCCAAACCATGGCCACTCTCCTGGTAATTTTAATTTTGGCCAGACTTCTGTGCAATAAAACACCATTTTAACCTGATCTAGGCCTTTTGTGGCTTCTAAAGAATCCCATTTAGCTAAAAGTTGTTCTAAGGGACTACCAGGTGGAATACTCTTCACTTTGTTATTTTCCTTTTCGGATTTCTTTTTCTTACTAGTACACTGTCCCATTTTCTTTAAACTGGAAAAAAATTCAAAGGTGCCCTCTACTGATGGGCAACACAGGTTTTTAAGCAAAAAAAATTCTTCGGCTTTTCTCACTCTGCTTCAAATCTCCTGACTTAATTCTTGAACATTTCAACAAAAAAAAAACTTCTAAACTTTATGCTTTTCTACTTTTTCCTACACTTTTGCTTTCATTTAGGGAACAAACTCTCTCTTTCTACTCACTTTCTCTAACCTTCTTCACTTTCTTGGACGCTCACACTTTACTCACACCAGGGGCTCAGACTCTCTTCTGACCCCTTTGAGGTGAGTCCTAATGACCTCACCTCCTATGTACCCCCGCGCCTTGCCTCACCCCTGAGACTCTGGACACGCTTTGCGGCGCACGACAGGGTCCCTAGTACTGGCATCCCCTTCCGGGCCTCAGGGCCTTCCCACGCCTCAGCCCCCGCCGGGCCGGACACCTTCAGTCCGAACCCCGGACTAGACTGCCCTGTCACTAGTACCGTTCCCCTCTTCACTTTTTGAAACGGAGGTAAGAGGTCAAGACTCCGCACGGGTTACCTGGGGGGGTATCCCTTCCTTGTTTCCAAGGATCAACCCGAGCAGGGCCCGACTCCTTTGCCTTCCACCAGGACTGGCTTGACTACTTCTCCCCAGCGAAGCAGCCTCGGCAAGAGGGATGAGTGTGTGTGTGCAGGATGCCCGCCTTGCCTCCAAGCTGACTCCCCACCCCGGTGTCCTCGGGCTATGGGTTTACGGCCTCCTCCCTGAGACCGCGGCAGCACACCCTCTCCGGTGCGTCTGGCTCAGTCCTGGGAAGCAGGGACTCTCATGAGCTCTCGGCACCCGCAGTGTCTGGGGACACCCCGTCAACCCTGGTACGGTTTTCCCGCCCCTGCAGGGATTCTAAACTCTCCTAGGCTACTCTAGCATTTATGGGGGGACCTGCCCCTAATGCGTGCCACTCACACTCTATTTTCCCCTGCATGCCCGGGGGGGGTCTTTCTGCCCCTAAGGAGACGCCTCACTCACCAGTTTCTTTCGCTTCCCCCTTTTCCTGGCCGGCCCCCTCGCGGGGGTCCGAAACCGCAGTACCGAGGGGTCCACACTCAGTTCCGGGGGTCCGAGCTGCCGGCCCCCGACTCTCTCACACTCCCATTCGCACGTCTCCTTTACCCGCCGCCGGAATGCTCACCCTCCGGCGCTCCTCCTCGTTGCCGGTCCCAGGCTGCTCCCGCTTCGCCAGCTGTCCCGGAGGTCCGAAGAGCGAGCGGCCGTCCCGTCTTCGGTCCCTCTTCAGGCGTGGCCAGATCCCGGACGAGTCTCCAAAATTGTTCTGGAAAAAAAAGAGAGAGTCAGAGACTTGCTCTTTTTGTATGTTGCTTTATTATCAAGCTTGGCCTTGGGGGAGAGCTTGCTTGCTCTCTTGGCAATGCGGAGGAGGAGGTACACACAGCTTCGCTTCACAGCAAAGCTGGGGACTCCCACCCCCCCTCACGGGCTTTTTCCCTTGCCGGGGAGTCCGTTTCGCGTCGCTGATCAGGGGTCATCCAGCGATGGGGGACTCCTTCTCAGGTCACGGCGACTAAGTAAAACTGCTTCGGCGGACCCCCGTACCTTTTGCACTAGTCTAAAGTGCGACTTCAGTCCTGGATTTTACTTTGGTTCTCTGCTTTTTAGAGTCTCTTGTTCTTGAGTTGTTCCCAGAATTCCAGTGTTCTTTTTATTTGCATATTCAGACACTATCCGGCGAATGGGAGCAGAGATACAGGTAATAAGGTGAATTCTTAATTAACAAACAAGTAAATAAGGTGATAAATCAATATTAAAACAGGAATAAGGCAAATTCTTTATACAGAACTAGCATTAACAATCTTAATGAAATTACTTAACAATTAAGTAACTAAAACATAGATTATTCGAATAGAACTTATTTATAACACCTTCGGTATTCACCTTTGGGTCGGGCGGCGACACAGCCGTCCTGAGGCAGGCGTTTAGTCGGAGCAGAGGACCCTGAATCGGTGGTCCCTCTTCGAGCAGTAGTCATTGGACGCTTCCTCCGTGCCAAGTTACGGTTCGCTCTAGGGACCCCAAGCGTTTTTGGGATCAAGTGAAAGCCAAAGCTTTGCAAATGGGGGACTGGGACGTGGTAGACCATCTCGTGGGGTCTGGAGGTAGTCTTTCTGGCTTTGCAGGTACCGGAAGGAACATGGTATCTGGTGCTATGGATATGAACCCCAGCCAGATGTCTGTCCCTGCTTCTGTGATATCTGTGGAGCTGGACCAAAGGAATAATATCACCTTGCAAGGAGGTATCCAGGCTTTTCCTGTATTTAAGGCTTATCCTGGTTCAGGACAGCCTGACACTCACCATGTCATATCTTGGAAAGCTATGATGGACCTTCAAGATAAGGTGGCTTAATATGGTCTGGGTTCTTCTGAGGTAATACAGATGATTAGAGACATCAGTGCTGACCTGTTAGCATCATATGATACCAGACACCTGGCTCCGGTGTTGTCTCAACCTATCCAGCTTGAAGTTTTTGAAGCTAACTGGAGGCAGCTGGCTATAGGGGTATGTATTGGATTATGTAACCTAAAAATGTGTATCCTATTTAATCTGTTGAAAGCTGGTTTTTAGGAGATGTGTTATCCTCCTTACGCTAGCGGGGAAGGAGGAAGATGCCTTCTGATAATGGCCCAGCCATTAAAACCAGGTGGGTCAGTGCTTCTTATTTCTTTCACCACCCCTCCATCCTCCAGGTAGACATTTTCTGATAATGGGCCATTAGGGCCCACCAATGGCATGACATTACACCATCCCATTGTGAGATACTCCACACAGTAGGGGAGGAGCCAACTGTTCCTAGCTAGATAAAAACTGGGACTGAAGGACAGAAGGTATCCTGTTTTTCCACTGGATTCCAGGAGGAAGGCTGGTCCTATCTCATCACCTCTGGACTTTCTACAGGACCATGTCTACTCCACAGAACCACAGCTGTTACTCCAGGAGGATTTATCTGGACTGCTTCCAACACCCTGATCACCAGGGTTCCAGGTCGTATCCCTGACTCTGTCCGAGTTTTTTCCAGGATCTTTGTTTGCTTCCTTGCTTGTGGAGTTTTGTTTGTTTGTTTGTTTTTTGTTGTTTTTTGTTTGTTTGTTGTTTGTTTGTGGTTTTTTGGTTTTTTGTTGTTGGGTTTTTTTTGTACTACTTTATTTGTATTTTCCTTTTTTTTAAAATATTCCTAGTAAAGAACTGTTAGTCCTATTTCCCATGTCTTTGCCTGAGAACCCTTAATTGCAGAATTATAATTATTTGGAGGGAAGGGGGTTTACATTCTCCATTCCAAGGGAGGCTATAGTTTTCTCTGTTAGACAGCTGTCTTTCAAAACCAGGACAGGGTAGCAGCACAGAATAGTCAATTGTTTCCACAAAACCCCAGGTATGGGGTTGGAAGCGATCAGTTGATAGGCGTAGGCAATTTTGCTAACCCTGATTTTCAGGCTACCTGTCCTCCTCATGTGCTGGACCAGTGCCAGAAACAGGCATTTCAGCACTGGTAAAAACCAGTAGAATTAGGTGCTTCAAAACAGAGGTTTGTGACTATAGCCCAAGGATCAAAAGAGCCTTTTTTGCAGTGTCCTAGGGTAACTTTATGATGCTTGTATCCCCAATCGTCTGTTCTGTTTGTGCTGTATATTGAGTCCTGTGCCTTTAAGACTGGTTCTAAGAGCAAAGAGAAGCGCAGAGTTTGTTTTGAGAAAACTGCCTGACTCCTCCACATTCTGCTGCGGACAGTGTGTTCGGCGGAGGCTTGGAGAGACTGCAGGACAGAGATCTTGTTTTGCTTTTAGTTAGTTTCAGCTAGCTAGGGCAGAGAAGTTCCCTGGACTGTTTTTTTTTCCTTTTTCTTGGAACTGTTTAAACCTGCTCTGGACTGAAAACCCAGGGGAGCACTGGGGGCTGCACCTGCGGCCCACTGGGGCCTGGACCTCGGCATTTTCCAGCAGTGCCGGAGAGACTGGGACTGAGGAGAGGCACTGAGAGAGAGAGCCAAGCTACACCCACGGCAAGGACTTTCTCAATTTGCCATCTCACTTCAGAAGGAGAGGTTTTATTGTTTCATATTATTCATTCTTTATACTTGTATGCACTTCATTTGTTTAGTAAAATAGTTTTTCCACTTTTCTCCAAAGGGTTGTTTTTTTTTTTTTACCGGACCGGTTAGAGGGAGGGGCCACTTGGGTTTGCTTCCTTAAAGGGATCCTATACAGGGGTTTTTTCCCAAATTTGTCCCAAACCAGGACATGCAGTTTGTTGAAAAGCTTTCTGCATCTTTGGAGAAGCAGGTGGAAGATGAAAATTTGAGAGCACTCTTGCTCAAACAGCTTGCAAAAAGCAACTCCAATGCAGCTTGCAGGAATTTTATTGAGGCCCTCTCTGGGGATTCTTCCAGACATGGTCCAAGCTTATGCTAATGTAGGCACCACAGATTATAAGATGGCTGCCTTGGCTACTACTTTACAGTCATCCTGGAAAGGGCCGAAGGGCAGACAGCAGAAACAGGTGAATGCACAAGCCAGCAAAAAGCAAGGAAAACAAAGGCAGAAAGGAAAAACTCCCTCATGTTTGTGTGGCCGGTGTGGAAAGCCAAACCACTATGCAGAGGCTTGTACGACAAAACTCCATGCCAATAGTCAGCCTTTGCCAAGTTTGGGAAACGGGAAGCTGAGTGCTCAGGGGAAATGCGCACAGACACAAAAACTTCCCCAGGTCCCGATGCCGAGGCAGGCCTGCTTAGCCAGCTTGCAGCCAGCACCCATGGCTCAGCTGGAGTTGATGTCTGCACGGCAGCAACAGTCATCTTAGACACTTGCAAAGTACACAAAGTTCCCCTGGATACCTTTGGACCCCTGGGTGAAGGCAAAAGTGCCTTCTTTGTTGGGAGGTCTAGTGCCACCCTTAAGGTTATCATTGTGCATCTAGGACTTACTGATGCAGATTTTACAGGACAAATTTGTGCTGTGGTTTACACACACACGCACCCCCCCATTACTATCTCTGCAAAAACTCGCATTGCTCAACTTGTGCCTTTTAAGTCTTCTGTTTCTAGGACAGAGGACTGGTGTTGAGGGGGCGGCTGCTTCAGATCTACCAGGCCATCTTAAGTTCACTGGACTGCAATCCTGACTGACAGACATCCCGAAATGCTGTGTACTCTGTGCCTCCCCAGTGCCACCCCATCAGAAATTCACCTTCGAGGCCTGATTGGCATGGGCATGGATGTGACCATCCTTTCCTTTTCTGTGTGGCCTCCGCAGTGGCCTCTAGATCCTGTGGAGTCGCCCATCGCAGGATTGGATGGAACGGCATGGTTTTGTGAACCAGTAGCCTGTGCTAATCGCAGACTCAGAGGGACAGTCATCTGTGGTTTGGCCTTATGTCACTGTGGCTATTGCCAACCACTGGGGGCGGGATGTGCTGGCGGCTTGGGGGGTGCGGATTGGGACTAATCTGCTAGGTTTCATAGCAGAAGGTTGTGCCAGGGCTGACAAGTTGGCTAACCTCATGTGGGTAGCACCTCAGCCTGATAAACTCGCACAAGCCACGGCATCACATTTATCACATTCTATTATCAGAATACACATACTTTGCAAAAGCAGTTTCAGTTGACCCCAGCTCGTGACATTGTCAATTCTTCTGGTGACTGTCACACACTTGCTGCGCCTTTACCAACAGGGGTAAACCCCAGAGACCTCAAGGCCTTGCAGATTTGGCAGGCAGATGTAACCCAAATTGCTGAATTTGGCTGACTCAAATATATGGACTTGTCTGTTGACACTTTCTCTTCTGCTATGTCGGCCTCTGCTCATACTGGAGAAAAACCTCACTATGTCATTGCCCATTGGAGGCAGGCTTTTGCTGTTTTAGGCATACCTTGTAATGTGAAGACTGACAGTGGTCCTGCTTACGCCTTGCAGAAGGTGCAGCAGTTCATGCAGTTGTGGGGTGTTTCACACAAATTTGGTATTCTGCATTCTCCAACTGGTCAAGCTATCATTGAGCACACTCATGGTACCTTGAAGTGGGCGCTTGAAAAACAAAAGCAGGGAATGCAGGGTGAAACCCTGCATAGTTGATTGGCAAAATTTGTATACAATCAGTCACCTTACGGTGCCACAGAATTCAAATAATCCTGTCATTTTGAACCATCGCTTTTGTTGCAGGCTTCGGGTGAGATGCATCAGCCTCGAGCGAAGGTTCGGGTGTGAGATTTAACCACCAAGCAGTGGGAATGCCCATGTGAGCTTATCACTTCAGGTCATGGGTATGCATGTGCATCCACAGATACTGCAAGATGTGTTTGTCCTGACCTGCAACCACAAAGGCAGACTCAGGCCAACAGGCAACCTTCAAACCGTGACCAGACTGAAAGTCATCAAGTGGATGAATCTTTGAGTGATGACTCAGATGCAGAAGATGCAGATGACCATTTGGATGGTCCCTCTACAAGGAGACACTGAACATTTTGCTCTTCTTGTGTTCTACCTTGGCAGCTTGTGCTAAAAATCTCTCTGACTACACTGAGTCAGTACCCAATTGAGGTTCTGTTTGATGGTTTGCTGAAGGAACCTCTTGTGCTGCACTTGTTCTGCTTTCTGCAAGGGCCATGTGGGGAGGGGAACAAGTGTTCTTTTTCCTTTTCCATTTTTTACAGAAAAGGGTGAGATGTGGGCCTGATACTTCTGGTCTAAGAGACTTAACCTGCTAATAATGCTAACTGTTTCCCAAGGGAGAAGTTCTTGAGAAAGCTTCTTCTCAAAACAATCTTGGCAGAACAACTATCCTTTCTCAAAACAATCTTTCTCTAGGTGGTGTTTTGCTGTTTCTCTAGTTTAACCAATGGACTTAGAGAGGTGTCATTACTATTCACCAATCATGTTAAGTCTGTATTGGAACACCTTATAAAAGGTAGTAAGAATTAGGCAATAAAGCTTTCAATACTCCCTACCTTCTAAAATATTTTGAGTCTTTCATCTTTCTTTCATGTCCTACAGCGACACTCTCCCAGCAAAAGTGCCACGACTCATCACAAAGATGTGGACATCTGGAAGAGCAAAAGTCAAGTAACTTACATCTGACTGAGAAGTCATGGGTCCAGTCTGGGATGAAAAGAATGGCAAGGTCAGAGGGAAGAAAAGGTGGAGTAGAGGCAAGGATAGAGGAACATGTGGAATTCTGTCCAAATATAAGCAAGGTCATATGGAACCCAATTCTGTCATTTACTATTCACAATTCCTTAGTTTAGCAACTTAAGACTACCTTTTTATATTTTTAGTGCTCTGTAAACATAAACAGGTCATGACAATTCACTTTTAATTTTACCATCATACGTTTAATCAATAAAACATGTTAGAATGTAAGCTGATGTAAAAAAAAAAATCGTTTCAATTAATGCTGTGGAACCCGTAAGCTTTGCTTGCTACTCAGTCCATTAATTCTTGTTTTGTTTGGGGTTTTTTTTAATAAATTAGGTTAAGAGTTGCTTTCAAACTCCTACTGTAGATAAACAGAAAGCTTGACAAATCAGCTCTGTCTAAATGAAAAAAAAATTTTCCTTACCCTCAGATGATGACGCCCAGTATTGTTTCAAATAAACTGTCCTAGTTATTTTAATGTTGATCCTTAATACTACAATGACACCTTCAGCTCCTCCTACAAACATGCACTTTGTCATGTTTGATCCAGTTTTCATGAACTGTTAAAGTATATTTAATGGCAGATAATTGTGCATTAACCTGAGGGGGTTTTTTGTGGGGGGGTGGTTTTTTTATTGTTTTTTTTTGTTTATTTGGGGGGGTTGTGTTTGTTTGTTAATATTATTATTATCTAGAAGCTAACCAAGTCTCTAGTTGTACAGGTGAGAAGCTGAGTAGCACTTGTTTAACACTCAGGACCCAATTATAGTACCCTCCCCAGATGTGCGTCTTGTTGCCCTTACTGTCCTGACATCCGCTTGGCCCCTGTATCTATGCTCCAGTGCTGCATGTGTGGAGTCTGAGATACTGTTTACTCTGTCACTCTAATACTTTCCTTGCACTAAAGCTTGACAAATAAATGCGATTTTTCCTTAACTGTTTGCAAGTCCGTAGCGAATACACAGTCCTGATAGAACACCGGCAATGTTTTACACTGATGAACTTCTACTTACTCAGAACCAGCCTTGTCTCTTTTCCACATTTTTAAATCACCATTGGGAATTTTTTGGGTTTTTGCGTGTGTTTTCAGCACTAGTCTCTTTTGCAGTATTACCACAATCCTAGACTTTCTTTAAAATGGGTGAAAGGAGCAGGGTACATTCTATCAGTCAAAAAGCTGATTTCAGGAAGGGAGTACCTTGGGGCACTAACCATCTATCATGAGAGGCATGGCTGTGCCTGGTCTGCCTTTCTAAAATACACATTGCAAGAACATCAGCAGAGTCCCCACAGACTGCTTAATATTGCTGGGTAAGTGGGATGAGATTCCCTGCTGTCAGCCAACTATTTGATTTGCTGCCTCCTCAGTATGGAATTTTACTCGTCACCAAGAGCAATGTATTAAGACAAATTCTGGTTATTGCATTTGCCTCTGCAGAAGAAAGAAGCATAGGGATACGGAGGCTGTTACATATCCTCCATTACTGGGAATTTACTGCATAAAACACAGATTGGTGAATTCAGGTTATGAGGAGGGGAAAAAAATCAGTTTAGGGGTCACATGTGAGATATGTGCACAATATTTTGAACATCTTGCTGGACTTGGGAAACAACTTCCCTGTTTTTTCTGCAGGGGTACCAGACCAGCTTGACAAATCTAAGGAAACCTGTATAAGAAATCAGCCAAACTTAAACATCTATTTGATTTACCGAGAAAAAGTAGATTTGTATAAAATTATGTGCTATTGTGTCCTCTCGTCTTTTATGAGCAAGTAGTGCTTGTGTAAGGTATATGCAATAGATAATAGCATAAGTTGCAATACCTCAGGTGATTAGAGGCTATTCAAATAATAGTAAATTAAAGAAAATTCACAACTGATGATTGAAGGTGCAATTCTAGAGAAGAATTTAAGTTCTGATTTGGCAGATCATCTCATCATCACTTTACAATTTTACAAATTTAACTCATTTTGTTAAATGAAGTAGTGAACTTCTCTAAAGTCTCTTTGAAAGACTTGATCAAGTAAGCTCCCAGTTCATTGTTTGTCTCCTGAACAGCTGCATCGTAACTCCCAAAGAGTGGCGTTGAAGCCTTCACATCCTCTCTATTTGCTTTGAGTAAAATGAGGTTAAGCTCTTCTGCTACCCGTTCATATTTTTGGTGATCAAATCTGCAAAGATCGGCATCATCAATGGGGTAGGTGATTCCAATAGGGTAGCAATCCTTTGGAATTGGGAACTCCACATTTTTCAGCATTGGCAATTCACAGAGAAATGTGAAAAGGTGTTTAAGTGCTTGGGATGACAGTGGGTTTCCAATAAACTTAAACTCCTGTAGTTTCTGACAAGGACTTAAACCTAAAATCAACATGTTTACATGAGTGTCTTGGATATTACAGTCCTCTAGTGTAAGATTCCTGAGCACTGAAGAGCAGTGGCTGAGGAGCTTAAAGAATGCTGATGGAAAAAGCTCAGGTATATCGTGACCACTCAGGTCCAGGACTTCCAAGTGATTGGCATGGAAGCTATTGGCTAAAAAGGCCATATCAGCATGGTTCAAGGAGCAGTTAGAAACATCCAGCATCTTCAATGGAGATTTTAGTGGGCTGCGGAATTAAAGAGAAAAAAAGTCTTATGGTACAAAATGTTGAAAAACTACGTTTACAAAATTTCATGCATCTGGCCACATTATGAATGCAGCCATCTACCACATTATTTTTTCAAACCTCTCTTAAAAACAGAAGCACGTGCCAACAATAGTAAGTATATTTTCCTCCGGAAATTAGTTCCTGCGGTGTCTCTCTCTCTCTCAGAGCCCCGGCTCTGTTTTTGCCTTGGCTAGCTTGAGAGACAAACCACAGTTGGAAGGATTTTTTCCAGGTCCCTAAAGATCTCAGAGCAGCTGCAAACCTTTTCCTTTAGAGAGAGCAGGCCCCCATTGATGGCAAAAGGAAAGAGTCTGCACTTGATTTGGGGGGAATCCGGGCTTCATTCAGTCTTTCTCTTGTGGTCCTGCCCCCGCAGGGTCCAGACCCCCATCCCTGTCTCTGTCCCCAAGCCAAGAGAGAGATCCATGTGCTTAGCCTGGCTTTTATCCTGGGGGAAGGGGCTAGAGGTGAGGACAAGCCACTACCCAATCAAGGATAAGGTGGGAGGGGAATAGAGTTGGATTACATTCTAGTGTGGGAGAATGGGCAGGGAAAAGGAGCAGAGACACATTTTGGGATGATACATTTTCCAGGGGAACAGGGGGGTACAGAAGAAACCATTACAAAACCCAATATGAAAATTAAATACAATCTAAACCCAAATAATGCACAGCAACAAGTTCCATTAATTATCTCCTTCATTGCATGACTCCACTGTGCTAGTTTAATGGGGATTAATTTAGTAACATTCTATATATCTATTTTTGACCCAGTTATGTGTTGTCAAGTGTCTGTGACTTGCTGAATTAACAGCAGATCATTACTACCATAAGAGCATTGGTAACTGCTTCTTGTAGAAAGCTGCTGTTATTCCAGGGGTTTAGATAATTTCCATTAAGAAAGGGTTAATTTCAATATGTAAACCAATCATTATTCTTACAGGATATCTGGTTTTGTTTTTAGCTTTTTTCTGCTACATTTTTAAGTGCCCAAGAGGTTTACGCGTTGTAAACTTTGTGTTCTGGAGTTGCAAAGAGACTTTCTGATTAAGAAGGCTGGAAGAAGTATAACGGAGATTATACTCAGATATTCATTAAATATAAAATAGTTGTGACAAATGAAAATCAAGACATCCCTTTCATACATACTACATCTTAGTGAGACTTCTGCCACAGGGCTCAACTGGATCAAGCTTAGAAACTTGAAGTTCATTTCAGTTGCATTAATTAATATATGCAGTATGCTACTTGCAAATTTTAAACAAAATGACATCTTGTATGGGAAGAAATTTAGACCAAGGTGATTTGTCTGGATGGAATTTTATCTACCTTTCTTTTTTTTTAGGTGGTCTGAAAATGAACTTATTTCCTATTCCAGTGTGAATACTGTTCACTGGTAGTTTGCTAGCTTTTTGCAGCTTGGCAGTTTTCCACAGGAATTCATAATGAAGATTCATATATCAATTTAACTTGCAGCATAGAAAAATATCAGCTCTCTCTTGGCATAAAGAGACACACAACAAACAACTGAAATCAATGAAAATCTACTGTTCTCCTGCCCTCCTTAGAATACAATATCTGTGGAAAAATATATTTACTGACTGTTCTTTAGAGGACAAAATTCATTAGATAATCTTAAAAATACTTGGAATACAACTCAGGACTTACACCAAAGGCCAATGCAAACTGATTAATACATAAGTTCAAATAAAAGATGTCTGGGTATACCAGTCTCTTATGTGGTTGCTAAAAGTGTATTCTCACCAGACGGACTCTGGAAGACTAATTAAAACTTTCAATTTTCCAAAGTGTATTAGGTATTCATTGGCTGCCAGTTCTCCCCAGCAAATGATCTTTCCTAGCTTCCTGCTGCCCCTTCCCCCCCACACCCCAAGATACACTCACTTCCTTATTCTCAGAGATTCACAGCTTGCTGGTGTCACAAAGTGCTCTTTTTTAGTGTGACTGAAAGCAGGATAACCACATTACCTGAGAAGTTTCTGTATTCTTCCAGTGAGTATAGAAAATGACATACTCAGCTCAGTGAGCTGCATCATTTCTCCCATCTTTTCTCCAATGTTAGTTAGCATCTGTTCATCTGTAGCTGTGAACTTCCGCACATTAAATGTCCGTGCTGGCAAGGTCAAGGACATCAATAGAGGGAAGTGGATACTGTTGAAGAGGATTTCCAAGTGTTCCATTTCCAAGTGAACATTATGAACTATTTCCAGTTTGTGCAACAAGGAGGGATCGGTGAGCTTTATGATACAGAAGAATTTCTGCAAGGTTAGGTTGTCAGATCTGAATGCCACACAGCAGATTTTCAGTGGACAACTGCATTTCTTCAACAGGGCCTGCACAACCAGCTCATAGTTCCTCTCTGTAACAAACAAGTCAATTAGCACATTGATACTTATTTCAAAGGTACCTGGGTTGCATTGTGCTTGTTGCAGGTAAGCCAGCAGTTCTGAACAAAGCTTAGAGAGCAGCTGTGTCCTGGCCCACCTACCCATTGTCTTCTTGCACTTACAAAACTGAACTTCAACATCTTTAATACCCGTCAGGTCGACCACTCTCAACTTTTTCATGCAGAGAGAAGACTGATTCAGCACGTAGTCTCGCAGCCCTGTTAGACAGCTTTCCAAGCACACTGAGCATGTTCTATATCTCAGGTCATCCTGGCAGTCCAGAGTAGCTCCCAAAAGTTTTCCCATGTTAAAATCAAAAAGTGGCCAGTTCTCTACCAAGTCATGAATCACTTCCCCTTGCTCCAGTAAATAGCTGGCTTTAAAAAGAAGCGGAAAAAGATCATGGGCAACAGCACCAAGACTCTTCCTGGCAAACTCCGCATTTGACACAAATGCTTCAGCACTAATGAATCGGAGAGACTTCATTGTTGTTCTGGACTCCTTACTGTCATGGAGAGTGACTTCTATATTTAACTAAAGATCGTGGTTGCTTATGACCTTCTATTTTTATCTGCAGCTGCTGTTTGCTGCTAGCAGAAGCCTGGGAAGCCAGAGTGAACAGTCACATGCTGCTTTCTATTTTAGAGCTATACTGTGAGTCTGCAATAATAATCTGTGAGATCTTTAGTCAGAGAGTTTTTAAGCCATTGTATTTATATCAAAGATAACTCAAGTAAATACTGACAGCTACCCTACTGTTCCCAGCAGGAGCAGTAAGATCAGTGCAACACACATACATGAGAATATTGCTGTATCTTTTTTATGCCATACCAAAAAAGCACTCAGAGTTACACTTAAACACATAACATGATCTGTATTCCACTTTTTTTTCCGTGAAAGATGCTATGCTAGGGGTTCCCATGCTGATTTCAATGGGGATGATTTCCCAGAGTTAGCGTAGGACTTCTCCTAAAAACTACAGCCATAGGGAAAGACTGAGGTACTACAGTCATTGAACTGCAACAGTCTGCCTCCATTTTGCCCTACCTGTAAGCAAGAAATAGCTGATACAGTTGCTACAGTGGAAAAGACAAAAGACTAGAAGAGCTCAGAGCTTTGGTGACCAGGATACTTGCTTGTGGTAGGAGACTGAAGGTTGATTACAATACAAGCTGAATAAAACAGAAGCTTAAAACCCTCTCATAACTTCCCAGGCATGTTATTGCTCTTGCTTTGAGCATCAGATGGCCTTTTCTTTCCTGTTATATGAGAAATGATGGTTCTATTGTGATACTGAATGGAAAAGTATTCAAAATCTATCCAGGCTAGGAGAAAAGGCCCTGTCACCCAGCCATCACAAGAGCAGAGATGATGTTTCTTTCTTTCAATCTGGCACCTCGTCCCAGAGGAAGCAATGATGGACACCTCCCTTACCTCTCATGTGTATAGGTAGGCAGCCAGTGAGATGGAGACTTCCTTCCAGCTGTGCTGATCCTGCTTTTCCAGACAATTCCACACCTGTTTTCTGTGAAAAATTCACACCACCCTTCAAAGATTTGGTTTCTTTTTTATTTTCAAGTAAACTCCTTATGGAATATTTGCATATTTTGTCAAAAGCAAAAGAAAAATCCCAAATATGCTTTAAATTACAGGGAAGGGACATCTTTATTAGATGGTGTCATTCTGAGGAAGCTTTTTATTTTTGCAGACTTTTGGTTTGTATTGTTTTAATTTTGCCTTCAAATAGATGAGTGGTAAAAAACATACAAGGAGAAATAGATAGAGCTTGACAAGATATTAAGTATTTTTCTCTGTTTTTCAACTCCAGTTCATGTGTATCAGATGGTGATGATGTAGGTATTATAGTATTTTGTGCAACTTTATGAATACAGAAAATGGATACATATAACTGATCCCTTTATGATAAGAAAAATGTACAAATTGATTGAAACTGTTGTCAGTTTAGTTTTATTGCCTTTCAAAATGGAACAAGCTAGTCCTGAAGATTTTATCTATTTACCTAGTACATCTGGACCGCTTTATCTCCCAACCTTTAGGTACATTTGGTACCTAACTGTACTAACATTTGGACCTCTTTATCTGTTTCCTGGTGTGTTTAGACTAGAGATCTGAAAGTCCCAACATAAATTACTCTACTATTGTCCCAGACTTTTATTAAAATACAGCAATAGGAATACTGCCTGGTTGTGTCAGGATGGAGTCAGAAAGGCCAAGGCTTGGCTGGAGCTGAACTTGGCAAGGGAAAGAACCATAAGAAAAAACTTCTATAGGTATTTCAGCCAAAAAAGAGAGGTCAAAGAAAGTGTACTCCTCTGATAAACACAACCGGGAAACTGATAATAACAAACTAGGAGAAGGCTAAGGTCCAGTTGTTTTGCCTCAGTCCCCACTGAAAAATCTCTCTTCCCACACATCTCAAGGCAAGGACTGGGGGAGCAAAGTCCCTCCCACTGTAAAAGAAGATTGGGCTTGTGACCACTAAGAAACATGAATGTCCAGAATTCCATGGAACCTGATGAGATGAATCCCTGAGGGACTCCTGAGGGAATTGGCTGACACAGTTGCCAAGCCACTCTCCTTGAAAATCTCCTTGAAAAATCACACTCCACTTGAAAATTCATGTCAGTCAGGGGAAGTCTCAGGTGACTGGAAAAGGGGAAACATTGTACCCATCTTTACCTTAGAAGGGTAGAGGAGATGATCCTGGGGACTACTGGCCTGCCCACCTCTGTGCCTGGGTAGATCCTGGAACAGGTCCTCCTGTTAGCTGTGCTAAGGCATATGGAAAACAGGGAGCTGATTTGGGATAATCAGCACAGCTTCACCAAGGGCAATTCCTGCCTTTCCAACCTAGTGGCCTTCTGTGATGGAGTGACTGCATCAGTGGAAAAGGGAAGGGCTGTGGCTGACATTTGTCGGCCATTCTATGGTATTTGACATGGTACCTGACAAAATCATTCTCCTTTAATCGTAGAGAGATGAATTTGGTATGTGGACTGGTGGATAAGGAATTGGCTGGACGGCTGTATCCATCCAGAAAGTGTTGGTCAAGAGGGGAATGGAAATCAGTGAGAAGTGGTGTTCCTCAGGGGTCCATATTGAGACAAGGACTGTCTCAGTCAATGACATAGTGGCAACCAGTGCACCCTCAGCAAATTTGCAGATGACATCAAGCTATTACAGTTGACATGTGCAAGGAATGAGATGCCATCCAGAAGGACCTGGAAAAGCTTGGAAGTAGGCTCATGGGAGCCTTATGAGGTTCAACAAGACCAAATGTGAGGTGCTGCACCTGGGTTGGGGCAACTCACTGTCTCAACACAGGCGTGAGAGGATTGAGAGCAGCCCTGAAGGGTAGAACTTGGATTGCTGGTGGAGATAAACCAGCAAGGTGCACTCACAGCCCAGAAAGCCAACTGTATTCCTGATTCCATTAAAAGCAGTGAAGCCAGCAGGGACAAGGAGAAGATTCTTTCTCTCTCCTCTGGTGAAACCTGACCTGGAGTCTAGACTTCCATTATTTACCTGTCTAGGAGCCCTTACATCCTTATCTCTGCACTTTTGTATCAAAAACTATCCAGCTTCAGCAGTCTGTCTAACCTCGTGTTGTGGTTTAAATCCAGATGGCTACAAACTCCCATGTGGCCTCTCACTCGCTCCCCCCTCCCCAGGAGGATGGAAAAGAGAACTGTAAAACCCATGGGTTGAGATAAGAACAGTTTATTAATTGAAATAAAGTATATTAAAAAAACAAAAACAAAAAAAAAAAACAAAAACAAAACAAAAAAAAACCCCACCACCACAACAACAACTACAACAACAACAACAACAACAAAACTCTAAACAAGACCCAAACTACGTTCATGGTTCCTAGCAATGGGACCATACTGGTTTCAACATCTCAAGAGTATTCAAATTTTTCAAAGTTCCCAAATGCCACTGTAGTTAGCCTAGAGAAGGGGAAGATGTGGGAGAATATAGATGTGATTGTTAACAGTTCCCACCAGATGGCTCCTGAGATTCAGAGGTGCTGTAGTGCCAAGCAGGCAGACAGGATTAGGCTCATGACCAGCGATTCTATCACCTCACAAACTGTCAATAAAAAGTGCAACTAAATTATAACCTCATCCCAGACACCAAAAGCGATAAACATCACATCAGTGGACACACACTGCAATAAGCTATTGCATAACACAACTCTGAGAACAAGGGCAATAGCCCTGAGACCAAATTAGCCTTACATATGCAAGTAAATTAGTAATATTGTTAATTGCTTTCCTAAGAGTATTTATTGTGAAGCTCAGAACTCTGCTACTTTCTACAGAAAATTTCTGACTTGCCAAGCTGTCATGAAAAATTTGAAAAGTCCATGACATTTGTGGTCTTAGACTCTGATCTGTGTAGATGAGATTTTACATCAGCTTCATCTACAAAGAGCTAAGGAATTTATCATGGCAGGCATAGTTGCACAGGACAAGTAATGCTAATGATTGAAAAAAATTATAGATTTTAAAGATTATAACATGAACATCATAGTAATTATTTTGCATGAGAATAAAATAAAAGAACAGTTTTCACTAAAAAAAAAATTGCTATTAAACTTATCACAAAAAAGAAAAAAAAAAAAAACAAAGGGCAATTAAGTACCACACCATTGCTTATACAAATTGACTGAAATTTACTGTTTTTTTCA
Organism: Hirundo rustica; assembly: GCF_015227805.2. Lineage (NCBI taxonomy): Eukaryota > Metazoa > Chordata > Aves > Passeriformes > Hirundinidae > Hirundo > Hirundo rustica. The sequence goes on from NC_053450.1 coordinate 99,796,066, forward strand.
GCTCAGTCTTCCTCCTCTCTGTCAGAATGATTATGTTACTCAGGTATTAATCAGGGTATTAATTTGTTAAAGATTTGATCTTTCTCTTCCATATTTAATGAACAATCATCTGGCACCGGTTGCACTCCTTTTTTGTAATATTGATGTTAGGGGAAGGAGAGAAAAAAAACCCCAAACCATATTTTTTGCATCTATTTTTTAAAAATAGTGTTCTCTTGTGCTGGGTTTTTTAGTTTGGATTTAGATTTTGGGTAGGTGTAGAAGGAAACAGAACATCACCTCTACCTTGTCAAGCAAAACCTGGTGATCTTGCAGCTTTCTTACTTGCTCCAGTGAAAGCTGTCCTTGATCTAAAGAGCCAAGGTATTTCTCTTGCACATTTACAAACTACAATTTTATCTGCATTAAAATGCAAAAAACTTTGTTTCCCTGTTCAGCAAACCAAACATACACTGTTCAGGGGAACGGTGCATAGAAATTAGATGGCTTGTTGAAGTAAGATTATACACTTAATATATTACCTCATACATTTCTCTCTTAATAAATTCTGCCTCTTTATGTTACAACTGAATTGGGCCAGCTTGACACATTGACCTGATGACAATAATTTGTTATGCATGTTAATAAATTGCTCATATTAATATTAATAGCACTGCACACATATTGTCTCTGAGCAGCATTATGCAATAAAGAGCAATATACATAATGTCAGATAAATTCAGCTATTTAAACAGAGAAAAATAAGTTTAAGGTACAATTCCTAAAAAGTAATGGTGACCTGGTCACAATCTTCCCCAGATTTTCATGCTTCTTCAAGATTCCCCAGCTGCCAAAGGCATTTATTGGACAACAACAACAGCCTATGGACTTCCTCATCTACTTGATCTGCTTACAAACTCCATGGTATCTCTTTTGGATAGGGAGAAAATATCAACGGAATTTATCTGATGTGGACTTTGTCAGAGAGCAAACTGCATCCTTCAGGAGGCACCAATCCCTATTTTTCTAATTAATGTCACTGCAAACAAGCCAGTAACTACAAAATGTAATACTTTATTCAACTTGTCAAATTAAAATATACCTCCTCAAAACAACAGTGCAGTCCTTACTATGAATATCACACTCTCTTTCATTTGTTAAGATGCAACAGAAAGAAAGAAGTTCCCTTGTCTAATTGTCACTCAGAATAAAATCAAGAAAGCAACTTACTCCACCCGAAACATCTTGGTCTGTTCAGTACAGCACCTCGGCCCATAAATTTGAGGTAAATTCCATGATGCTGAAATAATTCCTACTAAAATAAATGGCCATTGATGGAAGTTAATTTAAGTTTTACGTAAATTCATTCAGTCTAAAACATAATTAATATTTATTATTTCAAAGTACCTTAGAATATCTCCTCTTACAAATTAAAAAAATAATTATTAGAATCTCTTCATTCAGTCTTTAGCTGAATTTAAATACTAGTTAGCATCACTAAAAATGTCATATTAAGAACTACAGATGTGTCTTAAGATGCATCTTACTTATTACTATTAATACTATTTTTAATACTATTTTTCTGAAAACACCACTGTTACTGTCACTTTAATAAGTACTTTACTTTTCTTACAATATTAATAACCAACACTTTTAGCCAGTCCTACATGCATTTAATAACAGAGGGATGCCATATAATGCAAATAATAATACAAGGGATCTTAAAAATTGTTCATCAACAAAACATGCAACAATAATTCTCTGGGTATATCATGTTTGGATTTTTTCAGTGTCATACACTCCGATACTGTGATATGAAAAGCTGAATGATAGGAATATTTACAGTACTCAGTGTTCACAAGCCTCTTTAGAAAGCCACTCGGGTTTCAAAAATAAATATTTTAATAAAATGCAAAATTTAAAATAAAGATTGTAAACTAATAATTTCATGGATATCTCCAAGACCTTATTTATCTTTTCACCTACCATTTACATAGCTATCTGGATACGATCCTGAGTAATGTGCTCTAGGGGAACATGCTTGAGCAGGGACATTGGACTAGATGACTTCCAGACCTCCCTTTCAACCTTACCCAATCAGTCATTCTGGCATTCTGTGATTTTGTTATAGTTATATATTCACCTCTTCCTACTTGTTGCTTTAGAGCTAATTTATGCATTAGACTATGACCTATGCTTATGGAATGGCATGACAACAGACAAATTCTATTTCAGATCAGGAAAAAATACTTTTTCTTCCTTAAAAAAAGGAAAAAAAAAGTGTAAATGCAGGAATTTCACTTTGTATATTAACAATAAGACTCCAATTAATTCATGCTATTCACCTCAACAACAATTATTAGTGTATTTCACACATTTCTGATTCTGTAAGCATTCTAAGCTTAATAGGTCTCCTCACATACTGGTTGTATAAATCAGTGAAGAGTCTCTGAAAGAGTCTGTTGCTCTGACATCAATCCAGCCACACACTAACTACTGGTTAGTTGGGGGCATGGAGTTTACTGCTTAGGAGACTTAAACTGCTGACCTGAGGCTTTGATTATTTTGTTTCCATGTACTGCTTCTTCATTTGGCTGACCATCTACTGGGAATTTTACTGATTGTTTTCACAACGTCACTCATCACTGATGCAACAGCCTTTCAGAAGAAACATGCAGAAATCTTTGTGCCCTTTAAAATCTATCCTTTTCAAAGTGCATCAGCATCCTCCTTTCTTATCTGGTTAATTCCATAATTTCTCGATCCTGTATCAGTCTTGATGGCCCTGTTGCAATACATACTTACACTAGAGGGTGACAGGCACATGTAGCATAATCGAGGATAATACTGGCCACTCCAAGCAGGCTGTGATGATACCAAGATATTTGTAAATCAAAGTAAACAAGTGAATAAGGATGAGAAGAATGTTCTCAGAGTAAGCAATAAATACTTCAGATTGCACTGACAACATATGGCTCCCACCATACCTTAGGAATCCTGCTACGTTTCTGGAGCTGTGGTACAGATTATCTAAAATACATTATATAAGCAGCACCTGTAGAAAACCAGGCCAAAGAGTGTCTGTATCGGGGAAATCTTGGCAAAGATAACAATGTACAAGAAAAACACTTTCTTATTAAGCTGAAATACCAAAGAAGAAATAATGGCACTTCATGCTGTGTCCTTCCATAGAGAGAAACAATAAAAACTGAATAGCTAGACAGAACCTTAACTCCTAATAAAGCCTTGCTCCTACTGTTTATGCTGACTAAACATAGCCAGCAGCTCTGAAAAACCTAGAAGCTGTGAAAAAATAAGATATCTAGTCAGGTCTCACAAAGATGTCACATTTCTGAACATTTTCATTCCAACAATAATCTCTTATGCACTAACAAGAACTAGATCTGCAGTACTTTACTTAAAAAAAAAATTTTTTTTCCAATAACCACTCATTCCTCAGTTACATCTCTGTATTAGTTAAATAATCTTTTTCTCTAACATTTATTTAAGTTGGTTGACTTGTCTTACCTGCACAACAGGATGTACATCTTTCCTGATGTACAGCTGTGTATTTTAACTGGCACAGGACTATTTGAGTGGATGTGGTTTTCAAAGTCAGGAAAAAATGCTTTTTCATATTCAGTGGCCATAGTAACTTCTCCAAGCAAGGCACAGTGCTCCATTTCCAAGTTACTAGATGGTCTGGGGGGCTGCTTTGGTCCCAGTCAGCAGAGCAGCTGTATTTACTGGTGCTCCACAGTCTTACCCTCATATTCATGGTACATTTCAAAGATCAGTCTTCTGCAACAAAGGGAAGCTGACCATAGCAGTCTGTAACTCTTCAAAGATTTCAGGGCAAGAGTGTCAATAATGTATTCGTTTGACCACTATCTTCTCTCCTGCTTTGATCTTACATGAGAATGTGCACTTCCACATCCTGCTTCTTTTTGGATCATGCATGAATTAGATTCAAAAGAGCACTAAACCAGTGAAACAGAGCAACAGAGGACAGGTGAAGGACTGAAAGAGTTTATCCTGGAAATGGTAACAGGGCAAAGCAAAGAACACAAAGAATCACAACTCTTTCCTGATTGCAATGTTTTTCTGCCTCTGAATTGCCTTCTTATCTAGGCAGTTGGACAGACACTGAATAATCTGATACACTTGATTACCTTGAACTAATTTGGTCAGAAAAACTTGTTCCGTTTCAGGTTCCAAGGATCAAAGAGAGAAGGAACAGATGGAATGTGCAGGCTCACAAGATTCCCAGGCTGATGGCAAGCCCAAAAACAAATGCTGAAAACATTTGCAAGGGAATAAACTTTGAAAATTTTAAAGTAGTTCACCATCCATGTTTTTTATTTTGTCTGAAAGCATATGGTCTAGGCTTAGGCTGTTAAGAAATGTGTATGGCCACTAAGTCTCACCACTAACTTACTAAAAAAAGCTGTATTCCCATTTACACTATCAGCAAAAGATGTCCAATGACATGTCAAGTTAAAAAAGTTCTCTTCAATAAGATTCTGCTTTTAAGGGTAACACCTGTATATGACTTTGCTCTGCATGACAAACAATATACATTTTGAATAGTTCCACACAATTTTCCTATTTTAATTTATATATTAACATACCCCTTATTTTTCCTCTCATTTGACATACATGTGATTTTTAACACCTATTTCCAATTACTTCATTGCTTCATCATACTGGGAAATTAATCTTAAGTAAATCCAAATAACATAATACTTTAGCCAAAGAGTTTAAAGTTTTTTTGTAATGTTGCACATTTATGGCATCTCCTAATGCTCTTTGCATCCAAATGAGAGCAATTAATCCCAGAATCCCAGAATCATTTAGGGTGGAAAGGACCATAGGACTAAGTGCCACGTCCAGTAGTTTCTTGAACACCTCCAGGGATGGTGACTCCACCACCTCCCTGGGAAGTCCATTCCAATATTTAACAACTCTTTCAAGGAATAACTTCTTCCTGATGTCCAACCTGAACGTCTGATGCTGCATCTTGAAGCTATGTCCTCTTGTCCTGTTGCTGGTTGCCTGGGAGGAAAGATAGACCCCTACCTGGATATAACCTCCTTTCAGGCAGTTGTAGAGAGCAATAAGGTACCCCTGAGCTTCCTTTTCTCCAGACTAAACTCAGATGCTCCGCATATGACTTACCCTCCATACCCTTCACCAGCTCCACTGCTCTTCTTTGGACATGCTCCAGCACCTCAATGACTTTCTTGGAGTGAGGGGCCCAAAACTGCATATAGTATTTGAAGTGGAGCCTCACCAGCACCAAGTACAGGAGGACTATCCCTGTCCTGGTCTGGCTGGCCACACTATTTCTGGTATACACCACACCTTCCTGACCTTCTCATCTTCCTGGACTCACACTGGCTCATGTTCAGCCTGCTGCCAACCAGCACCCCCAGGTCCTTTTCCACTGGGCGGCTTTCCAGTCACTCTTCACCCAGCCCATGGAGCTGCGTAAGATTGTTTTGACCAAGCCTTTGGTCTGGTTGAACCTCATAAGATTGGCCTCCGTCCACCAATCTAGCTCATCCAAGTCCCTCTGTAGAACCTTCCTATCCTCCAGATCAACCCTCCCACGCAACTTGATGTAATTTGTGAACTTACTGAGAGTGCACTTGATGTCCTCATCCAGGTCATTAAATTAAAAAGGACTGCCCCAATACTAAGCCTCAGGGAACCCTGCTAGTGACCAGTCACAAAGTGGATGTAGCACCACTCACCACATCTCTCTTGGCTCACCCATCCAGTCAGTTCTTAACCCAGCAAAAAGTGCACCTGTCTAAGCAATGGGCTGACAGCTTTTCCTGGAGTATGCTATGGGAGACTGTATCAAACGTGCTGAAGTTCAGGCAGACAACATCCACAGCCTTTCCCCACTCTACCAGGTGGGTCACCTGGTCATAAAAGGAGATCAGGTTGGTTAGGAAGGACCTGCCTCTCCTAAACCCATTCTAGCTTGGTTGTCCTGTATGTGCCATGTGATTGCACTCAAGATGATCTCTTCCATAACCCCCCTGGTCTCCGGGATCAGGCTGACAGGCTTGTAGTTCCCTGCATTCTTCTTCTGGTTCTTGTTGTGGGTGGGCATGACATTGGCCAGCCTCCAGCTGTCTGAGACATCCCGGTTAACCAGGACTGATTATAAATGATGGATAGAGGCTTGGTGAACCTTCCAGCAGCTCCTTCAGTATCCTTGGATGAATCCCATCTGGTCCCAAAGATATATGAGTGTCTTAGTGGCCCAGCAGGTCATCTGAGTAGTAAAGGTCTTCACATTCATGTGGAATTCCTTGTGCATCCGTTTCTGCCCATTGCATCTTGGCCTATCAGTTGGCACCACTGACAAGAGCCTGGCTCCATCTTCTGGCACCCCTCACTTAGATACTGATAGACATTGATGAGGTCTCCTCTCAATCGCTCCTTTTTAAAGCTGAACAGGGCCAGCTCCCTCAGCCTTGCTTCATAAGAGAGATTCTCCAGACACTTGATCAACTTTGTAGCTCTCCCCGGAACTGCTCCCGGAGCTCCACATCTTGTCCTGAGGAGCTCAGAAGTGGAGACAACACTTCATGTGGCCTCACCAGGGCTGAGTAGAGGGGCATGATCTCCTCCTTGGCCTGCTGGCAGTGCTCTTCTGAATGCACCCAAAGATACCATTGGCCTTCTTGGCCACAAGATCGCACTGTTTGTTTGCTCATTGACAGCTTGTTGTCATCCAGGATCCCAGGTCTTTCTCCATAGAGCTGCTTTCCAGCAGTTTGGCCCCCAGCTTGTGCTGGTGGTTAGGGTTATTCCTCTCCAGGTGCAGGACCCTGCATTTTTTCCCTGTTGAATTTCTGAAGGTTCTTCTCTGCCTATCCCTCCAGCCTGTCAAGGTTGCTCTGGAGGGTTGCACAGCTCTCTGAGGTGTCAGACACTCCTCACAGCTTTGGGTCATCAGTGAATTTGGTGGGGAGGCATTTGCCCGTTCATCCAAATCATTGATGAACAAGTTAAACCACTGGGCCCAGTGTAGAACCCTGAGGGATACCGCTAATTACAGGCTTCCAACTAGTCCCTGTGCCACTGATCATGATCCTCCAGGATCTGCTGTTCAGCCAGTAATGAATTCATCACTTCCAGGTAATTCTGGAAGTAGTGAATTCTCCAGCCTAGCCTTACAGATGTTTCACAGAAGAGTGAGCTTGGTCTAGCACTGTAATGATCTGATAAGTTTTACAAGTCCTGTTTTAAAGTCAGAAAACTGGACCACAGGAAGCAGTGACCCAGGATTGTGTCCCCCAGAATATTTTACAGTACACAGAGTATGCCAGAATCTGTTTCTGTGCTCATCATTTTTGGTTTAAAATATAAAGGGATGGATGGTGTTATTCCTGTGGAAACACAGAGCATAAAGAGCACCTGTTCAGGAAGCAATCATCTCTAAGCAGTTGCTAAGCTTCAGGATCTCTCTTCCTTAAAGAGGAGCAAACAGTCATCCTGGGAGTGGTACCTGCCTCACAAAGAGTCATGGGAAAGATAAGAATTTCTTTAGCTCATTTTCCCACCAGCTCACTCATCTGGAAGTGGGAGGAAAAAGACGACAATCACAGAACTCCCAATTCCTTTTGGCACATTGTACTTATTTTCACTGGCATGCATGCCAAAGAGTTCCACACACAATTGGAGTGTACTGATTGGAGATAATCATACAAGATTATGCCAGCCTCATATTTCAGTTAAAAACCTTTATAGACAAATACCAAGTACTAGTTGGAGAAACATTTGCTAGTGTTGCTACATAGACTCAGCCTTTCTCTAAACACTGTGCTTCCAGTACTTCTGACTCCTTGGATCTCAGCTGCATCTTGGAACCTGTGTTTATCTCAGAGTTAATTGTAATTCTATGTATTTGCTAGCAACAAAGAAATTTTTGAACCTTAAAACCAAGCTTGATCTTGAGATGATGTTTTCCAATGGAAAGGTCCTTTGAGGCAAAATAAATTGTTTGATCTGTTTTCTAGGCTTAAGATTTAAGTCTTTTTTACGGCTATTTCAGCACATACTTTTATCATGGGTTGGCACAATTTTGTTTTCTACATATAGAGAAATGTAAAATGTTTTTCACTGCCCTAACCGTAGCATAGGTTGAGGGAAGGAGGACAGGGACCTATCAGGGGGCGGGCTGGGATATTGGCAGCTAAGTTGACTAATGAGAAATGCCAGTGTGACTTTGGAAGGTACATTTAAAACTAATCTGCTGCGGACCGCCCACTCTCTTGCTTTAGAATCAGCAATGAGGTAACATCGGAGGCAGCGGGCGGCCTCCGGTTGGGCCTTGCTGCCCTTTTGGGTGGCCGGGCCGGGCCTGGCCAGGTGTCTGGGGGCCGCTGCCTGCATGGGGAAGGCTTAGGCCGGCTGAGCCCCTTTCCCTTGCTTGCTGACAGGGGAGAGGGTCAGCTGCTGCTTGGCAGTGCAGGGCCATGTGCTCAGACCACGGCAGAATGGGCCAAAACATGGCCCAGCTTAATCACCGCTGGCAGCAGACAAAGCAAGCCTGCAGCTCGATAACAACTTTGAGCTGGACTGTCCTAGATGAGACCGAGGGGTGGAAAAAAGGACCTTTACCAGCTTCCTTTATCAGCACGGCCTTGCATTTTTTCTTCAGCCCTGCAGCTTGGCACATGCACGTGGCCTTTGCAAGCCTAAGTAAACTTAACCCTTTCTTAGCAACACAGAACTTTTAAAGCACAATTCTTCCTCGAGAGAAAGAAGAAAAAAACAGAAGGTACATAGAACAGGCTCTGCATGAAGTCAGTTAGATGAGAAGTGAAAGAACTAATAATATTGGAATAAGATTGAAGGAGTGGACATTTTTAACTAGACTTTTCTAAGGTAAATTATGAAGAAATGAACTGTTCTTTGCAGCATCTTCGTATTATTTGAGTAGAATGCTATTCTAATCAAAATTAAGGACTGGTGTAATAGAGATTTATTTGGGAACTTCGAAACCCCCGCTCCTGGGTCAAAAGGAAGTCTCAGCCTTTTGAGACAAAGATAATTTTAGATCAGAAGAAGTATTTGTAAATAATACCCCAGATACACTGAGAAGATCTACGGATAGAACATCACAGTCTGCGAAAACTCTGGGTGGCATCATATGTGTGTGTGACGTTAAAAGACTGGACTCTTTTGTCTTGTAGAAAACATCTTCATAAAAGATCTTAGAAAGACTATTCTCCTAAAATAATGTGTAGTTATGTCTAAGTAGTGAAACTAACTGAAAATCCGAAGTTGTGTGTTTCTATGTTGTTCAATAAGAAAGTCAGTAGATTGTAAGAGGAAAGAAGCGTGTTTTTGAACTTTCATTCTGTTTTAGGTTTTTTTTTTCCCAACTTTTTTTTTTCTATTATTTTAGTGTGTGTTAATAAAACCATGTTTGTTCATTTCTAAACTTAAGCCTACTTTGTTTAATTTTCTATTAATCTCTCCTTCCCATAAAAATATTAACACTAAAACCCCTACATTAATTATTGTTTCCACCCGGTTTTATAAAACTAAAAGCATAATAACTTTGAATTTCTAAGTTTTCACTTGTTCCAGCAAGGAAAAATGCTCCTGCAGCACTTTTCTGCTGCTATCAGTACTTACAGAGACTCTGATGATACGGTGCGTGTTTTCCATTTTTGCAGAAAGCAGAGGATGGGGGCTGATGTCTACTTGCTCTCCTTCCATATCAGAACTGTAAAGTTGTACAAGCTCTGTTTTGCAGCAAGAACAGTGAACACAGCTCTCGCTGAGTATGCTTCTAAATATCGGTTTGCACAGACCAAATCCCATGTGTGTTTTCACTTGTTCCAGTAAGAAAACATGCTACTGCAGCAACTTTCCAACTACTTTCAGCCCATACTGAGATTCTGATCTTACTGTGTCTGTTTTCCATGTTTTCAGCAAGCAGAGCATGTGGGCTGATGTCTACTTGCTCTCTTTCCATGTTAGATCTGTAAAGATGTACAAGCTCTGTTTTGCATACAGGGCACTGCACACAGCTGTGTATGCTTATGAATGTCGGTTCGCACAGTACAGATCCCATGTGAGTTTTCACTTGTTCCAGCAAGGAAACATGCTCCTGCAGCATTTCTTTGCTACTTTCAGTACTTGCTGAGATTCTAATGGTACGGCGTGTGTTTTCCATGTTTGCAGCAAGCAGAGCATGTGGGCTGATGTCTACTTGCTCCCTTTCCATGTTAGAGCTGTAAAGATGTACAAGATCAGTTTTGCAGCGAGAACAGTGCACACAGCTCTCGCTGAGTATGCTTCTGAATATCGGTTTGCATTGTGCACAGCCCAGGTGAGTTTTCACTTGTTCTACCAAGGAAACATGCTCCTGCAGCACTTTTCTGCTACTATAATTTCTTACTGAGATTCCGATGATAGGGTGAGTTTTTTCCATCTTTGCAGCAAGCAGAGCATGGGGGCTGATTACAAATTGCACTCTTTCCATGTTAGAGCTGAAAAGATGCACAAGCTCTGTTTTGCATAAAGAGCAGTGCACGCTGCTCTTGCTATGCATCCTTGTGAAAGTCGGTGCACACAGAACAGATCCCATGTGAGCTTTCAAATGTTCCAGCAAGGAAACATGCTCCTGCAGCACTGTTCTGCTACTATCAGTGATTACTGAGATTCTCATGATACAGTGTGTTTTTTCCATCTTTGCAGCAAGCAGAGCATGTGGGCTGATTTCAACTTTACCTCTTTCCATGTTAGAAGCTGTAAAGATGCACAAGCTCTATTTTGCAGCAAGAACAGTACACGCTGCTCTCGCGGTGTATGCTTCTGAATATCGGTTCACTCAAAGCAAATCCCATGTGCGTTTTCACTTGTTCCAGCAAGGAAACACAGTAGTGCAGCACTTTACTGCTACTTTCAGCACTTCCTGAGATTCCAATGGTACAGTGTGTGTTTTCCATATTTGCTGCAACCAGAGCATGTGGGTTGATGTCTACTTGCTCTCTTTCCATGTTAGAGCTGTAAAATTGTACAAGTTCTTTTTTGCAAGAGCAGTGCACACAGCTCTCGCGGTGTATGCTTCTGAATATCGGTTTGCTCAGTGCAAATCCCCTGTGAGTTTTCATGGGTTCTAGCAAGGAAACATACTCCTGCAGTAAATTTCCTGCTACTTTCAGCGCTTGCTGAGATTCTGATGGTACAGTGTGTGTTTTCCCTGTTTGCAAGCACCAGAGCACGGGGACTGCCGTCCACTTGCTCCCTTTCTGTGTTAGAGCACTAAAGATGTACAAGTACTGTTTTACATAGAGAGCAGTACACACAGTTCTCGCAATGTATCCTTGTCAATATGGGATTACACATAGCAGATCACATGTGAGTTTTCACATATTGCAGCAAGGAAACATGCTCCAGCAGGATTTCTCTGCTTCTATCAGTGATTTCTGAGATTCTGATGCTAGGGTGTCTGTTTTCCATGTTTGCAACAACTACAGCATGTATGCTGCTCTCTGCTTGCTCTGTTTCCATGCTAGAATCTTTAAAGAAGAAGAAGCTCTGCTTTGCGAGCACAGTGCGCAAAGCACTCGCTGTGCATGCTTCTTTTCAGCGGTTTGCACTCTGAACAGCATATGTGTGTTTTTCACGTGTTCTAGCAAGCAAATATGCTCCTGCAGCATTTCTCTGCTTCTATCAGTGATTTCTGAGATTCTGATGCTAGGGTGCCTGTTTTCCATGTTTGCAACAAGTGCAGCATGTATGCTGCTCTCTGCTTGCTCTGTTTCGCTGTTAGAAGCTGTTAAGCTGAACAGGCTCTGCTTTGCGAGCACAGCGCGCACAGCACTCGCTGTGCGTGCTTCTTTTCAGCGGTTTGCACTCTGCACAGCATATGTGTGTTTTTCACTTGTTCTACAAAGCACACAAGCTCCTGCAGCATTTCTCTGCTTCTATCAGTGATTTCTGAGATTCTGGTGCTAGGGTGCCTGTTTTCCATGTTTGCAACAAGTGCAGCATGTATGCTGCTCTCTGCTTGCTCTGTTTCGCTGTTAGAAGCTGTTAAGCTGAACAGGCTCTGCTTTGCGAGCACAGCGCGCACAGCACTCGCTGTGCGTGCTTCTTTTCAGCGGTTTGCACTCTGCACAGCATATGTGTGTTTTTCACTTGTTCTACAAAGCACACAAGCTCCTGCAGCATTTCTCTGCTTCTATCAGTGATTTCTGAGATTCTGGTGCTAGGGTGCCTGTTTTCCATGTTTGCAACAAGTGCAGCATGTATGCTGCTCTCTGCTTGCTCTGTTTCGCTGTTAGAAGCTGTTAAGCTGAACAGGCTCTGCTTTGCGAGCACAGCGCGCACAGCACTCGCTGTGCGTGCTTCTTTTCAGCGGTTTGCACTCTGCACAGCATAGGTGTGTTTTTCACTTGTTCTACAAAGCACACAAGCTCCTGCAGCATTTCTCTGCTTCTATCAGTGATTTCTGAGATTCTGGTGCTAGGGTGCCTGTTTTCCATGTTTGCAACAAGTGCAGCATGTATGCTGCTCTCTGCTTGCTCTGTTTCGCTGTTAGAAGCTGTTAAGCTGAACAGGCTCTGCTTTGCGAGCACAGCGCGCACAGCACTCGCTGTGCGTGCTTCTTTTCAGCGGTTTGCACTCTGCACAGCATAGGTGTGTTTTTCACTTGTTCTACAAAGCACACAAGCTCCTGCAGCATTTCTCTGCTTCTATCAGTGATTTCTGAGATTCTGGTGCTAGGGTGCCTGTTTTCCATGTTTGCAACAAGTGCAGCATGTATGCTGCTCTCTGCTTGCTCTGTTTCGCTGTTAGAAGCTGTTAAGCTGAACAGGCTCTGCTTTGCGAGCACAGCGCGCACAGCACTCGCTGTGCGTGCTTCTTTTCAGCGGTTTGCACTCTGCACAGCATATGTGTGCTTTTTCACTTGTTCTACAAAGCACACAAGCTCCTGCAGCATTTCTCTGCTTCTATCAGTGATTTCTGAGATTCTGGTGCTAGGGTGCCTGTTTTCCATGTTTGCAACAAGTGCAGCATGTATGCTGCTCTCTGCTTGCTCTGTTTCGCTGTTAGAAGCTGTTAAGCTGAACAGGCTCTGCTTTGCGAGCACAGCGCGCACAGCACTCGCTGTGCGTGCTTCTTTTCAGCGGTTTGCACTCTGCACAGCATAGGTGTGCTTTTTCACTTGTTCTACAAAGCACACAAGCTCCTGCAGCATTTCTCTGCTTCTATCAGTGATTTCTGAGATTCTGGTGCTAGGGTGCCTGTTTTCCATGTTTGCAACAAGTGCAGCATGTATGCTGCTCTCTGCTTGCTCTGTTTCGCTGTTAGAAGCTGTTAAGCTGAACAGGCTCTGCTTTGCGAGCACAGCGCGCACAGCACTCGCTGTGCGTGCTTCTTTTCAGCGGTTTGCACTCTGCACAGCATATGTGTGCTTTTCACTTGTTCTACAAAGCACACAAGCTCCTGCAGCATTTCTCTGCTTCTATCAGTGATTTCTGAGATTCTGGTGCTAGGGTGCCTGTTTTCCATGTTTGCAACAAGTGCAGCATGTATGCTGCTCTCTGCTTGCTCTGTTTCGCTGTTAGAAGCTGTTAAGCTGAACAGGCTCTGCTTTGCGAGCACAGCGCGCACAGCACTCGCTGTGCGTGCTTCTTTTCAGCGGTTTGCACTCTGCACAGCATATGTGTGTTTTTCACTTGTTCTACAAAGCACACAAGCTCCTGCAGCATTTCTCTGCTTCTATCAGTGATTTCTGAGATTCTGGTGCTAGGGTGCCTGTTTTCCATGTTTGCAACAAGTGCAGCATGTATGCTGCTCTCTGCTTGCTCTGTTTCGCTGTTAGAAGCTGTTAAGCTGAACAGGCTCTGCTTTGCGAGCACAGCGCGCACAGCACTCGCTGTGCGTGCTTCTTTTCAGCGGTTTGCACTCTGCACAGCATATGTGTGCTTTTCACTTGTTCTACAAAGCACACAAGCTCCTGCAGCATTTCTCTGCTTCTATCAGTGATTTCTGAGATTCTGGTGCTAGGGTGCCTGTTTTCCATGTTTGCAACAAGTGCAGCATGTATGCTGCTCTCTGCTTGCTCTGTTTCGCTGTTAGAAGCTGTTAAGCTGAACAGGCTCTGCTTTGCGAGCACAGCGCGCACAGCACTCGCTGTGCGTGCTTCTTTTCAGCGGTTTGCACTCTGCACAGCATATGTGTGTTTTTTCACTTGTTCTACAAAGCACACAAGCTCCTGCAGCATTTCTCTGCTTCTATCAGTGATTTCTGAGATTCTGGTGCTAGGGTGCCTGTTTTCCATGTTTGCAACAAGTGCAGCATGTATGCTGCTCTCTGCTTGCTCTGTTTCGCTGTTAGAAGCTGTTAAGCTGAACAGGCTCTGCTTTGCGAGCACAGCGCGCACAGCACTCGCTGTGCGTGCTTCTTTTCAGCGGTTTGCACTCTGCACAGCATAGGTGTGTTTTTCACTTGTTCTACAAAGCACACAAGCTCCTGCAGCATTTCTCTGCTTCTATCAGTGATTTCTGAGATTCTGGTGCTAGGGTGCCTGTTTTCCATGTTTGCAACAAGTGCAGCATGTATGCTGCTCTCTGCTTGCTCTGTTTCGCTGTTAGAAGCTGTTAAGCTGAACAGGCTCTGCTTTGCGAGCACAGCGCGCACAGCACTCGCTGTGCGTGCTTCTTTTCAGCGGTTTGCACTCTGCACAGCATATGTGTGCTTTTCACTTGTTCTACAAAGCACACAAGCTCCTGCAGCATTTCTCTGCTTCTATCAGTGATTTCTGAGATTCTGGTGCTAGGGTGCCTGTTTTCCATGTTTGCAACAAGTGCAGCATGTATGCTGCTCTCTGCTTGCTCTGTTTCGCTGTTAGAAGCTGTTAAGCTGAACAGGCTCTGCTTTGCGAGCACAGCGCGCACAGCACTCGCTGTGCGTGCTTCTTTTCAGCGGTTTGCACTCTGCACAGCATATGTGTGTTTTTCACTTGTTCTACAAAGCACACAAGCTCCTGCAGCATTTCTCTGCTTCTATCAGTGATTTCTGAGATTCTGGTGCTAGGGTGCCTGTTTTCCATGTTTGCAACAAGTGCAGCATGTATGCTGCTCTCTGCTTGCTCTGTTTCGCTGTTAGAAGCTGTTAAGCTGAACAGGCTCTGCTTTGCGAGCACAGCGCGCACAGCACTCGCTGTGCGTGCTTCTTTTCAGCGGTTTGCACTCTGCACAGCATATGTGTGCTTTTCACTTGTTCTACAAAGCACACAAGCTCCTGCAGCATTTCTCTGCTTCTATCAGTGATTTCTGAGATTCTGGTGCTAGGGTGCCTGTTTTCCATGTTTGCAACAAGTGCAGCATGTATGCTGCTCTCTGCTTGCTCTGTTTCGCTGTTAGAAGCTGTTAAGCTGAACAGGCTCTGCTTTGCGAGCACAGCGCGCACAGCACTCGCTGTGCGTGCTTCTTTTCAGCGGTTTGCACTCTGCACAGCATATGTGTGCTTTTCACTTGTTCTACAAAGCACACAAGCTCCTGCAGCATTTCTCTGCTTCTATCAGTGATTTCTGAGATTCTGGTGCTAGGGTGCCTGTTTTCCATGTTTGCAACAAGTGCAGCATGTATGCTGCTCTCTGCTTGCTCTGTTTCGCTGTTAGAAGCTGTTAAGCTGAACAGGCTCTGCTTTGCGAGCACAGCGCGCACAGCACTCGCTGTGCGTGCTTCTTTTCAGCGGTTTGCACTCTGCACAGCATATGTGTGCTTTTCACTTGTTCTACAAAGCACACAAGCTCCTGCAGCATTTCTCTGCTTCTATCAGTGATTTCTGAGATTCTGGTGCTAGGGTGCCTGTTTTCCATGTTTGCAACAAGTGCAGCATGTATGCTGCTCTCTGCTTGCTCTGTTTCGCTGTTAGAAGCTGTTAAGCTGAACAGGCTCTGCTTTGCGAGCACAGCGCGCACAGCACTCGCTGTGCGTGCTTCTTTTCAGCGGTTTGCACTCTGCACAGCATATGTGTGCTTTTCACTTGTTCTACAAAGCACACAAGCTCCTGCAGCATTTCTCTGCTTCTATCAGTGATTTCTGAGATTCTGGTGCTAGGGTGCCTGTTTTCCATGTTTGCAACAAGTGCAGCATGTATGCTGCTCTCTGCTTGCTCTGTTTCGCTGTTAGAAGCTGTTAAGCTGAACAGGCTCTGCTTTGCGAGCACAGCGCGCACAGCACTCGCTGTGCGTGCTTCTTTTCAGCGGTTTGCACTCTGCACAGCATATGTGTGCTTTTCACTTGTTCTACAAAGCACACAAGCTCCTGCAGCATTTCTCTGCTTCTATCAGTGATTTCTGAGATTCTGGTGCTAGGGTGCCTGTTTTCCATGTTTGCAACAAGTGCAGCATGTATGCTGCTCTCTGCTTGCTCTGTTTCGCTGTTAGAAGCTGTTAAGCTGAACAGGCTCTGCTTTGCGAGCACAGCGCGCACAGCACTCGCTGTGCGTGCTTCTTTTCAGCGGTTTGCACTCTGCACAGCATATGTGTGCTTTTCACTTGTTCTACAAAGCACACAAGCTCCTGCAGCATTTCTCTGCTTCTATCAGTGATTTCTGAGATTCTGGTGCTAGGGTGCCTGTTTTCCATGTTTGCAACAAGTGCAGCATGTATGCTGCTCTCTGCTTGCTCTGTTTCGCTGTTAGAAGCTGTTAAGCTGAACAGGCTCTGCTTTGCGAGCACAGCGCGCACAGCACTCGCTGTGCGTGCTTCTTTTCAGCGGTTTGCACTCTGCACAGCATATGTGTGCTTTTCACTTGTTCTACAAAGCACACAAGCTCCTGCAGCATTTCTCTGCTTCTATCAGTGATTTCTGAGATTCTGGTGCTAGGGTGCCTGTTTTCCATGTTTGCAACAAGTGCAGCATGTATGCTGCTCTCTGCTTGCTCTGTTTCGCTGTTAGAAGCTGTTAAGCTGAACAGGCTCTGCTTTGCGAGCACAGCGCGCACAGCACTCGCTGTGCGTGCTTCTTTTCAGCGGTTTGCACTCTGCACAGCATATGTGTGCTTTTCACTTGTTCTACAAAGCACACAAGCTCCTGCAGCATTTCTCTGCTTCTATCAGTGATTTCTGAGATTCTGGTGCTAGGGTGCCTGTTTTCCATGTTTGCAACAAGTGCAGCATGTATGCTGCTCTCTGCTTGCTCTGTTTCGCTGTTAGAAGCTGTTAAGCTGAACAGGCTCTGCTTTGCGAGCACAGCGCGCACAGCACTCGCTGTGCGTGCTTCTTTTCAGCGGTTTGCACTCTGCACAGCATATGTGTGCTTTTCACTTGTTCTACAAAGCACACAAGCTCCTGCAGCATTTCTCTGCTTCTATCAGTGATTTCTGAGATTCTGGTGCTAGGGTGCCTGTTTTCCATGTTTGCAACAAGTGCAGCATGTATGCTGCTCTCTGCTTGCTCTGTTTCGCTGTTAGAAGCTGTTAAGCTGAACAGGCTCTGCTTTGCGAGCACAGCGCGCACAGCACTCGCTGTGCGTGCTTCTTTTCAGCGGTTTGCACTCTGCACAGCATATGTGTGCTTTTCACTTGTTCTACAAAGCACACAAGCTCCTGCAGCATTTCTCTGCTTCTATCAGTGATTTCTGAGATTCTGGTGCTAGGGTGCCTGTTTTCCATGTTTGCAACAAGTGCAGCATGTATGCTGCTCTCTGCTTGCTCTGTTTCGCTGTTAGAAGCTGTTAAGCTGAACAGGCTCTGCTTTGCGAGCACAGCGCGCACAGCACTCGCTGTGCGTGCTTCTTTTCAGCGGTTTGCACTCTGCACAGCATATGTGTGCTTTTCACTTGTTCTACAAAGCACACAAGCTCCTGCAGCATTTCTCTGCTTCTATCAGTGATTTCTGAGATTCTGGTGCTAGGGTGCCTGTTTTCCATGTTTGCAACAAGTGCAGCATGTATGCTGCTCTCTGCTTGCTCTGTTTCGCTGTTAGAAGCTGTTAAGCTGAACAGGCTCTGCTTTGCGAGCACAGCGCGCACAGCACTCGCTGTGCGTGCTTCTTTTCAGCGGTTTGCACTCTGCACAGCATATGTGTGCTTTTCACTTGTTCTACAAAGCACACAAGCTCCTGCAGCATTTCTCTGCTTCTATCAGTGATTTCTGAGATTCTGGTGCTAGGGTGCCTGTTTTCCATGTTTGCAACAAGTGCAGCATGTATGCTGCTCTCTGCTTGCTCTGTTTCGCTGTTAGAAGCTGTTAAGCTGAACAGGCTCTGCTTTGCGAGCACAGCGCGCACAGCACTCGCTGTGCGTGCTTCTTTTCAGCGGTTTGCACTCTGCACAGCATATGTGTGCTTTTCACTTGTTCTACAAAGCACACAAGCTCCTGCAGCATTTCTCTGCTTCTATCAGTGATTTCTGAGATTCTGGTGCTAGGGTGCCTGTTTTCCATGTTTGCAACAAGTGCAGCATGTATGCTGCTCTCTGCTTGCTCTGTTTCGCTGTTAGAAGCTGTTAAGCTGAACAGGCTCTGCTTTGCGAGCACAGCGCGCACAGCACTCGCTGTGCGTGCTTCTTTTCAGCGGTTTGCACTCTGCACAGCATATGTGTGCTTTTCACTTGTTCTACAAAGCACACAAGCTCCTGCAGCATTTCTCTGCTTCTATCAGTGATTTCTGAGATTCTGGTGCTAGGGTGCCTGTTTTCCATGTTTGCAACAAGTGCAGCATGTATGCTGCTCTCTGCTTGCTCTGTTTCGCTGTTAGAAGCTGTTAAGCTGAACAGGCTCTGCTTTGCGAGCACAGCGCGCACAGCACTCGCTGTGCGTGCTTCTTTTCAGCGGTTTGCACTCTGCACAGCATATGTGTGCTTTTCACTTGTTCTACAAAGCACACAAGCTCCTGCAGCATTTCTCTGCTTCTATCAGTGATTTCTGAGATTCTGGTGCTAGGGTGCCTGTTTTCCATGTTTGCAACAAGTGCAGCATGTATGCTGCTCTCTGCTTGCTCTGTTTCGCTGTTAGAAGCTGTTAAGCTGAACAGGCTCTGCTTTGCGAGCACAGCGCGCACAGCACTCGCTGTGCGTGCTTCTTTTCAGCGGTTTGCACTCTGCACAGCATATGTGTGCTTTTCACTTGTTCTACAAAGCACACAAGCTCCTGCAGCATTTCTCTGCTTCTATCAGTGATTTCTGAGATTCTGGTGCTAGGGTGCCTGTTTTCCATGTTTGCAACAAGTGCAGCATGTATGCTGCTCTCTGCTTGCTCTGTTTCGCTGTTAGAAGCTGTTAAGCTGAACAGGCTCTGCTTTGCGAGCACAGCGCGCACAGCACTCGCTGTGCGTGCTTCTTTTCAGCGGTTTGCACTCTGCACAGCATATGTGTGCTTTTCACTTGTTCTACAAAGCACACAAGCTCCTGCAGCATTTCTCTGCTTCTATCAGTGATTTCTGAGATTCTGGTGCTAGGGTGCCTGTTTTCCATGTTTGCAACAAGTGCAGCATGTATGCTGCTCTCTGCTTGCTCTGTTTCGCTGTTAGAAGCTGTTAAGCTGAACAGGCTCTGCTTTGCGAGCACAGCGCGCACAGCACTCGCTGTGCGTGCTTCTTTTCAGCGGTTTGCACTCTGCACAGCATATGTGTGCTTTTCACTTGTTCTACAAAGCACACAAGCTCCTGCAGCATTTCTCTGCTTCTATCAGTGATTTCTGAGATTCTGGTGCTAGGGTGCCTGTTTTCCATGTTTGCAACAAGTGCAGCATGTATGCTGCTCTCTGCTTGCTCTGTTTCGCTGTTAGAAGCTGTTAAGCTGAACAGGCTCTGCTTTGCGAGCACAGCGCGCACAGCACTCGCTGTGCGTGCTTCTTTTCAGCGGTTTGCACTCTGCACAGCATATGTGTGCTTTTCACTTGTTCTACAAAGCACACAAGCTCCTGCAGCATTTCTCTGCTTCTATCAGTGATTTCTGAGATTCTGGTGCTAGGGTGCCTGTTTTCCATGTTTGCAACAAGTGCAGCATGTATGCTGCTCTCTGCTTGCTCTGTTTCGCTGTTAGAAGCTGTTAAGCTGAACAGGCTCTGCTTTGCGAGCACAGCGCGCACAGCACTCGCTGTGCGTGCTTCTTTTCAGCGGTTTGCACTCTGCACAGCATATGTGTGCTTTTCACTTGTTCTACAAAGCACACAAGCTCCTGCAGCATTTCTCTGCTTCTATCAGTGATTTCTGAGATTCTGGTGCTAGGGTGCCTGTTTTCCATGTTTGCAACAAGTGCAGCATGTATGCTGCTCTCTGCTTGCTCTGTTTCGCTGTTAGAAGCTGTTAAGCTGAACAGGCTCTGCTTTGCGAGCACAGCGCGCACAGCACTCGCTGTGCGTGCTTCTTTTCAGCGGTTTGCACTCTGCACAGCATATGTGTGCTTTTCACTTGTTCTACAAAGCACACAAGCTCCTGCAGCATTTCTCTGCTTCTATCAGTGATTTCTGAGATTCTGGTGCTAGGGTGCCTGTTTTCCATGTTTGCAACAAGTGCAGCATGTATGCTGCTCTCTGCTTGCTCTGTTTCGCTGTTAGAAGCTGTTAAGCTGAACAGGCTCTGCTTTGCGAGCACAGCGCGCACAGCACTCGCTGTGCGTGCTTCTTTTCAGCGGTTTGCACTCTGCACAGCATATGTGTGCTTTTCACTTGTTCTACAAAGCACACAAGCTCCTGCAGCATTTCTCTGCTTCTATCAGTGATTTCTGAGATTCTGGTGCTAGGGTGCCTGTTTTCCATGTTTGCAACAAGTGCAGCATGTATGCTGCTCTCTGCTTGCTCTGTTTCGCTGTTAGAAGCTGTTAAGCTGAACAGGCTCTGCTTTGCGAGCACAGCGCGCACAGCACTCGCTGTGCGTGCTTCTTTTCAGCGGTTTGCACTCTGCACAGCATATGTGTGCTTTTCACTTGTTCTACAAAGCACACAAGCTCCTGCAGCATTTCTCTGCTTCTATCAGTGATTTCTGAGATTCTGGTGCTAGGGTGCCTGTTTTCCATGTTTGCAACAAGTGCAGCATGTATGCTGCTCTCTGCTTGCTCTGTTTCGCTGTTAGAAGCTGTTAAGCTGAACAGGCTCTGCTTTGCGAGCACAGCGCGCACAGCACTCGCTGTGCGTGCTTCTTTTCAGCGGTTTGCACTCTGCACAGCATATGTGTGCTTTTCACTTGTTCTACAAAGCACACAAGCTCCTGCAGCATTTCTCTGCTTCTATCAGTGATTTCTGAGATTCTGGTGCTAGGGTGCCTGTTTTCCATGTTTGCAACAAGTGCAGCATGTATGCTGCTCTCTGCTTGCTCTGTTTCGCTGTTAGAAGCTGTTAAGCTGAACAGGCTCTGCTTTGCGAGCACAGCGCGCACAGCACTCGCTGTGCGTGCTTCTTTTCAGCGGTTTGCACTCTGCACAGCATATGTGTGCTTTTCACTTGTTCTACAAAGCACACAAGCTCCTGCAGCATTTCTCTGCTTCTATCAGTGATTTCTGAGATTCTGGTGCTAGGGTGCCTGTTTTCCATGTTTGCAACAAGTGCAGCATGTATGCTGCTCTCTGCTTGCTCTGTTTCGCTGTTAGAAGCTGTTAAGCTGAACAGGCTCTGCTTTGCGAGCACAGCGCGCACAGCACTCGCTGTGCGTGCTTCTTTTCAGCGGTTTGCACTCTGCACAGCATATGTGTGCTTTTCACTTGTTCTACAAAGCACACAAGCTCCTGCAGCATTTCTCTGCTTCTATCAGTGATTTCTGAGATTCTGGTGCTAGGGTGCCTGTTTTCCATGTTTGCAACAAGTGCAGCATGTATGCTGCTCTCTGCTTGCTCTGTTTCGCTGTTAGAAGCTGTTAAGCTGAACAGGCTCTGCTTTGCGAGCACAGCGCGCACAGCACTCGCTGTGCGTGCTTCTTTTCAGCGGTTTGCACTCTGCACAGCATATGTGTGCTTTTCACTTGTTCTACAAAGCACACAAGCTCCTGCAGCATTTCTCTGCTTCTATCAGTGATTTCTGAGATTCTGGTGCTAGGGTGCCTGTTTTCCATGTTTGCAACAAGTGCAGCATGTATGCTGCTCTCTGCTTGCTCTGTTTCGCTGTTAGAAGCTGTTAAGCTGAACAGGCTCTGCTTTGCGAGCACAGCGCGCACAGCACTCGCTGTGCGTGCTTCTTTTCAGCGGTTTGCACTCTGCACAGCATATGTGTGCTTTTCACTTGTTCTACAAAGCACACAAGCTCCTGCAGCATTTCTCTGCTTCTATCAGTGATTTCTGAGATTCTGGTGCTAGGGTGCCTGTTTTCCATGTTTGCAACAAGTGCAGCATGTATGCTGCTCTCTGCTTGCTCTGTTTCGCTGTTAGAAGCTGTTAAGCTGAACAGGCTCTGCTTTGCGAGCACAGCGCGCACAGCACTCGCTGTGCGTGCTTCTTTTCAGCGGTTTGCACTCTGCACAGCATATGTGTGCTTTTCACTTGTTCTACAAAGCACACAAGCTCCTGCAGCATTTCTCTGCTTCTATCAGTGATTTCTGAGATTCTGGTGCTAGGGTGCCTGTTTTCCATGTTTGCAACAAGTGCAGCATGTATGCTGCTCTCTGCTTGCTCTGTTTCGCTGTTAGAAGCTGTTAAGCTGAACAGGCTCTGCTTTGCGAGCACAGCGCGCACAGCACTCGCTGTGCGTGCTTCTTTTCAGCGGTTTGCACTCTGCACAGCATATGTGTGCTTTTCACTTGTTCTACAAAGCACACAAGCTCCTGCAGCATTTCTCTGCTTCTATCAGTGATTTCTGAGATTCTGGTGCTAGGGTGCCTGTTTTCCATGTTTGCAACAAGTGCAGCATGTATGCTGCTCTCTGCTTGCTCTGTTTCGCTGTTAGAAGCTGTTAAGCTGAACAGGCTCTGCTTTGCGAGCACAGCGCGCACAGCACTCGCTGTGCGTGCTTCTTTTCAGCGGTTTGCACTCTGCACAGCATATGTGTGCTTTTCACTTGTTCTACAAAGCACACAAGCTCCTGCAGCATTTCTCTGCTTCTATCAGTGATTTCTGAGATTCTGGTGCTAGGGTGCCTGTTTTCCATGTTTGCAACAAGTGCAGCATGTATGCTGCTCTCTGCTTGCTCTGTTTCGCTGTTAGAAGCTGTTAAGCTGAACAGGCTCTGCTTTGCGAGCACAGCGCGCACAGCACTCGCTGTGCGTGCTTCTTTTCAGCGGTTTGCACTCTGCACAGCATATGTGTGCTTTTCACTTGTTCTACAAAGCACACAAGCTCCTGCAGCATTTCTCTGCTTCTATCAGTGATTTCTGAGATTCTGGTGCTAGGGTGCCTGTTTTCCATGTTTGCAACAAGTGCAGCATGTATGCTGCTCTCTGCTTGCTCTGTTTCGCTGTTAGAAGCTGTTAAGCTGAACAGGCTCTGCTTTGCGAGCACAGCGCGCACAGCACTCGCTGTGCGTGCTTCTTTTCAGCGGTTTGCACTCTGCACAGCATATGTGTGCTTTTCACTTGTTCTACAAAGCACACAAGCTCCTGCAGCATTTCTCTGCTTCTATCAGTGATTTCTGAGATTCTGGTGCTAGGGTGCCTGTTTTCCATGTTTGCAACAAGTGCAGCATGTATGCTGCTCTCTGCTTGCTCTGTTTCGCTGTTAGAAGCTGTTAAGCTGAACAGGCTCTGCTTTGCGAGCACAGCGCGCACAGCACTCGCTGTGCGTGCTTCTTTTCAGCGGTTTGCACTCTGCACAGCATATGTGTGCTTTTCACTTGTTCTACAAAGCACACAAGCTCCTGCAGCATTTCTCTGCTTCTATCAGTGATTTCTGAGATTCTGGTGCTAGGGTGCCTGTTTTCCATGTTTGCAACAAGTGCAGCATGTATGCTGCTCTCTGCTTGCTCTGTTTCGCTGTTAGAAGCTGTTAAGCTGAACAGGCTCTGCTTTGCGAGCACAGCGCGCACAGCACTCGCTGTGCGTGCTTCTTTTCAGCGGTTTGCACTCTGCACAGCATATGTGTGCTTTTCACTTGTTCTACAAAGCACACAAGCTCCTGCAGCATTTCTCTGCTTCTATCAGTGATTTCTGAGATTCTGGTGCTAGGGTGCCTGTTTTCCATGTTTGCAACAAGTGCAGCATGTATGCTGCTCTCTGCTTGCTCTGTTTCGCTGTTAGAAGCTGTTAAGCTGAACAGGCTCTGCTTTGCGAGCACAGCGCGCACAGCACTCGCTGTGCGTGCTTCTTTTCAGCGGTTTGCACTCTGCACAGCATATGTGTGCTTTTCACTTGTTCTACAAAGCACACAAGCTCCTGCAGCATTTCTCTGCTTCTATCAGTGATTTCTGAGATTCTGGTGCTAGGGTGCCTGTTTTCCATGTTTGCAACAAGTGCAGCATGTATGCTGCTCTCTGCTTGCTCTGTTTCGCTGTTAGAAGCTGTTAAGCTGAACAGGCTCTGCTTTGCGAGCACAGCGCGCACAGCACTCGCTGTGCGTGCTTCTTTTCAGCGGTTTGCACTCTGCACAGCATATGTGTGCTTTTCACTTGTTCTACAAAGCACACAAGCTCCTGCAGCATTTCTCTGCTTCTATCAGTGATTTCTGAGATTCTGGTGCTAGGGTGCCTGTTTTCCATGTTTGCAACAAGTGCAGCATGTATGCTGCTCTCTGCTTGCTCTGTTTCGCTGTTAGAAGCTGTTAAGCTGAACAGGCTCTGCTTTGCGAGCACAGCGCGCACAGCACTCGCTGTGCGTGCTTCTTTTCAGCGGTTTGCACTCTGCACAGCATATGTGTGCTTTTCACTTGTTCTACAAAGCACACAAGCTCCTGCAGCATTTCTCTGCTTCTATCAGTGATTTCTGAGATTCTGGTGCTAGGGTGCCTGTTTTCCATGTTTGCAACAAGTGCAGCATGTATGCTGCTCTCTGCTTGCTCTGTTTCGCTGTTAGAAGCTGTTAAGCTGAACAGGCTCTGCTTTGCGAGCACAGCGCGCACAGCACTCGCTGTGCGTGCTTCTTTTCAGCGGTTTGCACTCTGCACAGCATATGTGTGCTTTTCACTTGTTCTACAAAGCACACAAGCTCCTGCAGCATTTCTCTGCTTCTATCAGTGATTTCTGAGATTCTGGTGCTAGGGTGCCTGTTTTCCATGTTTGCAACAAGTGCAGCATGTATGCTGCTCTCTGCTTGCTCTGTTTCGCTGTTAGAAGCTGTTAAGCTGAACAGGCTCTGCTTTGCGAGCACAGCGCGCACAGCACTCGCTGTGCGTGCTTCTTTTCAGCGGTTTGCACTCTGCACAGCATATGTGTGCTTTTCACTTGTTCTACAAAGCACACAAGCTCCTGCAGCATTTCTCTGCTTCTATCAGTGATTTCTGAGATTCTGGTGCTA